>NC_090726.1:191706702-191712404 GCF_036898095.1 Palaemon carinicauda
ATTAAAAAGGTTATGGAATTAGGGAATTGTAGTGGTTGAGCCCTCAACCACTACTGCACTCGTTGCTACGAATGGTCCCAGAGTGTAGCAGTTCTCGTAAAGAGACTGGACATTCTTAAGATAAAAAGACGCGAACACTGACTTGCTTTTCCAATAGGTTGCGTCGATTATACTTTGCAGAGATCTATTTTGTTTAAAGGCCACGGAAGTTGCGACAGCTCTAACTTCGTGTGTCCTTACCTTCAGCAAAGCTTGGTCTTCCTCATTCAGATGGGAATGAGCTTCTCGTATTAACAGTCTGATAAAATAGGATAAAGCATTCTTTGACATAGGCAAAGATGGTTTCTTAACTGAACACCATAAAGCTTCAGACGGGCCTCGTAAAGGTTTAGTTCGTTTTAAATAGAACTTAAGAGTTCTTACAGGGCATAAGACTCTTTCTAGTTCATTTCCAACCATACGATAAGTTTGGAATATCGAACGATATTGGCCAAGGCCGAGAAGGCCGCTCGTTTTTGGCTAGAAAAACCAAGTTGTAGAACATGTAGCCGTTTCGGATGAGAATCCGATGTTCTTGCTGAAGACATGAATCTCACTGACTCTTTTAGCTGTGGCTAAGCATACCAGGAAAAGAGTCTTTAAGGTGAGATCTTTCAGGGAGGCTGATTGTAGCGGTTCGAACCTGTCTGACATAAGGAATCTTAGTACCACGTCTAAATTCCAACCAGGTGTAACCAAACGACGCTCCTTCGTGGTCTCAAAAGACTTAAGGAGGTCCTGTAGATCTTTATTGTTGGAAAGATCTAAGCCTCTGTGACGGAAGACTGATGCCAACATGCTTCTGTAACCCTTGATAGTGGGAGCTGAAAGAGATAGTTCTTTCCTCAGATATAAGAGGAAGTCAGCTATTTGAGTTACAGAGGTACTGGTCGAGGAAACGGATACTGACTTGCACCAGTTTCGGAAGATTTCCCACTTCGATTGGTAGACTCTAAGGGTGGATGTTCTCCTTGCTCTAGCAATCGCTCTGGCTGCCTCCTTCGAAAAGCCTCTAGCTCTCGAGAGTCTTTCGATAGTCTGAAGGCAGTCAGACGAAGAGCGTGGAGGCCTTGGTGTACCTTCTTTACGTGTGGCTGACGTAGAAGGTCCACCCTTAGGGGAAGTGTTCTGGGAACGTCTACTAGCCATCGAAGTACCTCGGTGAACCATTCTCTCGCGGGCCAGAGGGAAGCAACTAGCGTCAACCTTGTCCCTTCGTGAGAGGCGAACTTCTGCAGTACCTTGTTGACAATCTTGAACGGAGGGAATGCATATAGATCTAGATGTGACCAATCTAGGAGAAAGGCATCTATATGAACTGCTGCTGGGTCCGGGATTGGTGAGCAAAATATTGGGAGCCTCTTGGTCATCGAGGTTGCGAAGAGATCTATGGTTGGGTGGCCTCAGGTGGCCCAAAGTCTCTTGCATACATCCTTGTGGAGGGTCCATTCTGTTGGAATTATTTGTCCCTTCCGACTGAGACAATCTGCCATGACATTCAAGTTGCCTTGGATGAACCTCGTTACTAGTGATATGTCTAGACCTTTTGACCAGGTGAGGAGGTCCCTTGCGATCTCGTACAACGTCAGAGAGTAGGTCCCTCCTTGCTTGGAGATGTACGCCAAAGCCGTGGTGTTGTCCGAGTTCACCTCCACCACTTTGCCTTGAAGGAGAGACCTGAAGCTTTTCCAGGCCAGACGTACTGCCAGAAGCTCCTTGCAGTTGAAATGCATTGTCCTTTGACTCGAGTTCCATAATCCCGAGCATTCCCGACCGTCTAATGTCGCACCCCAGCCTACGTCCGATGCGTCCGAGAAGAGAACGTGGTTGGGAGTCTGAACAGTCAGGGGAAGACCCTCTCTTAGGTTGATATAGTCCTTTCACCAAGTCAGACAAGACTTTATCTTTTCGGAAACCGGGATCGAGACCGCTTCTAGCGTCTTGTCCTTTTCCAGTGCAAAGCTAGATGGTATAGAAGAGGACGGAGGTGTAGTCTTCCTAGTGACACAAATTGATCCACGGATGACAGCGTCCCTACCAGACTCATCCACAGCCTGACTGAGCAGCGTTCCTTCTTCAGCATCTTCTGGATGGATATCAGGGCTGGGGGCTGATCGTCTTGTTCAGCAACGTCCTCATCAGAGGGTTCCTCATCCGAAACTGATGAGGAAACGGCAACGGAGTGGGCAACGTCTGACTCGCTGAATCCCGTCGCACTGGTGGATGCGTGACGGAGCCGGACGCAATATCATGGAACTGCTGCACAGTCTGTGAACTGTCAACAACCATGGGTGCGCGAGGAAGTACAGCGTCAACCCGAAACTGTCTAGACCGTCTGGGTTGTGCAGTCAACACCCTACCGGGTTGCTGAGGTTGACGCACTGCGTCACAACAAGTCACCTCTGCTGGTTGTTGAACGTCCTGAACGTCAACAACCACCTCCGAGCGTCGCTTAACGTCAACGTGCGGCTGGCAACCCACACTGGGTCGCATCGGTGGAGGAACCACCTCAACTGGCAGACGCGAGTAGGTTACCTCAGCGTCAACAGGGCGCACAACCGACCGGTTGGAAGGTTGTTGGCCAGAAGGTTCTTCTCCGCATTTAAGTTCTCTATCAAGGACGCAAGCTTGGACTGCATGTCTTGCAGCAAAGACCACTTAGGGTCTACAGGAGCAGGTGCGGCAACAGACAGTGTGACTGCCTGATGAACCGACCGGTTGGAAGGTTGTTGGCCAGAAGGTTCTTCTCCGCATTTAAGTCCTCTATCAAGGACGCAAGCTTGGACTGCATGTCTTGCAGCAAAGCCCATTTAGGGTCTACGGGAGCAGGTGTGGCAACAGACGGGGTTAGCGACTGAGGCGGAACTGTTTACCATCCCTGAAAGCCTTGTTATGCGTGACATAATAGTACAGCAAAACTTCAAAGGCTCGACAAAAGCTGAGAAGTTGACCTGTAAACAACTTGGAGCGTCTCCTGGCTAGGCGCCAGGGAGAGTCTACCAGAATTGAGAAGTCTATCTGGGCAGAGGCATGAACTCCCAAGCCGAGA
The DNA here is from genome assembly GCF_036898095.1 of Palaemon carinicauda. Taxonomy (NCBI): domain Eukaryota; kingdom Metazoa; phylum Arthropoda; class Malacostraca; order Decapoda; family Palaemonidae; genus Palaemon; species Palaemon carinicauda. Next base: position 191,709,791 of record NC_090726.1, read on the forward strand.
ACTTCTCTCGTGTCATATCAGACTCTCGCTCTATAAACCAGTTTAAAAGAAGGGAAATCAAAGGCTGTATCCCCCAAACTCCTCCTGGTGAAAAAACCAGTCGCCTAGCCAACGTAACGCTCTCTAGGAGAGCGAGAGAGCACTAGCTTAAAAACAACGGCTTCGAAGTAGCTAGGCCTAGTGTAAGTTCTGACGTTTAGGCGAACGAGGAGCAGCAGTTACAAGATCCGGACGAAGATCCTTAAAAAAAATCATCATGATTTAATTAAAGTCCATAGGAGGCTAAGCAGCTTAAGGCTCCTCTCCATCTGACAGAGTCCTCAAGGGAATATCAGTAGGAGGGAGAACAGCAACTTCCTCATCTACAGGAACCTTGTCCGATAAAAGCTGAGTCTCTCACTGGTGCATTAGTAGCGGACCAGAACGCAACGTCATGTAACTGCTTGACAGTCTGTGAACTGTCAACAACTGAACTGTCAACCACAACAGGTGCGTGAGGACGTACAGCGTCCACTCGAGACTGCTTTGACTGTCTAGACTGAGCAGTCAAAACAACTCTAGAATGCGGAGGTTGACGCACCGCGTCAAAACAAAACAACTTAGACTGTTGTTGTACCTCGCGAACGTCAACGGAAGGTTCCGTGCGTCGCTGAACGTCAACATGCGGCTGGCAGGGTACACTGGAACGCATGGGTGGCGGGACTCTCTCAGCTGGAGTGCGGCAGAAGGTCGCCTCAGCGTCCACAGGATGCACAACCGTGGTTGGTTGTAGGCTAGAGGTTGGTGCAGTGTCAACCTTCTCCGCACGAAAGTCCTGCATCAATGACGTTAACTGAGACTGCATGGTCTGCAGCAAAGACCACTTAGGGTCTACAAGAGCAGGTGCGGCAACAGACGGTGTGACTGCCTGATGCGGTACCGCTTTGCCTCTCTTAGGAGGTGAGCAGTCGTCGGAAGACTGCAGCGAGTCTGAACTGACCCAGTGGCTACAACTGGGCCGTTGGACTTGCGCGGAAGGGACCGACTTGCGCTTAATAGGCCGCGAGACCTTGGTCCATGGTTTCTTACGAGAAACCTCTTCCGCAGACGAGGAATAAATGGGCTCTCTCGTCTTTGTGTGGGTGGGGCGATCTTGGGTAGATACGCCCGAAACCACGGAGGGAAACGTCTGTTCGTTGATCAAGGCCTCTCGAACCCATAAGTCGTTCGACATTACTTCTCCCCTGGGCTTGGGAGCTTGCAAGAGGTCCCGGACTAGGTGAACGACAGGCACGAACAGACGAACCCTCGGACGCAACACTGTAACACTTTGCGCATATCACTTTATCACTTCGATTTTCTGTTTTGCACTTATTTCACTGAAATCGAAACTTTTACTGATTTCTACCTGAAACACGCAATTCTACCCTTCATTAAAAGGTAGTAATTGCGAAATCAGTCGTATAATGCAGCTCATTAATACCAGCAAAAAACAGAAAACATATATTAAGATAAAAAATTCAGTGGCTGGGAAAGAGACTAAACACTAGTTCATATAAACTACGTTTTCAATCTCTCACCGCACATAGCCTGGGGACGAGAATAAAAACCTAAAAACGTTTTATCCTTCCTCCCCGTACAGAGACTAGGGACGAGAGTAACACGAGAACAACGTTACCCGCTTGAACGGAACGTTTTCTCTCCTCTCTCTCCCTCCGTCTCTATCTCTCTCTCTCTCTTTCTCTCTTGATTTCGCACCTAAGAGAAGAGCCCAATTATATTTCGTCAAAAAAAAACATGTTATTTGACTAAAGGAAAAAACTGAAAGGTTTTTCAAATAAAAAGTTCCTTTAAATTAGAATTTAAAACATTTAAGCTAAGAAAGAATGAACAAAACGTTAGAATCGATTTACTCTTACTGCAAAGTGAAACCGTGATACACTCTCTCTCTATCGTAACGATAGAGCGCATGTTGAACGTCCTGAACGTCAACAACTGCGTAGCATAAAAAAACTAAACGTTAGTTCATCTTTGAAAACAGTACGAAGACTATCAAAGAAATTCTTTCATAAAATATTACATTTAAAAAGTTTTAAATTCTTTAAAAGCTAATTACGATATAAAGGGCTCAACGTTGATTAACTTCGGTTCCAAGTTAGGACCGCCTACTATCAGGAAAGGTCGCATATAAACAAAACATTAAAATTTATTTTTATATGTTTATAATAAATGGAAAGTTAATCGAAGAGGCCTAATAAAGGCGGAGAGATATAAAATATATAGATCTATAACGTGATAAGATAATTACTAAAAACCTAAACACACTTCCGTCTAAGGGAAGGGTCGGCCATTTAAAAGTGAAAGAAAGTCCATACTCTCTTTGTCACCAAAATTAAATCTATCCAAAACGAGTTCAAGTTTTGAGATGAAGATAAAACACCTGCATAGCGAAAGCTCAAAACTAGAATAGTGTACTTCACCAAATAGTTGTGAAAACAAATCCAGTTAGCAACAGCGAATTAGTAGGTCTTGCCGGTAGCCCGACAGAGAGAAAATTGAGTTCTGTGTTTACATTGAGTACTGAGTACCTGCACGACAGATGGCGCTGTTGAAGTACACCCCCTACCTGCATAGC
>NC_090726.1:191712904-191776218 GCF_036898095.1 Palaemon carinicauda
CCTTTTCCTGTGCACAACTCTTGTTTCTCCATCCATCCACCCAAACCTTGGCCTTCCTCTTGTACTTCTCTCATCAACTCTTGCATTCATCACCTTCTTTAGCAGACAGCCATTTTCCATTCTCTCAACATGGCCAAACCACCTCAACACATTCATATCCATTCTAGTTGCTAACTCATTTCTTACACCTGTTCTCACTCTCACCATTCGTTCCTAACCCTATCTACTCAAGATACACCAGCCATACTCCTTAGACACTTCATCTCAAACACATTCAATTTCAGTCTCTCCATTACTTTCATTCCCCACAACTCTGATCCATACATCACAGTTGGTACAATCACTTTCTCATATAGAACTCTCTTTATATTCATGCCTAACCCTCTTATTTTTTTACTACTCCCTTAACTGCCCCCAACACTTTGCAACCTTCATTCACTCTATGACGTACATCTGCTTCCACTCCACCATTTGCTGCAACAACAGACCCCAAGTACTTAAACTGATCCACCTCCTCAAGTAACTCTCCATTCAACATGACATTCAACCTTGCACCACTTTCCCTTCTCATACATCTCATAACCTTACTCTTACCCACATTAACTCAACTTCCTTCTCTCACACACTCTTCCAAATTCTGTCACTAATCGGCCAAGATTCTCTTCTGTGTCATACTTCTCGATAATTTCTTTTTTCACCTCTTAGGCAATCATCTACTTACCATCTTTCTTGATCATCTTGGGGGCCATTGTCTAGATGCTTTACTGTACAGTACTGTTAATACTTTTAACTTGACATAAACAATAGTGATTACAATTCTATGAGGAACACATGATTACAAAAGAACACTGAAAAACACTTGCAAGATACTGTAACGTTGGGTGACGTGGGTACGAATGCTGCAGATAGAGTGTAATATTTGAGGTCTGTTCTGGGGTTGGAAGGGGTATGCGAGCTAAAGGGAAACAAAATGGAGTAAAAATCATGGAACACTGTGTAGGTGCTGTATGGGTACTGAGCAACTGTCTTCTGTGCATTACATGCTAGTTTCGTTAACACTCTATACCGATATACTGTACTGTACTTGTATACTGCGTCACTCATTACAATATGGCGTAGAAACGGATTACCAACTGTTCATCCCCTATCATCTTGTGTCCAAACCATCAAAGGTTCTGATTTCTCAATTTTTTTTTTTACCAATGCATTCATCACTACTTTCCTCTTCCTGTCCAGTTCTTTATTTTCAATATAGTAAAATCATCCTACTTTGCTCCGATCATGAATCATGTAATTAAAAAAAAAAACACTTCACCTTAGTCTCTTCTATTAACCTTATTAAAACCAATTTTCCTCTTTCCTAGAATAGAACAAGCCATGTGAACCTATCATAAGTCTTTGATTTATCTACTAACGGGCCTCTTTCATTTACCGGTTATCTGGATGTCTCTGTTTCATCCTTGTCGCTGTAATTCTTTCTTATGGTTCTCTTAACTCCTGGACCAAAGTTATGTCTCCAAAGTAACAGAGATACTCTAGTTCTAAGAACTTTCAGTATGTCACAACAAAAGTTCAAACTCCCCTCTTATTTTAACATCACAGTATCAAAGCATTTCTCTTTTGACACTATCAAAAACTTTTTCAAAATATTTTAACACCATAACAAGAGGTTGACAGATTACAGTATTTTTTTTTCTTTTTGTATCACATGTCTTAGCAAGATACAAGGGCATAACAGCACTAACAAATTACTTGGAATAATTATGGAAAATCACAAGATTTTTCCTATGAAAAAAATACTGATATTAGCTTCCTGTTGGTGCTACCGCATTGAAATTCAAAATAACTGAGCTACTTTGCCATTAATTTCAATATAAAGTGATTGAAATAAAGCACAGAGATGTAGAGAAACAGTAAAAGTAAGTGACAAGCAATTCACAAATTCTACCAGTCCTACTGGTGAACATATTATTGATAACAAAAACGATCAGAGAATAAACTGGGTGGCCGATCTGAAACTGATGGAGCTTTATGTATGTGTTCTATACCTACCTAATGCTGCTTTACTTTTCCTTCATAATGCTCTTGTCTTGGAACTTTTCAATACAAAAGAAATGGGTAATGGAATTGTGTCTGTTGAGAAACAAAGTAAAATTGGGTAGAATCTATTGTTGGTCCCAAGTTACATTGGAAAAAAAAAAAAATTCTTTTATTGCAGAAATCCCATCAGAATTTGATGCAGCCTTTGTCCTTGTGGATAATTCAATTTTATATTTAACATACAAACTGTATGAACCTATCATTGAGGTCTTGGCTGTGGATCCCGTTGACGGAAGCTTGTTGTCAAGTGGTACAGATTACCGGTGTAGAGGGTCAAATGGTGATGGTTATAGCTGCACCGTGAATGTTGATATTCCAGACCACAAGAACTCTGTTAACTTCATTGTTGTCCTCACTACATCGGAAGGCTATGCTGAGTCCTCTAACACCTATTCTTTTCAGAGTGAGTATTTTTCCTTTCAATACTGTATGATAATATTTATTCTAGCTTGATTATTATTATTATTATTTTTATTTTTATTATTATTATTATTATTATTATTATTATTATTACTTTGCTAAGCTACAACCCTAGTTAGGAAAGGAGGATGCTATAATCCCAAGGGCTACAACAGGGAACGTAGCCCAGTGAGGAAAGGAAATAAGGAAATAAACTACAAAAGACGTTCAAGAACAATAACAACATTGAAATAAATCTTACATATATAAACTATAAAAACTTTAAAATAACAGGAAGAAGAGAAATAAGGTAGAATAGTGTGCCAGAGTGTGCCCTCTAGCAGTGAACTCTAACCCAAGACAGTGGAAGACCATGGTACAGAGGCTAGGTTGCTACCCAAGACTAGAGAACAAAGGTTTGATTTTTGAGTGCCCTTCTCCTAGAAGAGCTGCTTACCATAGATAAAAGTCTCTCTTTTACCCTTACCAAGAGAAAAGTAGCCACTAAACATTTACAGTCCAGTAGTTAACCTCTTGAGTGAAGAAGAATTGTTTGGTAATCTCAGTGTTGTCAAGAGTATGAGGAAATAGAATGTTTAAAGAATAGGCCAGACTATTCTGTGTATGTGTAGGCAAAGGAGAAATGAGCCATAACCAGAGAGAGGGATCCAATTTAGCTCCCTCTGGCCAGTCAAAGGACCCAATAACTCTCTACCGGTATTATTTCAGAAAAAGGTATACACTAAACCAGCTACATAATAGAATATTACATAATATCCTTGGCATTATAACTGATAAACTCGCAGGTGAAAAAGGAGAACTATTAGACTATGTACGAACTGGTTTCCTTTACCCATAACGAAAATAAAGAGTGGTGCCCATACCTTGTCATTGTTCTAACTAGGCCATCTGTTTAGCTGTGGGTTAGCGGGGTCGATGCCATAACCTGATAGCAAGTCGGCGTGCTATACTCCACCACAGCTCATAATCACTACGGTGTGTTGAGTACAGTCTCACACAAACAACACAGATGATATACATACGCAGTCTCGGCGTAGTGTCAGTAGATTCAGGCCTAGGGTATTTAACATTACGGGCTTATTGATTATGTGAACATTGTTCGAAAACAATTATTCAAATGGAAATTTGTTCTAAAGAGTTATTTGAAAGGACAATTATACGAAATGATAATTATTTGAAATGTGAAATTCTTTATTCAAACAAAGGTGTAAAAATACCAAAAAGGATGAAATTCATGATGAAACAGATTTACTGATAAATGCAAGTTATGCTCTACAGCGCGCAAATACTCTAATACTGAGTACTCCAAAGGTTGCCACTAATTTTTTTATCCTTTCATCCAAGTCACGATATTTCTTCGAACTCTTCATATTTGTGCTTCGTGCTCTTAATTTTGCAATGTGTATTTTTTTTAAATCCTGCTCTATTTTTAGAGCATCTAGGAACTTCCATATTGTTGGATGATGAGATGACATTTGCTGTAAAAAAGCTCTGTGCCATCCTTCAAGTGCGTTGTTAGTCCTAGGCAAATCAGTATTGACTCTCTCAAAACAAAACCACATACTTATTTCAAACATAGGACTACGTCGATGACGTCTTGAAGGACGACCAATCTACGAATCTTCAAAATAATCTGAAATAGGATTTACATTTTGAGGATATATATCTGAATCTAGTAAGGCTTCAAATGATTCAGTAACTTTGTCTGCGGGGACAAAGGCTAGGGCTAACAGCATTCGAATTCTTAAAGCAAATTCGGAATCTGTATCGTATATCACTTTCAGACCACAATCACATATCTTTCGATACAAGCACTGGCCTAAGTGGAAAAGGTATCAATAATGAGAAGCTGTACTGAATTCTTCTTTAGCGTCAGTTATAGTTGCAAGTTCAAAGTCAGAAGTTAGGGTTGAAACTACTAAATTTCGAACCATAGACTTAATTTGAGCAAATAAGTTTTATATAAGTTTCAGCCCTTTTATTTGGAAGTAAAGCGTAGACCACAGGAATGGTATAGTTATTCTTCACAGCATGTACAGTATATAATTGTTCAAATAGCTGAGGTACAGTTTTAAATGTTCCATCCACTTGTAAATGTTCACTCTTTTCAAGTAGACTCAAATTATACTGAGTTGCAAATATAAGTATCTTATCATCGTAACTGCTTCCCTTTATGAGTTTTAGTTTGCTCAGTCGTTAAAACAATTTCCCGTCTATGAAGTGGATTAGCTAAGCCTGCTCTCTCATTTTGTCTTACGTTATGAATAGTTATATTTGAACAATTGCCCATTAGCGTAAGGTTGAAACAACATTTCGAATATTTATCATTTCGTATAATTGTTCTTTCGAATAACTTTCTTTCGAACAATTTTCCATTCGAATAGCTGTTTTTCGAATACTAGTTCTCTAATAATTGTTTTCGAATAATTTTCATGATACGGGCTTGTTCAACCATGTTTTCTTTCTTTATGATATTTTTACAATGTGTTTTAATTTAGATTTTATCATATTTTTATGGTTTTCTAATTTGTTGAGGTAGGAAATTATTATGGTTAATGTGATAAAAATGATTTTTTTCGGTGAAATTCGGCACATTTTGAGGATTGCTGGGAAATTTGGGACCATGGTTTGTCAAAAAACCTTGGCATAGAGTGAATCTGCAAAAAGAAAATCCGCAAAAATCAGTGGATGACTGTAATGTAATGATATATCAGTCATATTTTACTTAACATCAGTTTTAACAACTATGGTAATTGTTTATTATCATACCAAAGTTGAAATGCATGCAAAACAGCTGTTCTTATCCAAATCGATTGCTCATAACAAAAGAGCTGTTTTTTGTTTATTTTCTTATACAGTAGCCTTATACTGTATAATACTAGCAATACTTTTATCCTTCTCTTTTGCTTTTAAAAGTTATTAAACTAGAAGTTGTGATAAAAAGGTGGATGAAAAGAGGTTAGTTTATTAAAATTTGGTCTCAAAAAAGGAACTTGCATGGTATATGAGATACAAGATGAAAGGGGTTGCTTATAATCCCTTTGGTTCAAAAGGAAAACTTGTGAATGTATTCCTTCTAGCTGAATACTGTACTGGCCCAAGAGAAAGCAAAGCCTTTGTTTTAGTATTTGGGCTCTCACACCATTAAAATTCAGGGTGAAGCTGCTGCTGCTTATATTATTGTTGCTAAACAGTTTCTTAAGACATTAGATAAAATAATCAAAGAGAAAATCATATTTGTATAACTCGTCTTTAATGTCTACGAGTGTAGCTTGTTATGAAAGCTAAAGCTTTTATTGTACATCTATTTCATAAGTAGAAGAAACAGTGCTGTGGTGCAAAGTAGCCAAAGATAGGCTTACATTAATTTTGATAATAATACTGAAGGAGTTGTTAATCTACCATGCCTTTAATTCCCGGGCATTCAAAAACATCCCAAAGTTGATGCATCCTGTTCTTTGGAAGGCCAGACATGGGTGACCTTAGTCATTTTCAACAAAAGATTTTCAATATTAAACTTACCCGATAATCATGTAGCTGTCAACTCCGTTGCCCGACAGAATTCTACGGGAGGGATACGCCAGCTATCACTATACTAGAAGGGGGTGTACTCACAAGCGCCACCTGTGGCCAGGTACTACAGTACTTGTTGTTGACGTCACCTCACTTTTTCCTCTGTCGTGCTTCCGGCAAGACGTTCTTGGATACGCTTATGATTTTGGAGTATTGTTCACGGTTTGGTGAAGTATTTCTCTAAAATTTGCAGCTATTCGCTATACTAGAAACTTCTATATTAGCTTAGTTAGCTTTTGGAATTAATTTAATTATGGTGACGAAGAGAGTATGAACTCTCTTTCACCTTTAAATGGCCGACCCTTCCCTTAGACGGAAGTGTTGGTGTCTAAGAGAGTATAGACTCTCTTTCTTAATTTTGCTTAACAAAAGTTATAGATTTTTTTATATCTCTCCGCCTTTTATAGGCCTCTTCGATTAACTTCCTTTTATTATAAAATTATTAAAATTAATTTTTATATTTGTTTATATTCGACCTTTCCTAATGGTAGGCGGTCTTTTCTTGTACCGAAGTTAATTGACATTGAGCCCGTCATTTCGGTTTTACCTGTTAACATATTATGCTATTTTAATGTTTTTGAAAGAATTTCTTTGATAGTCTCGTACTGTTTTCAAAGTTGAACTAACGTTTTGTTTTGTCTCTGCAGTTGTTGACGTTTCAGAACGTTCAACTTGCGCTCTATCGTTACGATAGAGAGAGAATTTTCACGGTGTCACGTTGCAGTAAGAGTAACCGTGTCTAGCGTTTTGTTCATTCTTTCTTAACTTAATGGTTTTAATTCTACAAAGGAACTTTTCATTTTGGGAAATATTTTCCTTTAACAATAATATGTTTTAACGATATATATGATTGGGCTCTTCTCTCAGGTTCTAAGTCAAGAGAGAGAGAGAGAGAGAGAGAGAGATAGAGACGGAGGGAGAAAGAGGAGGATAAACGTTTCGTTCAAGCGAGTAACGTTGTTATCGTTTTTGCTCTTCTCCCTAGTCTCTTTAGGGGAAGAAGGTAAACGTTTCTAGAGTTTTTCTTGTTCTCAAGCTTTATGCGGTGAGAGATTTTAAACGTAGTTTATTTGATCTAGTGTTTAGTCTCTTTCCAGCCACTGAATTATTTATCTTTCATTAGATTTTTCTGTTACATTGTAATTCTGTTTTCGCAATTACTAACGTTTGAGAAAGGATAGAATTGCGTGTTTCAGGTACAAACCACTTAAAGTTTCGAGTTCAGTGAAATAAGTGCAAACAGAAAATCAAAAGTGATAAGTGATTAGCGCAAAGTGTGTCAGTGTTGTGCGTGAGGGTACTTCTGTGCGTGCCAGTCGTCCTCCCAGTCCGGGACCTCTTGCAAGCTCCCAAGCCCAGGGGAGAAGCAATGTCGAAGGGCAAAAGGGTTCGGCAGGCCTTGATCGGCGCACAGAAGTATCCTCGGTGGTTGCGGGCGTGTCTTAAGAGACCGTCACTCCCACCCGCAGACGATTGAGCCCTTATTTTGCTCGTCTGCAGAAGAAATTTCGGGGAGAAAACGCTGGTCTCAGGTCTCAAGACCTCTTAAACGTAAAGTCCAGACCTATGCCAGACGTACGAAGTTAGAGTTCAACAACCCGGATGCAGTCATTGGGTTAGCTCTGACTCTCCTCAGTCTCAGGTGACTGCACACCTCCTAAGAGAGGTAAGGCGATGCCACAACAGACCTTTTCGTCTGTTGATCCCAAGACGACTTTGCTGCAGTCCATGCAGTCGCAGCTTGGGGTCTTAATGCGTGAGTTTCAGGCTGAGAAGGTTACACCTCCTCCTGCGAACGCTCCGCCTCTCCGCAGTCCAGTCTGCCAGGCGTACGAAGTTGAGGTTCCTCAGGCTACCTTACCGCGTTCTGAGTTGCCAGTTACCAGCGGTGTGCAGCAACCTCCGCCTCCTCCTGCGAGAGCTCCGCCTCACCGCAGTCCAGTCTGCCAGGCGTACGAAGTTGAGGTTCCTCAGGCTACCTTACCGCGTTCTGAGTTGCCAGTTACCAGCGTTGTGCAGCAACCTTAACCTTCCTTAAGGCAACCTCAGCAATGGGAGCAGGAGTCTTATGCCTTACTTCCTCCGCTTCCGCTTGCGGTTCCACCAGCGAGGCAACAATCTCTTGAGGTACGACAACCTCTTCCATCAATGAGGCAGCCACCTCAGCACTCGCTGCAGCTTAGGCTAGCTCCTCAGGAACCTCAACTCGCGAGACAAGAACTGCGTTCTGCGCAGCCGCTATCTCAACTCTCGCAGCTCACACCTCAGGAACCTTAACTCGTTCCTCAGGAACCTGCTACTGCGCATCCACAACCCTTACAGCAAGCGCAACTCTTGAGGCAGCAACCTCATGCTATGAGTCAGCCACCTCAACGCATGCATCTGCCACTTTCTCCTCAACTTGAGAAATAACAAATGACAATAATAACACCTCATTACTTTCATAACTTGCATTTGTAATCATATACATGTATGCCTACACAAACATTATGATAATGGAGGTTATTTGTCTTACTTATATAAAAATATATTTGTATTCCTTGCAATATATTTTTAACAATATCGCAAAATATGGCAAAAATATCTTCAAAACAAAATGAATCATGAGTTATGAATGTAAGGTAAATATTATGTTGATATTAAAACCCCATGCAAGCATGCATGAAGCACTCTAGCACTGGTCATGGAATTTCTGAGAAATGTTAAACGCCATGCAACACGCTCTGCTTACCTTACAGCATGCTCTACATACAGCATGCTCTGCATACAGCATGCTCTGCATACAGCATGCTCTGCATACAACATGCTCTGCATACAGCATGCTCTGCATTCAGCATGCTCTGCATACAACATGCTCTACATACAGCATGCTCTGCATACAACATGCTCTGCATACAGCATGCTCTGCATACAGCATGCTCTGCATTCAGCATGCTCTGCATTCAGCATGCTCTGCATACAACATGCTCTGCATACAACATGCTCTACATACAGCATGCTCTGCATACAGCATGCTCTGCATACCTTACCGCATGCTTCTCAGTCATACATCTTTGGTTGTTGCCAACTCACTAGACTGTCAAGCAGTTTCATAATGTTGCCTTCTAGTCTGCTGCTTTTGCACCATTGAAACCCTCACTGAGAGAACTTAACTTTTCTCGGATATGGTCCCTGTAGATGAGAAAGTGCTTTTCTCCCTCCTTCTGATATTCCCTTGAGGACTCTGTCATTTGGAGAGGAGCCTTTAGCTGCGTAGCCTCCTATGGACTTTTATTTAAGCATAACATGCTTCCAGGGAAGGTAATGGTTCCACTTCAGTCACTAACCCCGTCTGTTACCACACCTGCTCCCATAGACCTTGAGCTGTGTTGCAAGACATGCAGTCCAAGCTTAGTCCTTGTTAAAGGATTTTTTGTTTACGGAGTCAGTGTGTCACTGGGAAGACGTTCAACAACCAGCAGAAGTGACTTGTTGTGACGCAGTGCGGCAACCTCAGCAACCCGATAAGGAGTTGTCTGTACGACCCAGACAGTCTAGACAGCTTCGGGTTGTCACTGTACTTCCTCGCTTCCCCATGGTTGACAGTTCACAGACTGTGCAGCAGTACCATGATCTTGTGTCCGGCTCCGTCAGACGACTGGCTTTTAAGAGCTCCCACAAGTCGTCGCTGTCTGGAGATTCTCAGATGGACTATGGATCTGACCAAGGAACTGGGCCTTCTGGTCAATTTTGAGGAGTCTCAGCTCATCCCATCCCAGACCATTGTCTCCCTGGGTATGGATCTTCAGAGTCGAGCTTTTCGGGCTTTTCCGTCGGCCCCAAGGATCTTCCAAGCCCTAGAATGCATCCAGAGCATGCTGAGAAGGAACCGATGCTCAGTCAGGTAGTGGATGAGTCTAACAGGGACACTTTCATCGCTGGCCCTGTTCATCGTGTTATGGAGAATCCACCTCCCCCCCTTCAGTATCATCTAGCTGCTCACTGGATAAAGGACATGACGCTAGAGACGGTCTCAGTTCCTGTTTCCGAAGAGAGGAGGTCTTCTCTCGCGTGGTGTAAGAACAGCTTTCTTCTCAAGGAAGTCTACCTTTGGCTGTTCAGAAACCCGACCGCCGTCTCCTCTCGGACACATCAGACACGGGCTGGGGTGCGACTTTGGACGGACAGGAATGATCGAGAACATGGAATCAGGAGCAAAGGACACTTCACATCAATTGCAGGAGTTGTTGGCGGTTCTTCTGGCCTTGATAAACTTCAAGTCCCTCCAGCTTAACAAAGTGGTGGAGGTGGACTCTGACAACACCACAGCCCTGGCTTACACCTTCAAGCAGGGAGGGACTCTTTCGTGAAGTTGTTCTAGATCGCAAGGGACCTCCTCTTCTGGTCTAAAGATCGAAAGCTCACGCTGGTAACGAGGTTCATTCAGGGCGGTATGAATGTCATGGCAGATCACCTCAGCCGGAAGGGTCAGGTCATCCCCACAGAGTGGACCCTTCACAAGAATGTTTGCAGCAGACTTTGGGCCCTGTGGGGTCAGCCAACCATAGATCTGTTCGCTACCTCGATAACCTAGAGACTCCTATTGTATTGTTCTCCGATTCCAGACCCAGCAGCAGTTCACGTGGATGCTTTTCTGCTGGATTGGTTCCATCTCGACCTGTATGCATTCCCGCCGTTCAAGATTGTCAACAGGGTACTTCAGAAGTTCTCCTCTCGCAAAGGGACACGGCTGACGTTGGTTGGCTCCGCTCTGGCCCGCGAGAGAATGGTTCTTAGAGGTACTGCAATGGCTGGTCGACATTCCCAGGACTCTTCCTCTAGGAGTGAACCTTCTACGTCTACCTCACGTAAAGAAGGTACACCCGAACCTCCACGCTCTTCGTCTGACTGCCTTCAGACTTTCGAAAGACTCTCAAGAGCTAGGGGCTTTTCGAAGGAGGCAGCCAGAGCGATTGCCAAAGCAAGGAGAACATCCACTCTCAGAATCTATCAGTCTCAAGGGGAAGTCTTCCGTAGCTGGTACAAGACCAATGCAGTTTCCTCAACCAGTACCACTGTAACCCAGCTTGCTGACTTCCTGTTATATCTAAGGAAAGTAAGATCCCTTTCAGCTCCTACGATCAAGGGTTACAGAAGTATGTTGGCAGCGGTTTTCCGCCACAGAGGCTTGGATCTTTCCACCAACAAAGATCTACAGGACCTCCCTAGGTCTTTTGAGACCTCAAAGGAACGTCGGTTGTCCACTCCAGGCTGGAATCTAGACGTGGTCCTAAGGTTCCTTATGTCATCAAGATTTGAACCTCTCCAATCAGCCTCTTTTTAGGACCTCACATTAAAAACTCTTTTCCTCGTGTGCTTGACAACAGCTAAAAGAGTAAGTGAGATCCACGCCTTCAGCAGGATCATTGTTTTCACATCTGAAACGGCTACATGTTCCTTGCAGCTCGGTTTTTGCTAAACGAGCTTCCTTCACGTCCTTGGCCTAAGTCGTTCGAGATCCCAAGCCTGTCCAACTTGGTGGGGAATGAACTGGAGAGAGTACTTTGCCCAGTTAGAGCTCTTAGGTACTATCTAAAAAGGTCTTAACCTTTACAAGGACAATCAGAAGCCTTATAGTGTGCTATCAAGAAACCTTCTTTTCCAAGTTCTAAGAACTCAGTTTCTTACTATTCAGGCTTCTGATTAGAGAAACACATTCTCATCTGAAGGAAGAAGACCTTGCTTTGCTGAAGGTAAGGACACATGAAGTGGGAGCTGTGGCTACTTCAGTGGCCTTCAAACAGAGCCATTCTCTGCAGAGTGTTATGGATGCAACCTATTGGAGAAGCAAGTCAGTGTTCGCATCATTCTATCTCAAAGATGTCCAGTCTCTTTACGAGTACTGCTACACCCTGGGACCATTCGTAGCAACGAATGCAGTAGTAGGCGAGGGCTCAGCCACTACATTCCCATAATCCCATAACCTTTTAACCTTTCTCTTGAATACTTTTTATGGGTTGTACGGTCGGCTAAGAAGCCTTCCACATTCTTGTTGATTTGGCGGGTGGTCAATTCTTTCTTGAGAAGCGCCGAGGTTAAAGGTTGTGATGAGGTCCTTTAGTATGGGTTGCAGCCCTGTATACTTTAGCACCTTTGAGTTGATTCAGCCTTCCAAGAGGAACGCTGCGCTCAGTAAGGAAGACGATCTTATTAAAGGCAGAGTAACGGTTCAAGTCGACTTCCTTACCAGGTACTTATTATTTCATTGTTATTGTGGATAACTGATTATATGAAATACGGGATACTTAGCTATCCTTTAGTCTTGTACACTGGTTTTTCACCCACCCCCCTGGGTGTGAATCAGCTACATGATTATCGGGTAAGTTTAATATTGAAAAATGTTATTTTCATTAGTAAAATAAATTTTTGAATATACTTACCCGATAATCATGATTTAATTGACCCACCCTTCCTCCCCATAGAGAACCAGTGGACCGAGGAAAAAGTGAGGTGGCGTCAACAACAAGTACTGTAGTACCTGGCCACAGGTGGCGCTTGTGAGTACACCCCCTTCTAGTATAGTGATAGCTGGCGTATCCCTCCCGTAGAATTCTGTCGGGCAACGGAGTTGACAGCTACATGATTATCGGGTAAGTATATTCAAAAATTTATTTTACTAATGAAAATAACATTTTTCTGGCTATTGCATGACAGCAGTTGAGAATGTTGTAAAGTAAAAAAAAAAACTTTCTTTTAAGGTTCTGTGGATCCTCAATATTTTGGACCCAAATGTGATGTCATTTTCTTGTCACTAAGTAACATGTCCATCTTTCAACCTATAGGCATAATAGCTCTCTTCAAGCAGTACTGTTAAAGTCGTTCCTTGTATCAAACAGTTCATGGTGCATCTTCAGAAAACAGTATGAACATTCAGGTGTTTTCAAAAGATTACAATATTTATCAGGTTATATTAAACATCAGTGCATCCTCGATCAAAGTAACCCATGCAGTAATGAATGTTGGATAGGAGAAACCGTGCCATCAATTCATTCTTGATTTCAAAGTTTGATAAGCCAGTAAAGGATTTATCAAAGAATTTTGGAGTTGGAAGAAGAAAATTTTGACATTAATTGAAGCCCATTAGCAACCACTGACTAACAGACTTGGAGTTGGAGGAACAACATAAGATTGAAGAAAGTTTCTTTGATACAAAACCTGGGAGAAACTTATACCCTAAAGATATGCAGTGTACTTTGTATTATGTATCTAAGTGCATGGCAAGCTTGGAGTTGCAGGATCTTATAGCCAAGCATTTTATTAATATCTTGAATGGTGTTGAAGATTTGTTCCTTCTGTATAAAAACAATTGTCAAAAAAAAAAAGAGAAAGAACAAAGTCCAACAAAAGTACATCCGGTCCTTCTAATAGTCAAGTATCAAGAAATGAAAGGCTATATAGTCACCTGATCCTAACACCAAAGAACAACTGCCATTGACTTAAGGTGTTATAGTGAAGAAACCTCGTATAAAAGCCATATTACCACATCACTCTCACCATTGTCGTCAACCTCCTCTAAAGACTGGTTAATCACCTCCAACACCATCCTTATTCATGTCCAAAATGCAGAAGAGATGCCAAGTTTAAATTAAGGGACTTATTAATGTGTTGATATTACGGTACATTTTTTAATATTTTATGGAATTTATATAAAAAGAAATACCTATTTTTCAATATTAAACTTAGCCGGTGATTATATAAGCTGCAACTCTGTTGCTCGACAGAAAACTCTACGTTCAAAATACGCCAGCGATCGCTATGCAGGTAGGGGGTGTACATCAACAGCGCCATCTGTCTAGCAGGTACTCATTACTCAATGTAAACACAGAACCAATTTTCTCTCTGTCGGGCTACCGGCAAGACCTACTAATACGCTGTTACTAACTGGATTTGTTTTCACAACTATTTGGTGAAGTACACTATTCTAGTTTTGAGCTTTCGCTATGCAGGGGTTTTATCTTCATCTCAAAACTTGAACTCGTTTTGGATAGATTTAATTAGGGTGACAAAGAGAATATGGACTCTCTTTCACTTTTAAATGGCCGACCCTTCCCTTAGCGGAAGTGTGTTTAGGTTTTTAGTAATTTTGCTTAACACGTTATAGATCTATATATTTTATATCTCTCCGCCCTTATTAGGCCTCTTCGATTAACTTTCCATTTATTATAAACATTTAAAGATAAATTTTATGTTTTGTTTATATGCGACCTTTCCTGATAGTAGGCGGTCCTAACTTGGAACCGAAGTTAATCAACGTTGAGCCCGTTATATCGTATTTAGCCTTTAAAGAATTTAAAACTTTTTAAATTTAATGTTTTATGAAAGAATTTCTTTGATAGTCTTCGTACTGTTTTCAAAGATGAACTAACGTTTTTTAGACTACGCAGTTGTTGACGTTCAGGACGTTCAACATGCGCTCTATCGTTACGATAGAGAGAGAGTGTATCACGGTTTCACTTTGCAGTAAGAGTAAATCGATTCTGACGTTTTGTTCATTCTTTCTTAGCTTTAATGTTTTAAATTCTAAATTAAAGGAACTTTTTATTGGAAAACCTTTCAGTTTTTTTTCCTTTAGTCAAATAACATGTTTTTTTTGACGATATATAATTGGGCTCTTCTCTTAGGTGCGAAATCAAGAGAGAAAGAGAGAGAGAGATAGAGACGGAGGGAGAGAGAGGAGAGAAAACGTTCCGTTCAAGCGGGTAACGTTGTTCTCGTGTTACTCTCGTCCCTAGTCGCTGTACGGGGAAGAAGGTAAAACGTTTCTAGGGTTTTATTCTTGTCCCCAGGCTATGTGCGGTGAGAGATTGTAAACGTAGTTTATTTGAACTAGTGTTCAGTCTCTTTCCCAGCCACTGAATTTTTTATCTTTATATATGTTTTCTGTTTTTTGCTAGTATTAATGAGCTGCATTATACGACTGATTTCGCAATTACTACCTTTTAATGAGGGTAGAATTGCGTGTTTCAGGTAGAAATCAGTAAAAGTTTCGATTTCAGTGAAATAAGTGCAAAACAGAAAATCGAAGTGATAAAGTGATATGCGCAAAGTGTTACAGTGTTGCGTCCGAGGGTTCGTCTGTTCGTGCCTGTCGTTCACCTAGTCCGGGACCTCTTGCAAGCTCCCAAGCCCAGGGGAGAAGTAATGTCGAACGACTTATGGGTTCGTCAGGCCTTGATCAACGAACAGACGTTTCCCTCCGTGGTTTCGGGCGTATCTACCCAAGATCGCCCCACCCACACAAAGACGAGAGAGCCCATTTATTTCTCGTCTGCGGAAGAGGTTTCTCGTAAGAAACCATGGACCAAGGTCTCGCAGCTTATTAAGCGCAAGTCGGTCCCTTCCGCGCAAGTCCAACGGCCCAGTTGTAGCCACTGGGTCAGTTCGGACTCGCTGCAGTCTTCCGACGACTGCTCACCTCCTAAGAGAGGCAAAGCGGTACCGCATCAGGCAGTCACGCCGTCTGTTGCCGCACCTGCTCCTGTAGACCCTAAGTGGTCTTTGCTGCAGACCATGCAGTCTCAGTTAACGTCATTGATGCGGGACTTTCGTGCGGAGAAGGTTGACACTGCACCAACCTCTAGCCTACAACCAACCACGGTTGTGCGTCCTGTGGACGCTGAGGCGACCTTCTGCCGCACTCCAGCTGAGAGAGTCCCGCCACCCATGCGTTCCAGTGTACCCTGCCAGCCGCATGTTGACGTTCAGTAACGCACGGAACCTTCCGTTGACGTTCGCGAGGTACAACAACAGTCTAAGTTGTTTTGTTTTGACGCGGTGCGTCAACCTCCGCATTCTAGAGTTGTTTTGACTGCTCAGTATAGACAGTCAAAGCAGTCTCGAGTGAACACTGTATGTCCTCACGCACCTGTTGTGGTTGACAGTTCAGTTGTTGACAGTTCACAGACTGTCAAGCAGTTACATGACGTTGCCTTCTGGTCTGCTACTAATGCACCAGTGAGAGACTCACTGAGGTAACCTAGCTTTTATCGGACAAGGTTCCTGTAGATGAGAAAGTGCTATTCTCCCTCCTACTGATATTCCCTTGAGGACTCTGTCATTTGGAGAGGAGCCTTAAGCTGCTTAGCCTCCTATGGACTTTAATTAAATCATGATGATTTTTTAAGGATCTTCGTCCGGATCTTGTAACTGCTGCTCCTCGTTCGCCTAAACGTCAGAACTTACACTAGGCCTAGCTACTTCGGAGCCGTTGTTTTTAAGCTAGTGCTCTCTCGCTCTCCTAGAGAGCGTTACGTTGGCTAGGCGACTGGTTTTTCACCAGGAGGAGTTTTAGGGATACAGCCTTTGATTTCCCTTCTTTTAAACTGGCTTATAGAGCGAGAGTCTGATAGGACACGAGAGAAGTTCTCGGCTTGGGAGTTCATGCCTCTGCCCAGATAGACTTCTCAATTCTGGTAGACTCGCCCTGGCGCCTAGCCAGGAGACGCTCCAAGTTGTTTACAGGTCAACTTCTCAACTTTTGTCGAGCCTTTGAAGTTTTGCTGTACTATTATGTCACACATAACAAGGCTTTCAGGGATGGTAAATGGTTCCGCCTCAGTCGCTAACCCCGTCTGTTGCCACACCTGCTCCCGTAGACCCTAAATGGGCTTTGCTGCAAGACATGCAGTCCAAGCTTGCGTCCTTGATAGAGGACTTAAATGCGGAGAAGAACCTTCTGGCCAACAACCTTCCTCCGGTTGGTTGTGCGCCCTGTTGACGCTGAGGTAACCTACTCGCGTCTGCCAGTTGAGGTGGTTCCTCCTTCTGGCCAACAACCTTCCAACCGGTCGGTTGTGCGCCCTGTTGACGCTGAGGTAACCTACTCGCGTCTGCCAGTTGAGGTGGTTCCTCCACCGATGCGACCCAGTGTGGGTTGCCAGTCGCACGTTGACGTTAAGCGACGCTCGGAGGTGGTTGTTGACGTTCAGGACGTTCAACAACCAGCAGAGGTGACTTGTTGTGACGCAGTGCGTCAACCTCAGCAACCCGGTAGGGTGTTGACTGCACAACCCAGACAGTCTAGACAGTTTCGGGTTGACGCTGCACTTCCTCGCGCACCCATG
The DNA here is from genome assembly GCF_036898095.1 of Palaemon carinicauda. Taxonomy (NCBI): domain Eukaryota; kingdom Metazoa; phylum Arthropoda; class Malacostraca; order Decapoda; family Palaemonidae; genus Palaemon; species Palaemon carinicauda. Next base: position 191,730,100 of record NC_090726.1, read on the forward strand.
GTTGTTGACAGTTCACAGACTGTGCAGCAGTTACATGATATTGCGTCCGGCTCCGTCATGCATCCACCAGTGCGACCGGATTCAGCGAGTCAGACGTTGCCTACTCCGTTGCCGTTTCCTCATCAGTTTTCGGATGAGGAACCCTCTGATGAGGACGTTGCTGAACAAGACGATCAGCCCCCAGCCCTGCTATCCATCCAGAAGATGCTGAAGAAGGAACGCTGCCCAGTCAGGCTGTGGATGAGTCTGGTAGGGACACTGTCATCCGTGGATCAATTTGTGTCTCTAGGAAGACTACACCTCCGTCCTCTTCTATACCATCTAGCTTTTCACTGGAAAAGGACAAGACGCTAGAAGCGGTCTCGATCCCGGTTTCCGGAAAGATAAAGTCTTGTCTGACTTGGTGAAAGGACTATATCAACCTTAGAGAGGGTCTTCCCCTGACTGTTCAGACTCCCAACCACGTTCTCTTCTCGGACGCATCGGACGTAGGCTGGGGTGCGACATTAGACGGTCGGGAATGCTCGGGATTATGGAACTCGAGTCAAAGGACAATGCATTTCAACTGCAAGGAGCTACTGGCAGTAAGTCTGACCTGGAAAAGCTTCAGGTCTCTCCTTCAAGGCAAAGTGGTGGAGGGGAACTCGGACAACACCACGGCTTTGGCGTACATCTCCAAGCAAGGAGGGACCTACTCTCTGACATTGTACGAGATCGCAAGGGACCTCCTCACCTGGTCAAAAGGTCTAGACATATCACTAGTAACGAGGTTCATCCAAGGCAACTTGAATGTCATGGCAGATTGTCTCAGTCGGAAGGGACAAATAATTCCAACAGAATGGACCCTCCACAAGGATGTATGCAAGAGACTTTGGGCCACCTTGGGCCAGCCAACCATAGATCTCTTCGCAACCTCGATGACCAAGAGGCTCCCAATATTTTGCTCACCAATCCCGGACCCAGCAGCAGTTCATATAGATGCCTTTCTACTAGATTGGTCACATCTAGATCTATATGCATTCCCTCCGTTCAAGATTGTCAACAAGGTACTGCAGAAGTTCGCCTCTCACGAAGGGACAAGGTTGACGCTAGTTGCTTCCCTCTGGCCCGCGAGAGAATGGTTCACCGAGGTACTTCGATGGCTAGTAGACGTTCCCAGAACACTTCCCCTAAGGGTGGACCTTCTACGTCAGCCACGCATAAAGAAGGTACACCAAGGCCTCCACGCTCTTCGTCTGACTGCCTTCAGACTATCGAAAGACTCTCGAGAGCTAGAGGCTTTTCGAAGGAGGCAACCAGAGCGATTGCTAGAGCAAGGAGAACATCCACCCTTAGAGTCTACCAATCGAAGTGGGAAATCTTCCGAAACTGGTGCAAGTCAGTATCCGTATCCTCGACCAGTACCTCTGTAACTCAAATAGCTGACTTCCTCTTATATCTGAGGAAAGAACGATCTCTTTCAGCTCCCACTATCAAGGGTTACAGAAGCATGTTGGCATCAGTCTTCCGTCACAGAGGCTTAGATCTTTCCAACAATAAAGATCTACAGGACCTCCTTAAGTCTTTTGAGACCACGAAGGAGCGTCGTTTGGTTACACCTGGTTGGAATTTAGACGTGGTACTAAGATTCCTTATGTCAGACAGGTTCGAACCGCTCCAATCAGCCTCCCTGAAAGATCTCACCTTTAAGACTCTTTTCCTGGTATGCTTAGCCACAGCTAAAAGAGTCAGTGAGATTCATGCCTTCAGCAAGAACATCGGATTCTCATCCGAAACGGCTACATGTTCTACAACTTGGTTTTCTAGCCAAACACGAGCTGCCCTCTCGGCCTTGGCCAATATCGTTCGATATTCCAAACTTATCGTATGGTTGGAAATGAACTAGAAAGAGTCTTATGTCCTGTAAGAGCTCTTAAGTTCTATTTAAAAACCTTTACGAGGCCCGTCTGAAGCTTTATGGTGTTCAGTTAAGAAACCATCTTTGCCTATGTCAAAGAATGCTTTATCCTATTTTATCAGACTGTTAATACGAGAAGCTCATTCCCATCTGAATGAGGAAGACCAAGCTTTGCTGAAGGTAAGGACACACGAAGTTAGAGCTGTCGCAACTTCCGTGGCCTTTAAACAAAATAGATCTCTGCAAAGTATAATCGACGTAACCTATTGGAAAAGCAAGTCAGTGTTCGCGTCTTTTTATCTTAAGAATGTCCAGTCTCTTTACGAGAACTGCTACACTCTGGGACCATTCGTAGCAACGAGTGCAGTAGTGGGTGAGGGCTCAACCACTACAATTCCCTAATTCCATAACCTTTTTAATCTTTCTCTTGAAATATTTTATTATTGTTTTTGGGTTGCCCGGAAGGCTAAGAAGCCTTTCGCATCCTACTTGATTTGGCGGGTGGTCAAAGTCATTTCTTGAGAAGCGCCTAGATTAGAGGTTTTGATGAGGTCCTGTTGTATGGGTTGCAACCCTTGATACTTCAGATCCTAGGGGTCGCTCAGCATCCTAAGAGGATCGCGAGGCTCCGTAAGGAAGACGTACTTAAAAAGGCAGAGTAATTGTTCAAGTCGACTTCCTTACCAGGTACTTATTTATTTTATGTTTGTTATTTTGAATAACTGCTAAAATGAAATACAAAATACTTAGCTCATAATAATGTAAACAAGTAATGCTGGTCTCTACCCACCCCCCTGGGTGTGAATCAGCTTATATAATCACCGGCTAAGTTTAATATTGAAAAATGTTATTTTTATTAATAAAATAAATTTTTGAATATACTTACCCGGTGATTATATATTAAAGGACCCTCCCTTCCTCCCCAATAGAGACCCAGTGGACCGAGGAGAAAATTGGTTCTGTGTTTACACTGAGTACTGAGTACCTGCTAGACAGATGGCGCTGTTGATGTACACCCCCTACCTGCATAGCGATCGCTGGCGTATTTTGAACGTAGAGTTTTCTGTCGAGCAACAGAGTTGCAGCTTATATAATCACCGGGTAAGTATATTCAAAAATTTATTTTATTAATAAAAATAACATTTTACACTACATTAAAAGGATAGCAGGTTGTAAGTACTGTACTTTGTCATCAATTGTACCATTAAACTGAACAAATATAACAATATATAGGAGCACTTTCAACGTACATCCAATTAACGACACGTGGTAGGTATATGTACAGTATATGAATATATATTATATTAGTATTTTGATGTTTTGTTTCTGCCTTAACCAGTGAAATTAATTTTTATTTTATCACTTTGAGTACCATTGGATGTAAGTTACATCCACTATTATTTTTCCCCTAAGCATCATATGACGCAATTTATGTCCAATGATTATAATTTTTTTATTTGTATGTAAAAATTTTGCAAAATGTATAACATAATATATGACTGGAAAGAAATTTGTTTAGTTATATGATAACCAATATAAAAATTCTATTATTTATAGTTTTTGTGCTAAGATGCATTAATTAAGATATCTAGAAACAAGGGCCTTAGGCTTGCGTGCCAAGTCATTGGGGCTCAGAGTTAATGAGTTTTTTTCTATGAAATAAAGTAAAATATATCCTGGTATTTAATTTTCAAGTTAATTCATGCAGTTTTTAAGTTGATGATCTTATGATTACCAATATGCGTATCCCCCTGGCATGGGAGATATAGGACAGTTATGTTTTAAAGCTTATGCCATGTTCTATTGCTGTTTGCGTGCTACCTTACAAACGGTAGTATACATGGCTATGTGAATATGGTCCTTTGTAGATTTTGAATAAATTATTGATTAGAAGGGTGTAAATGGAGATTTTTTCTTTTACAGCTTTCAAGCTTCAGGTTGAGTATTTGATGGATGGAGCCATTTATCTAAGCTGGGCTGTAGAACATCCTGGAGAATACGATGTTTCAGTTTCAAAAGGCTACGACTTTCATAATGTCAAGTTCCATCAATCGATCTCGTGTGAGAATGGGAGAACTGACCAGGGGATGATATCTTGTCACGCCTACTTTATCCATGTTGAAGATGGTGATGTGGTTGCTGTTCAACAGAAGGGGAGTCCTGATGTCATGGCTGTTTATATAACCTTTCCAGGTAACAATTAAGAATAGTTATGGGTGTTTATTATTTTAAATGTAATTCGAAGCCACTTTTTTTGCATGATTTTTTTAATTCTACTAATCGTAGATAATATTGTTAAGTAAGGTAATATAAGGTGGTTGCATGGTAGTTTATTACAGCAATTTACTAAATGTACGATTAATTATAGTGTAATATTGGTGTTATTCATGTTGCATTGATATGGCATTCAATTGAATATCGTCATTTGGAATTAAAGTACTATATGCCGAGATAGATTTAGCAAATTTTTTGGGAATGCTGGATTAGAACTTTTAATAATGTACTTCAGAATTCATCTTGTTGTGGAGTTGAATTGGAAATCAGGTACAATGAATTATATAAAGCTTTCATTTGTATGATTATGCCAATGCAATTTGATGTTTGTTATCAGTATTCAAGAACAGTACTCCAACATATTACCACCCATTTCAGTAGTATTATCTACCTTTGTAGAAACTCAAACAGACTACTTTAATGAAAGATGATGAGAAGCAGAAATTATCAAGCTGTCTAGGAAGGAGGCATAATGAGAGGAGTTGAGTTAAGCTGATGTTTAATTTTCAGGTTTCCAATTATAGTAATTTGTATTTTTTGTAATGATACAAACCTTTAGCTATTTAAACAAACTTACTTGCCAAACCTATCCCCCTTGAAGTCCTACCTCCAAGGAAAGTGAAGTACAGTCACAAGTGTGGGAGTGAACGGGGTAGCTAACTACCCCCTACCCCCTGCTAACTATCGGGATGGGTAGTTAACCCTTGGTAAAATTTAATGGCTCGTCCTTTCGGCGAACCCTAAAGGTTTGTAACGTTAGGAAAAATACAAATTACTTCCAAATTTGACATTTTCTTTACTTATCCAAAGTTCTTCAGGTGCATGTTATGTTAACCTAATTAATATCTTAGTCTGAATTAGGGGAATGTCACTAACCTATTTGTCCAGCTATAACTTTATTTTTGGGCTCGGCCATGTCGTCTTGATGGAAGGTTCATTTAGGTAGCCTTTCTAAAGGATATTTGCTACAGTGATACTCCTAGAGAATTAAACCGGTATCCAGCATTCTAACTCCTGGAGCGAGTATCCAGTTAAGGATATTGCAAGGGATCAGGGACATATTTTTTAGATACAACACATAGCAATCTTCACCCCGAATACTGTAGATTTAACTCTTTGATGTAAAGGGGGAAGAGTGGAGAAAGAAAGGGGGTGCCATTCTAGGTACCCGGTGGACCTCCTATCCGTACTACAACTGGCCGCTATTCCTTTAATTGTAGCATAAAAGCTAGGTGCTTTCCCAAAGTTTTGTTGCAGGTTTATCGGAATTTATCATGCAATCTCCAGTATCTTCATCCTCTGGAAAGTTGAGTATTAATTCTTTCCTGTGTATAATTTGAGGCTCCCTTCTCACAGTTAAATTCAAATAATTTAAGTGTGTTTGGTTGAGCATTGCCATGACCGGAGGCGGTGAATTTATGACCGCTGTCGCTGATTATCATTACATTTTATTTAGTTAATAAGGCGGCAATTCCCGGTATTTAGCTATAATATTAGCTAGTTAGGTAAATTATACAAGTGAATATTGTGCATACAGAAAAATTATTATTCCTCTTCTGATTATGTAACTTTACTTTTCGTATTTGGCGAGAGCCCCAGCTGTATCAACCTTGCCGGGAACCCCGGCGGTACCAACATGGCCGTGGTTCCTTCCAGAGCTAGGCTAGCCTCGCTCATATATACGTTAGTAAAGTAATTTTCAATATTTAACTTAGCCGGTGATTATATAGCTGCAACTCTCTGTTGCCCGACAGACAACTCTACGGTAAAAACTCGCCAGCGATCGCTACACAGGTTGCGGGTGTGCCCAACAGCGCCATCTGTCGTCCAGATACCCAGTACTCAATGTAAACAAAGACTCAATTTTCTCTCTGTCGAGCTATCGACAAGACGTACTTACTCGCTGTTGCTAAACTGGAGTTTTTTCACAACTAATTGGTGAAGTACTTTATTCTAGTTTTGAGCTTTCGCTATGCAGGTGTTTTATCTTCATCTTAAATCTTGAACTCGTTTTGGATAGATTTAATTATGGTGACAAAGAGAGTATGGACTTTCTTTCACTTTTAAATGGCCGACCCTTCCCTTAGACGGAAGTGTGTTTAGGCTTTTAGTAATTAACTTATCACGTTATAGATTTTCCTCTATATATTTTATATCTCTCCGCCTTTATTAGGCCTCTTCGATTAACTTTCCATTTATTATAAACATATAAAAATAATTTTAATGTTTTGTTTATATAGACCTTTCCTGAGAGTAGGCGGTCCTAACTTGGAAACCGAAGTTAATCAACGTTGAGCCCTTTATATCGTAATTAGCTTTTAAAGAGCTAAGGATTTAAAACTTTTTAAATGTAATATTTTATGAAAGAATTTCTTTGATAGTCTTCATACTGTTTTCAAAGATGAACTAACGTTTAGTTTATTTATGCTACGCAGTTGTTGACGTTCAGGACGTTCAACATGCGCTCTATCGTTACGATAGAGAGAGAGTGTATCACGGTTTCACTTTGCAGTAAGAGTAAATCGATTCTGACGTTTTGTTCATTCTTTCTTAGCTTAAATGTTTTAAATTCTATTTTAAAGGAACTTTTTATTTGAAAAACCTTTCAGTTTTTTCCTTTAGTCAAATAACATGTTTTTTTGACGAAATATAATTGGGCTCTTCTCTTAGGTGCGAAATCAAGAGAGAAAGAGAGAGAGAGATAGAGACGGAGGGAGAGAGAGGAGAGAAAACGTTCCGTTCAAGCGGGTAACGTTGTTCTCGAGTTACTCTCGTCCCTAGTCGCTGTACGGGGAGGAAGGATAAAACGTTTTTAGTTTTTTTTTATTCTCGTCCCCAGGCTATGTGCGGTGAGAGATTGAAAACGTAGTTATATGAACTAGTGTTTAGTCTCTTTCCCAGCCACTGATTTTTTTATCTTAAAATATGTTTTCTGTTTTTTGCTGGTATTAATGAGCTTGCATTATACGACTGATTTCGCAATTACTACCTTTTAATGAAGGGTAGAATTGCGTGTTTCAGGTAGAAATCAGTAAAAGTTTCGATTTCAGTGAAATAAGTGCAAAACAGAAAATCGAAGTGATAAAGTGATATGCGCAAAGTGTTACAGTGTTGCGTCCGAGGGTTCGTCTGTTCGTGCCTGTCGTTCACCTAGTCCGGGACCTCTTGCATGCTCCCAAGCCCAGGGGAGAAGTAATGTCAAACGACTTATGGGTTCGAGAGGCCTTGATCAACGAACAGACGTTTTCCCTCTATGGTATCTTGTGTATCTTACCAAGATCTCCCCTACCATGAGACGAGAGAGACGTTGTTTCTCCTCGTCATCCAAAGGCTTTTCGCATAAGAAACCTGTCACAAGGTTTCGAAGCCCTTAAGCGAAAGTCAGTCCTTTCAGGACAGGTCCAGCGTCCTGGTTACAGCCATTAGGACAGCTCTGACCCTATGCAGTCATCGGATAACTGCTCGCCGCCTAACAAAAGCGTAACACAGACTCCGAGAGTCTTTTTTTGTTGGCAAAGTGTTGCGGTCACAGACGTTACCCTCGTCTCTTACCACAACCATTTCCGTTGATCCTTAATGGGTTTTATGGCAAGACATGCAGTATATGCTTGCCTCCCTTATGGAAGACTATTCTGCCGATTAGTCCGTTGAGTCTAGCCGTTTATCTCATCGATATCCTGGCTTTCAGCCAACCTAACGTTCCTTTGTGCTTACTGTTGACGTTGGCGTAGCTTAGTCACGTCAGTCAGGTTGTTTAGAACCACACTCGATGCGGTCTCGTGTGGTTTTTCAGCCGCATTTGGACGTTAGGCCACTTGCTGATGCTCCTGTTGACGTTCAAGACGTTCACTAACAATCGGAGTTGACTTGTTTTGACGCTGTGCGTCAACCTCCGCATTCTAGAGTTGTTTTGACAGCTCAGTCTAGGCAGTCAAAGCAGTCTCGAGTGGACGCTGTGCGTCCTCACGCCCCTGTTGTGGTTGACAGTTCAGTTGTTGACAGTTCACAGACTGTCAAGCAGTTACATGACGTTGCGTTCTGGTCCGCTACTAATGCACCAGTGAATGTGGACTCTGCTTGTAAAGCATTGCCACCACGGTAGGTCTCTCCCTTGCTTGAGACTCAGCTTTTATCGGACAAGGTTCCTGTAGATGAGGAAGTTGCTGTTCCCCCTCCTACTGATATTCCCTTGAGGACTCTGTCAGATGGAGAGGAGCCTAAAGCTGCTTAGCCTCCTATGGACTTTAATTAAATCATGATGATTTTTTTAAGGATCTTTGTCCGGATCTTTTTGTAACTGCTGCTCCTCGTTCGCCTAAACGTCAGAGCTTACACTAGGCCTAGCTACTTCGAAGCCGTTGTTTTTAAGCTAGTGCTCTCTCGCTCTCCTAGAGAGCTTTACGTTGGCTAGGCGACTGGTTTTTCACCAGGAGGAGTTTGGGGGATACAGCCTTTGCTTTCCCTTCTTTTAAACTGGTTTATAGAGCGAGAGTCTGATATGACACGAGAGAAGTTCTCGGCTTGGGAGTTCATGCCTCTGCCCAGATAGACTTCTCAATTCTCGTAGACTCTCCCTGGCGCCTGGCCAGGAGACGCTCCAAGTTGTTTACAGGTCAACTTCACAGCTGTTTTCGAGCCTTTGAAGTTTTGCTGTACAATTATGTCATGCATAACAAGGCTTTCAGGGATGGTAAGCGGTACCGCCTCAGTCGCTAACCCCGTCTGTTGCCACACCTGCTCCCGTAGACCCTAAATGGGCTTTGCTGCAAGACATGCAGTCCAAGCTTGCGTCCTTGATAGAGGACTTTAATGCGGAGAAGGTTGCTACTGAACCTTCTGGCCAACAACCTTCCAACCGGTCGGTTGTGCGCCCTGTTGACGCTGAGGTAACCTACTCGCGTCTGCCAGTTGAGGTGGTTCCTCCACCGATGCGACCCAGTGTGGGTTGCCAGCCGCACGTTGACGTTAAGCGACGCTCGGAGGTGGTTGTTGACGTTCAGGACGTTCAACAACCAGCAGAGGTGACTTGTTTTGACGCAGTGCGTCAACCTCAGCAACCCGGTAGGGTGTTGACTGCACAACCCAGACGGTCTAGACAGTTTCGGGTTGACGCTGTGCTTCCTCGCGCACCCATGGTTGTTGACAGTTCACAGACTGTGCAGCAGTTCCATGATGTTGCGTCCGGCTCCGTCACGCATGCACCAGTGCGACCGGACTCAGCGAGCCAGACGTTGCCCACTCCGTTGCCGTTTCCTCATCAGTTTTCGGATGAGGAACCCTCTGATGAGGACGTTGCTGAACAACAAGACGATCAGCCCCCAGAATAGATCAAGCCCTGCTATCCATCCAGAAGATGCTGAAGAAGGAACGCTGCTCAGTCAGGCTGTGGATGAGTCTGGTAGGGACGCTGTCATCCGTGGAACAATTTGTGTCACTAGGAAGACTACACCTCCGTCCTCTTCAATACCATCTAGCTTTTCACTGGAAAAAGGACAAGACGCTAGAAGCGGTCTCGATCCCGGTTTCCGAAAAGATAAAGTCTTGTCTGACTTGGTGGAAGGACAATATCAACTTAAGAGAGGGTCTTCCCCTGGCTGTTCAAACTCCCAACCACGTTCTCTTCTCGGACGCATCGGACGTGGGCTGGGGCGTGACACTAGACGGTCGGGAATGCTCAGGACTGTGGAACTCGAGTCAGAGGAGTATGCATATCAACTGCAAGGAGCTGTTGGCAGTACATCTGGCCTTGAAAAGCTTCAAGTCTCTCCTTCGAGGCAAAGTGGTGGAAGTTAACTCGGACATCACCACGGCCTTGGCGTACATCTCCAAACAAGGAGGTACCCACTCACTGACGTTGTACGAGATCGCAAGGGACCTGCTCATCTGGTCAAAAGGTCAAGACATCTCCCTAGTAACGAGGTTCATCCAAGGCGACTTGAACGTCATAGCAGATTGTCTCAGTCGGAAAGGGCAAGTAATTCCAACCGAATGGACCCTCCACAAGGATGTGTGCAAGAGACTTTGGGCCACTTGGGGTAAAACCATCCATAGATCTCTTTGCAACCTCGCTGACCAAGAGGCTTCCAATCTATTGCTCTCCAGTCCCGGACCCAGCAGCAATACATATAGATGCTTTCCTCCTAGATTGGTCACATCTGGATCTCTACGCATTCCCACCGTTCAAGATTGTCAACAAGGTACTGCAGAAGTTCGCCTCTCACGAAGGGACAAGGTTGACGTTAGTTGCTTCCCTCTGGCCCGCGAGAGAATGGTTCACCGAGATACTTCGATGGCTAGTAGACGTTCCCAGTAGTCTTCCTCTAAGGGTAGACCTTCTACGTCAGCCACACGTAAAGAAGGTACTCCAAAGCCTCCACGCTCTTCGTCTGACTGCCTTCAGACTATCGAAAGACTCTCGAGAGCTAGAGGCTTTTCGAAGGAAGCAGCCAGTGCGATTGCTAGAGCAAGGAGAGCTTCTTCCATTAGAGTCTACCAATCGAAGTGGGAAGTCTTCCGAGACTGGTGCAAGTCAGTTTCTGTATCCTCGACCAGTACCTCTGTAGCTCAAATAGCTGTTTTTCTCTTATACCTGAGAAAAGGACGATCCCTTTCAGCTCCCACTATCAAGGGCTACAGAAGCATGTTGGCATCGGTCTTCCGGCATAGAGGCTTAGATCTTTCCAAACATAAAGATCTGCAAGACCTCCTTAAGTCTTTTGAGACCACCAAGGAGCGTCGTTTGGCTACCCCTGGATGGAATTTAGACGTGGTACTAAGATTCTTCATGTCAGACAGGTTGGAGCCGTTACAATCAGCCTCCCTGAAAGATCTCACTCTTAAGACTCTTTTCCTGGTATGCTTAGCCTCGGCTAAAAGAGTCAGTGAGATTCATGCCTTCAGCAAGAACATAGGATTTTCATCAGAAAAAGCCACTTGTTCGCTACAACTTGGTTTTCTAGCCAAAAATGAGCTGCCTTCTCGGCCTTGGCCTAAATCTTTCGATATCCCCAGCTTATCGGAGATCGTAGGCAATGAACTAGAAAGAGTCTTATGCCCTGTTAGAGCTCTTAAGTTCTATTTAAAGCGTACTAAACCTTTACAAGGCCAATCTGAAGCTTTATGGTGTTCAGTTAAGAAACCATCCTTGCCTTTGTCAAAGAATGCTTGGTCAGACTTTATCAGATTGTTAATACGAGAAGCTCATTCACATCTGAGTGAGGAAGACCGAACTTTGCTTAAGGTGAAGACGCACGAAGTTAGAGCTGTAACAACTTCCGTGGCCTTTAAGCAAAATATATCTCTGCAAAGTATAATGGACGCAACCTATTGGAGAAGCAAGTCAGTGTTCGCGTCATTTTACTTGAAAGATGTCCAGTCTCTTTACAAGAACTGCTACACACTGGGACCATTCGTAGCAGCGAGTGCAGTAGTGGGTGAGGGCTCAACCACTACAATTCCCTAATTCCATACCCTTTTAATCTTTCTCTTGAAATGTTTTTATTGTTGTTTTCTGGGTTGTCCGGAAGGCTAAGAAGCCTTTCGCATCCTGGTTGATTTGGCGGGTGGTCAAAGTCATTTCTTGAGAGCGCCTAGATTAGGGGTTTTGATGAGGTCCTGTTGTATGGGTTGCAACCCTTGATACTTCAGATCCTAGGGGTCGATCAGCATCCTAAGAGGATCGCGAGGCTCCGTAAGGAAGACGTACTTAAAAGGCAGAGTAATTGTTCAAGTCGACTTCCTTACCAGGTACCTATTTATTTTGTTTTTGTTATTTTGATAACTTCTAAAATGAAATAAAAACTCTTAGCTCATAAAAGTGTAAACATATATTGCTGGTCTCTACCCACCCCCCTGGGTGTGAATCAGCTATATAATCACCGGCTAAGTTAAATATTGAAAAATGTTATTTTGATAATAAAATAAATTTTTGAATATACTTACCCGGTGATTATAAATTAAAGGACCCTCCCTTCCTCCCCAATAGAGACGCAGTGGGACGAGGAGAAAATTGAGTCTTTGTTTACATTGAGTACTGGGTATCTGGACGACAGATGGCGCTGTTGGGCACACCCGCAACCTGTGTAGCGATCGCTGGCGAGTTTTTACCGTAGAGTTGTCTGTCGGGCAACAGAGAGTTGCAGCTATATAATCACCGGGTAAGTATATTAAAAAATTTATTTTATTATCAAAATAACATTTTTCCACGTTTAGCTTCACCCTATCATTCATTATTAATTCATGTGAGGATTTACATCCTCTGGAATTACGAATAATGTTCGATTTTCTCTTTTAGAGTAAAGAAGTTAAACCCTTCCTCCCTCCCTGAGTACCGCCGCCATTACAGGCGGCAACCACTGTCTTTCTTCATTGCTGTCAAGTAGAACTCCGGCTTTGGGTTAGATAGTAACTAAGCACCGTCCTTCTTCATTACCGTCGAGTACTCCGGCTTTGGGATAGATGGTAATTAACTCAGGGTGCCCTTGTCTTGCCGTCAACGATGTCTCCAGCAAAAGAATCATGTTTCCTCTGCCGCCGACGACGTTGTCGATACAGGAAGCTGCGCTTCCCCAGTCCACTGTCAGAGGTAGGCGGCATACCTGCCTCCACCTCTCCTCCAGTGAACTATAAGACTTTCCCTTCCCATTTCTGTCCTTTAGTGTCTGCATAACCGACACAACATTCTTTCGATGGTATTCTGACAGTCATCCTGGCTTGCCAGGTTGTCTGCGTTGCCGGCCGGGACCCTACCGGCGGCAGTTAGCTTAGCCGCCTCAGTCACATTCCTCCTTATGTCCTTCCTTCACCGGAAGTGAATATCCCAGGGGGAAGATTGAGCCGGCTCTGACGGCTGCCGGTGGGAAACCCAACATACTTTTGAGAAATCTTAAGCCCTCTCTTGGTCTGCCATCCACAATTATTGCCGTCGGCAAACCTTTTGTGGATGGATGGAAGCTAGAATCAGAAAGATTCTTACCCCGTCCATTAGAACTCTCATTCTGGCAAGGAGACAGTAGGTGGCCTGATAGTCCTCTTACACTTCTAATTGTTGTGCTAAACCATAATAATAGGAAACTCTCCTTCCCTAATGCTTTCTCTCTCTCTGTCAGTTAGTGCCGCCAGGTACTAACCTAACCATGGTAGTACACCGGCAGAACTACAGTGTACAAAAAATACAGTAGTACAATTATTTTCTAACATACTCTGTGTTTCCTTTCACAGTGTATTGTTGGGACCACAATATAATGTTGAGGTTGAGTAATCCCTCAACACCCAGATGAATCCTTTGATCATTGGGACCCTTATAAATCACCGATCAGTGTTAATATACTGCAGGTGGATAAGTTAGTATAAACACTTACTAACCCTAACTCTAAGTACTAGAGTTTCTTCCACCCTGTATTCTCCCTAACAGGGAATCTGAAATATTATTACTGACGGAGGTCTCAGCAATTGCCTGGGAGAGGAAACACAGATATGGGTCTTTCCTATTTCCTTTCCAGCTTCCTATCCTAAGCTACAATTTACAATAGTGATTACTATTGCTAATAAAATGTATGCATTTACATCAATGATATAAAATCGATATACTCATTGAAACCATTTCCTTTACAGGAGGAGCCAATGGCGAAGTGCGCAGCTATGTTCTGCAACCACAAAGTTGGAAACTTTTGTGGGCATACGATATGCAGGTCTCATGCCCCCTGCTGTTTCGTGTCCGGATCCCTGAAGTATTGGGACCCGAAGGGTTGCTCTACCTGCTCCACCCCACTGACCAACGGCTTCGAAGAATCCATCCCAGTCACTCTGGAGACCAGGGACACGGCAAGGGAAACCATTCGTAAGTGGGTAAGAGGGTTCCAAAAGAACTCTCCGGGACCTTACTTAACTAATGAATCTTTAAGGTGCCCTCTGTTCCCTACGGTGCTAGCAGATGCAGTTGTGCCCCAGTAACAGGTCCAGCCTCCTCTCATACAGCTGAAGATCGATGCGGACATCCATAAGGCACTAGAAGGCATGGACATCCACCAAGAACGGATTCCAGAAGTGTCCACCGACACAGAACAGGACCTACTGTAAGAAGGCCCTGAAGAAGACGTGGATCGATCACGCACGGAGGAAGAAGGATCCGTTTCGACGGTAACTGAGGACCCTCAGTTCGCTGTGACGACATTCCAACCTATGCCGTCAACCTCTTGTACCTCAACTCCTCAACTAACTACACAGGTCGACAAGAGCAAAGCACTCTTCACGTCGATCCAGCAGATGTTGGAATTGTTCCGGAAGGAACAAGAAGAGATGAAACAATCCATCCAACAGAACAAGAGACAGATACAGGAAAGAGATCGCCCTGGAACTTCCAGTGGCTCTATTAAGCCCCTTATAGTATTAGACCTCCCTCACTGCCCCGAAACCAACCCCTGGAGGTACGCGGAGCACATGCCCATGATGAATGGGAAGCTATTTGTTTCAGAGAAGTTGGGGGCCAAACTGTTTGAAGATCTTGAGTTCTGGCCCAGCTTTTCAGCCTATCCAGACTGTTACGTGAAACTGCGGATGAACTTGCGTCCCGTGAGGAAACGGTACCGAAGGAAGTCATTGTCTTCGAACATGACAAGGCACAAGCCATCCTTGTAAAGTCCTTGAAAGGAGCTGGATACACCAACTCCAAAGTCTCAGCACTGAGCAAGAGGCATCCCACCTTTATTGCTCCTTCCTCTATCTCTTTCCCCTTTTCGGAGAAAGCTCTAGAATTTGTCACTAAGGCAATCGAACAGTGCAAACCCTGCCCATCTGTAGAGGAATGTAAACCATTCTCTCTAGCAATGCCTACCTGCGAGGAGAAGTAGAAAGACGTCCATCTAACCTTATCCGTCTCGAAATTGGATCCAGAGATAGCAGGCCAGCAGTTCAATGAGAACCTCCCGAAGTTGCCAGACCATCTTCTAAGGAGAGAACAGGAGACGAAAGAGGAGACTAGCAGCCTCCCTTTCTCATCCGAACTGCCTGGAAATGTGCGCAGGCCTACATAATGCCTCAGAAATGTTTGTCTTCCTGGCTAAGTCTCACATGGGTACTCTTGTGAAGGACTTATATGCTTTTATCAAGTCAAGAAGGACCTGTAGAGAGCACGTGTTTACCTCGGCAATAGTGAAACACGAACCCAGGAAACTGATTTCATCGTGTATCTGGGGGAAGGACATTTTCCCACTGGAAGCGATCCGAGAAGTCATAGCCAAATCAACCACGGAGAATAGGAACCTCCAAAAGTGGGGCATGAAATCAAAGAGGAAATCTTCCTCAGACGGAGGTCCCCAACCTAAGAACAAAAGGGCAAAGAGACTATGTAAACCTGCGCAACTTCCTGCTGTGACCTTGGCCACGGTGCCTCAACTGGTAGCACAGCCCCAAACCACCTTCCAGATGGTCCCTCAACAGCTGGTAGCCCAGTTGCCAGTATTTAATCCTGGCTTTGAGAGGCAGTCAACCACCTTTCATCCCTATAAAGGAAAAGGCCAAAGAAGAGGTTCCCCCGGAAACCCCTCACGGGTCAGAAGAGGACGCGGTCACGGACACAAGTCCTTAGTACCCCCTAAGCACTGAGGGGTTCCAGGTAGGAGGCAGATTATACCACTTTCGGGATCGATGGGCCCACAGCCAAATCACGAATGGACTCGGGTGGAGATGGAGCAGAACTTCCCCCCGTTTTCCAGAATTCTTCCAACACTCCACCCCCTTGTTAGAAGAACATACCTCAGAACTCCTGAACAAGAAGGTAATAAGGAAAGCGAAGTCCATCAAATTCCAGGGAAGGCTGTTTTGTGTTCCCAAGAAAGACTCAGACAAACTCAGAGTCATTCTAGATTTGTCTCCACTCAACAAGTTCTTCGAGAACAAGAAGTTCAGAATGCTTACTTTACAACACATGAGGACCCTTCTACCAAAAGGGGTGTACACAGTCTCAATAGACCTAGCAGATGCCTACTGGCATCTGCCAGTCAGCA
This sequence comes from Palaemon carinicauda, assembly GCF_036898095.1. Classification (NCBI taxonomy): domain Eukaryota; kingdom Metazoa; phylum Arthropoda; class Malacostraca; order Decapoda; family Palaemonidae; genus Palaemon; species Palaemon carinicauda. The sequence goes on from NC_090726.1 coordinate 191,746,273, forward strand.
GCCCCTTCTCCTCCTACCTAGGATTCAAGCTACAGAAGAAGAAATTCATCTGCAGAGCAATGCCCTTCGGACTGAACACAGCCCCAAGGATATTCACAAAACTAGCAGATGTAATCGTCCAGCAGCTACGCTCCGAAGGAGTTCAAGTGGTAGCATATCTAGACGATTGGCTGGTGTGGGCAGCATCCAAGACTACTTGTCTGCAAGCAGCCAAAAAGGTGATCCAGTTCCTGGAACACCTGTGCTTCAAGATCAATCTCAAGAAGTCTCGCCTTTCTCCAGCTCAAAAGTTCCAATGGTTAGGAATCCAATGGAACTTACATCACACCACCTCTCCATTCCATCCAAGAAGAGGGGAGAGATTGCGGGAGCTGTCAAGAGACTAATCCGTCACAAGAGGATTTCAAGATGCCATCAGGAAAGAGTATTGGGCTCTCTCCAGTTTTCAGCAGTGACAGACCCGGTGCTAAAAGCATGTCTAAAGGATGCGTCAGGAGTCTGGAGAAAATACGCATCAAATGCTCGAAGAGATCAACTAAGGTTGACCTCGACCCGATTGCGCACTTTATTAAGGCCATGGTCAACAGCCAAGAGCCTAGCACGGACAGTTCCCCTGCAACCACCACAACCATCAGTGGTGATACACACGGATGCTTCCTTAGAAGGATGGGGAGGACATTCTCACGAGAGAAAAGTGCAGGGGAATTGGTCGCACCAGTTCAAAACCTTTCACATCAACATCTTGAAGTCTATGGCAGTTTTCCTGACGTTGAAGAAACTATCCCCTCGCAGAGCAATCCACATCAGATTGGTCCTGGACAATGAAGTGATAGTAAAATTTCTAAACCGACAAGGCTTGAGGTCACCTCACATCAACCATGTGATACTAGCCATCATCTACCTGGCAAGGAAGAAGGGATGGCACTTATCAGCAGTTCACCTACAAGGGTTCCGCAACGTGACGGCGGATGCTCTATCCAGGCAAAAGCCGATAGAGATAGAATGGTCCCTAGACGCAGACTCATTTTCCTTCATCTCGGGAAAAGCCCCGTAACTGCAGATCGACCTCTTCGCAACAAGCGACAACAAGAAACTACCTCGTATACGGACCCTCAAGCAGAAGCGATAGATGCCATGTCTCTCAACTGGAACAGGTGGAATCGCATTTACCTGTTTCCACCAACCAATCTCCTGCTAAGAGTCCTCGACAAGCTAAGATCCTTCAGAGGGACAGCAGCAGTAGTGGCCCCCAAATGGCCCAAAAGCAATTGGTTCCCTCTAGTTCTAGAATTGAAACTGAAGCCGTTTCCTTTGCCGAATCCAGTTTTACCCCAACTGGTCCAGAAGTCGACTGTCTACGCTTCATCTTCGAGAACCAACAACCTACATCTCATGATTTTCTAGCCCTAGCAGCGAACAAAAAGTTTGGAATCTCAATGGATAAAGTTGACTTCATTGAGGAGTATAAGTCAAGTTTGACTAGGAGACAATATGAGTCATCTTGGAAGAAATGGGTGTCCTTTGTGAAAACAAGGAATCCAACAGAAATATCGATAGATTTCTGTCTCGCTTTCTTCATACACCTACACGAACAAGGCCTGGCTTCCACCACGATTACTGTGTAAGTTGGCCCTGACTAGACCCCTTTCGTACGCTTTTGAGGTGGACCTCACTAGTGAAATCTTCAATAAGATCCCAAAAGCATGCGCTAGACTCAAGCCGGCAACCCCTCCAAAGCCCATCATGTGGTCTTTGGACAAACTCTTGCACTATGCTTCGAACCCAAACAATGATAATTGTACTCTAAAGGATCTAACACAGTAAGTCATCTTCCTGTTTGCAATAGCTTCAGGGGCTAGAGTTGGTGAAATAGTGGCCTTATCCAGAGACGAAGGCCATATTCAGTTCCTAGACACAGGAGAACTGAACCTTTTTCCTGATCCAGCCTTTCTTGCCAAGAATGAGCTATCCACTAAGAGGTGGGGTCCTTGGAGAATCTGCCCACTGAAAGAAGATGTCTCTTTATGCCCAGTAGAGTGTCTTAAGGTCTATCTTCGTAGAACCTCAGACTTCAAGGGAGGACAGCTCTTCAGAGGCGAAACCTCAGGATCAAACCTATCCTTAAGAGAACTGAGAGCGAAGCTCACCTACTCTATTCGCAGAACGAATCCTGACAGCACACCTGCAGGTCATGATCCAAGAAAAGTTGCTTCTTCATTGAATTTCTTCCAACAAGTGGACTTTGAGAGACTCCACTCATATACCGGGTGGAAATCATCCAGGGTCTTATAGAAACACTATGTGAAGCAAGTACATGAAATAAAACACTTTGTGGTGACGGCGGGTAGTGTCATAAAACCCGTCGTCTAGTGCTGCGATGAACAGTGGACTGTTTTGGGACTTAACAGTGTATCAGGTGAATAGGTAATCTTACCCTCTAGCGCAAATCATTACGATGATTAATAGACTGTTTTATACAGGTGCATAATCTGACCAATAACACCAGTGCCGTGTGAACGTTTGCATCACAGTGTTTACGCATATCCAAAATCTGAGCAAGTCAGTCAGATTTGGTTTCACATCTCCATTGAGTGGCATTATTCCGATAATGAAATTATATATATAAATATTCTTCCTTTACAGGTCAATATATGAATCCTGATGCATATTAATGGTTGATCAGATTCTTATTTTTTTGCAACCACATTTAATAATGTAATTGCAAAATAAAGACAAAAAATGTATACGCGCCCTATTTTTACTCCTCAGTTGCTTTTAAATAAACCATGCCAGAGTTTTATTTTATCCTCATAGATAGAAAAAACTTGAGCCAAGTACAGATTTCCAAGGTAATCAAAGGTAACCTCTAAAAAGTTTCCCTTTTTTTCCTACGGAAATAAAAACCTTGAATATTTACTGTCGAAGTCGTCACTTTCCCTGCAGGGGGCAGGAAGCACTAAGCCTGTTCCAAGCTTAGTGGAAATGAAAATTAACTGGAATTTCATATATAGGTTTAGGAGACCAGGTAAGGAATCCATTTAAGGTAGAAGGCACACACACAAACCCACAGATATAGTACATACATACATATACCAAAGGCACTTTCCCCAATTTTGGGGGGTAGCCGACATCAACAAATGAAACAAAACAAAAAAGGGGACCTCTACTCTCTACGTTCCTCCAGCCTAACCAGGGACTCAACCGAGTTCAGCTGGTACTGCTAGGGTGCCACAGCCCAACCTCCCACATTATCCACCACAGATGAAGCTTCATAATGCTGAATCCCCTACTGCTGCTACCTCCGCGGTCATCTAAGGCACCGGAGGAAGCAGCAGGGCCTACCGGAACTGCGTCACAATTGCTCGCCATTCATTCCTATTTCTAGCACGCTCTCTTGCCTCTCTCACATCTATCCTCCTATCACCCAGAGCTTTCTTCACACCATCCATCCACCCAAACCTTGGCCTTCCTCTTGTACTTCTCTCATCAACTCTTGCATTCATCACCTTCTTTAGCAGACAGCCATTTTCCATTCTCTCAACATGGCCAAACCACCTCAACACATTCATATCCACTCTAGCCGCTAACTCATTTCTTACACCCGTTCTCTCCCTCACCACTTCGTTCCTAACCCTATCTACTCGAGATACACCAGCCATACTCCTTAGACACTTCATCTCAAACACATTCAATTTCTGACTCTCCATCACTTTCATTCCCCACAACTCCGATCCATACATCACAGTTGGTGCAATCACTTTCTCATATAGAACTCTCTTTACATTCATGCCCAACCCTCTATTTTTTACTACTCCCTTAACTGCCCCCAACACTTTGCAACCTTCATTCACTCTCTGACGTACATCTACTTCCTTTGATATGCTTCCATCAGGACGATATGGCTGAGCCCAAAAAAACGGATTTTGAGCAAAGCGTAAAATCCATTTTTGGGTGAGAGTGCCATGTTGTCCTGATGGACCCAGCCGAAACTACTCTATCTGCGGCTATTCCTGTTTAAAGACAAGTAAAGGAATGGCAGCCGGTAGTAGTAAGGATAGGAAGTTCACCGGGTATCTAGAATGGCACCCCCTTTAATTCGCCACTCTTCCCCCTTTACATCAAAGAGTTAAATCTATTCGGGGTGAAGATTGCCATGTGTCGTATTTAAAAAATACGTCCCTGATCCCTAGCGATATCCTTGACTGGATACTCACGCCAGGAATTAGAATCCTGGAGACCTTCGGTTTATTTCTCTGGGAGTATCACTGTAGCAAATATCCCTTAGATACCTAAAGGAACCTTCCATCAGGACAACTTGGCACTCTCACCCAAAAATAGATTTTTTGCTTTGCTCAAAATCCGTTTTATTGCAGGATGCTTTTAACTGAAGTATGAAAATAGTTTTCAATTCGTTTGGTTTATTTAAAAATAGTTGATTGAGTTTTGTAACTTTTGTTCTTAGATTCCTAAGAGGTGTAGTAATAATTTTTATAATGCGTTTAGAAAAGTTTATTGTTACAAATATTTACAGCTGGTAAATAATGATCGGCATGTGATACATCAATGCTGATCAATTTTATGTAAACAAATCATTTTCATTACCACGTAATGTGAATGCTGTATACAGTACAGATAATTCTCACACTGTGCATTAACCCTTTTACCCCCCAATGGACGTACTAGTACGTTTCACAAAACTCATCCCTTTACCCCCATGGACGTACTGGTACCTCCTTGCAAAAAACTGCTTTTTATATTTTTTTTGCATATTTTTGATAACTTTATGAAAAACGTCAGGCATTTTCCAAAAGAATGAAACCAACCTGACCTGTCTATGATGAAAATTAAGGCTGTTAGAGCAATTTAGAAAATAAAAAATTCAAAATGTGCTTGAAAAAAAAAAACGCCTGGTGGTTTAAGGGTTAGAAAGTTCCAAATGGCTTGGGGGTAAAAGGGTTAAGAAAAATAACAAACATATATCAGATCATTATCATCTATATCTATCCATTTGCTTTATTAATGTGGTACCAGTACAATACAAGTACAGTACTGTGTACTTTATTTTAATCTGGTTAGCTTCAACAGATACATTTAGGTTTATATACATAAAATGTTCCAAAATTAAATTACAGTACTTGATAATTTTCCTCTGAAGTTCATGCAGGGTAAAAATGCCTTTAAATCCTGCTCTTTATGCGATGGTTACGTTCCAGTATCTCCCCGCAAAAAGGGAAATTTCACGGAAAACAGGAGAAACTAATTTTTTGCTATTTACAAATATTTTTAGCCTTTATAAACCCTCTCTACACTGTTACAAACATTTTCCATGCTCTTGTAACTTTTTCCACATACCTATGAACACTAGTTATACACGAATTTTGCTATATGCTACGTAAAATAGTACTGCTGTATACAATACACATGAGGTTAGGCTAGCCTAAACCTAGCTTAGTCTATTGTGCTGTACCCGATTACTACCTTATAAGTATGGTACTACTTAGAATATTTTAAGGCTATAGGACATGGAGAATTTCTGAAAAATATTTCTACATAATTTAAGACTGCAGGATGTGGAACATGTCTTTGAAACTATTTTTTTAAAAGAATATTTTGCTATATACGTATCTAATCTTATTCCTAATAGTTCTAACTAATTCTCTATGGGTACTCACTCAAATTAAACTTGAATGGTGGTGGTGATGATGAATTAGCTTTGTAGTAGATGACAATGAAGACAATGATCTTTATGCACAGCCAGTCGTAGGCGCCATCACAGGGTTTTATTGAAAGTAACAAAAGTAAAAACTTTAACAAAATTAACGCACAAGTACTAACACTTGTAGATGTATGACTCACAAAACGTTACAAGTGGAGATGCTGCTTAGCCTAGCATCATTCTCTTGGGTGATGTTTGCCCACATTGGGCCAATCAGCGGCCAGGATACAGATTACCATGCCCTGATGGGTGGCCTCTCACCTGTCAGTCAATAGCATGTGTATGGTCTCACGCAAGCCACACATACGATATACGCAGTCTCGTCGTAGCATCAGCAGACGCAGTCTTAGGCTATTTCCATCACGCTATTGTTCAACCATGCTCGTTTTGTTTGTGATATTACTGTATTTACATTGTGTTTAATCTAGGTTTTTTTTTCATATTTTTAATTTGTTGATCTAGAAAATTACAAATTTATTGTTAAAATTATGAAAATGAAGCTTTAAAACTTTATTTTTGGCAAAATTTGCTACATTTCAAGGACCGTCACAAATTTCGGGACCATGGCTCTCCAGAAGAAAATCTGCATAAAGTGAATTCGCAAAAATTGGGGGACAACTGTTAATGCAAATTCCTCACTTTTAAGTAAATGATGCTAACCACACTTTTTGATAAGTGAACTTGTAGCAAATAAACTGTATTTTTTTCCACTTTGCTTTATCTTGTTCATATACGGTAATTTGTATAGCTTAACTTAAAGTTTGTCACAAATTTCACTATTTTTTTACTTTCAAGAATTAAGCCAGTATTGTTATTAATTTCAATACACCATGGGAATAAATTACATTTAAAGGAAATTACATAATAACGTACCTAATTAGGATTCAAACAGACATTTTGGTTTAGGTACAATGGGTGACTATAGATATAATGCATTCAGCAGTAAAGAATAGTTCTGATTCGGTAGTAGATATTTCGTTTCAATTCAGATTGAACTAATGGCATTCCATCTCCATCATGCTGTTTGTTAGTTTTGTCAATAATTTTACACATCGGGTGTTACGCTCTCAAATGTTTAGAAACAAATAATGCATTAATACTGGATTCTTTCTACTATAGGTTAGAAATCACATTAACCCAAAGAAATCATATACTGTATATGTACAACTGTCTTGACAATGTTTTGAATGATTGCCTTTATGAGTTTGTGCACTGGTAATATTACACATACAGTCATCAAGAAAGATTTTGACTCGGTTGTACACAATCTCATCATATTCAGGTTCTGTACTTGGAGTTGAAATTGACGCATCACTACAAACACACAAGGAGACTGGTATGTAATTATTTCTGAAGGCACTTTAGTGGCAGTTACTGCTTCTAGGAAAATACAGAATTAGTTGCTACAGAAAACTTCCACAATTTACCTACAATGAAGGCTTATCAAAATTATTGGTATTCTATACAAACTGTCTTTTTTTGCTTTAACTTGTAAGCATTTTTGCTCTTCATAAACGTTGAGGCTATTCATTGCAGCTCTAAAAGATTGAATAGGTGTTTAAGGCCACTAATTTTTATGGATTGGAAAGACAATCTTTTACAAAAAAAAATTAAAATTTTGAGGAAGTCTAGCTATAATGTATTGAGATTCTAGCCTGTAGTGTGAAGGACATTAAGGAGATCATGTCATAGATAAGAAAGTTGCTGAAAATTGCTCTGAAAATTCAAAATGGAGATAAGCAGGTAATCATAATTGCAGTAGACAAAATAATAAGAGGGAAGATCATGAGGAGGCCCAGAGAATAATTAAGGCAGAAAATAAACAAGACAACAAAATAGTGGAGAGAAAATACGATTCTGTGAAACCTGAGAAAGGGAAACTTGATAATACACATTGATGATGAAGAGATTGGGGATATACAAATCCACAAGTGTATATGAAGGATACTGTGTATTTTTATCCCAAGGAGCCCTTAAGTCAAACAAGTTTGAGAAGAAAGTATACCAGGATTCAATAAATGTATGCCAATCTGTACACCCATTGTTAAAGGCACTGTCGTTGATTGATGGAATAATTTTTTATCATAGCATTGAAATTCTTAAATTTGCTTACAAATTGCTAATTTTATACTTTCATGAAGATGGCACAAGAAACTGCTTGAATGCCAAAGAACAAAGAGATTAACGTGGGCCAAGTTTTTAAAACACGCAAATCAATCTATTTTACTTTCATATTTTTTCTTTACTTTTTTTACTTGAAGGTGAATAGTTGAATCTTCAGAATATGGACAATGTTTTTAGATAATACTGATTTTTTAAACACTCTTGAAGGAGTAACACTTTTAATGTGCCTCCACTTTTAGTCATCTTTATAGTAACTATTTGTTACAGTCCTGAGAGATTAGAAATTAGACTCATTGAGTCAGATTTCTAGATTACTGCCATACCCAAAGACAGCCACTTCTGTTTTTCTTTAGATTCATTTAAGTAAATTATACAGTATTATTGAAACCTCTGACACTGTTTTGATTGATACCGTCCTTTTTTTTTATTAATACTTGTGGCATCTCAATACTAGAAATCATAGGCAAACTGAAAATTTCTTTAGTTATCCCATTGTAAAAACTTGTTCTCTCCTACCAAAGATGTTTTTAAACTACAATTTAAATTTTCGTGTTAAAATCACTTGGGCATTTTGTTTTCATTACACTGTGGAAATACAAGAGTGATGATGTTTTATGAGGAATCCCTAGTCTGTCTCATCCTTGATAAGAACTTCTCTTGTGTTCTTACTGCTTTTATTCTTTCCTTTCCCTTTCTTTTTGTCTTTTCCTTTTCCTTTTCCGTGGTAACCGTGGGAAGGCCCAGCTTCATTATCGGGAACATATCTTGGGTAATTCCTCCATGCATCATTCACCTGAAAAATAAGCGATTATTTGTAAATTAACCAGCACCTCTTGATAACTTATAATTAGGTAGAGTTCTTTGCACTTAAATATTAGAAAAAGAAATTAAACATTTATAACTCAATGGAGAGCTGTAAGTAGTAGATTGTTAGTTGCAAAGTTAAAATCAAAGAAGTAGTATGAGTACAGTATAATAGTTTGCTATGGACCAACAAAAGATTCCCCTGAAGAAAGGAAAGATGAATTCTGTACTATGCAGAACTACAGAGTTTAATAGATGAGATCCCTGAGAGATATGAAAATTATGATTGGCGACTTCAATGCTAAACTTGGAAGGAGTAATCAATGGATAGAGAATGTGATGGGTGTCGAGGGTCTTGGCAATTTTGCAAATGAAAGGGGCATGTTTCATGAGTTTCTGTTCAACAAACAATCGTGTTATTGGAGGTACAGTACTCTTTTCCAGCACAAGAACATCCGCAAATATACATTGACTTTACCAAGTGTCAATTGCAAAAATCAAATACAGTAGATCACATTTCCATTAATGAAGAGAGATGGAGAACTCTGAGAAATGTAAGAAGCTATAGAGGTGCAGATATTGGTAGTGATCACCAGCTCCTCATTGTCACACTGGAATTAAAACAAAGTATTCAACAGAGAGGTAGCTAGAATACCTAGGTTTGATCCAACTAAGCTTCTAGAAGAAGAGCAGAGAAACATTTGCAATTGAATGTAGGAATTGATTTGCAGTCTTAGAAACTTTAAGAGACAAAGGGTAGACAATTAATGAAGAATGGTATGATATTACGAACATATATCAGTCTGCTGGGACACGCAGTTACAAAAAGAAAGCCATGGATATCAAATAATATGTGGGATACTATAAAAAGGAGACAAAGACAGAAATTGATCTTTTAAAGTTTTTGAAGAAGTAATGAAAATTACAAGGTAGAGCATGCTAAGTATTGCAGTATTGATAGTGAAGTCAAAAGAAAAGCCTGGAATTACTGTTGAGAATATTTAGACAGTAAAGCAGATGAGGTTGACAAAGCTATGAATTCAGGTAGTGGCTATGGTTAAGAATCGTTCATAGAATTATTAATGAAATCTCTACTTGGGCAAAGAAGAAGAAGTATGTACTCATAAAAAAGAGAGATGGATCTGTTCTAACAACATAAGATGAAGAAAGACAACGCTGGAACACTTTAGTGAGGTTATGAATAGGAGATACAAAGGGAATAATTTGAGTGATATACCTGAAGTTGAGGAAGACCTTGATGTGTTTGAAGTCGAAGCTATCATTACAAAACTCAAGAGATGAAAAGCCCCTGGATACGATGGAATAACTGGCGTTATGATAATGGCTGAAAATGAAGTGACCCCAGAATACTTAAAAGATTATTTTGTGGAATGTGGCATGAAGAGGCAAAACCTGACGAATGGGAGTTGGGGTGTTGGTAAAAAGGGCAAAAGAAGGAGACCGGACTGATTGCAATATTTAGAGAAATAACAATGTCTGTTGTTATGAAAATATATAGTATGCTTATTCTGAATAGACTGGAGGAAAAGATTGATGAAAAGCTGAGAGACAAATAAGTAAGATTTCGAAAAGGTAGAAGTTGTACCGACCAAATTTTCATTTTGAGACATGGTACAGCAAAGCGTAGAATATAGGAATCCACTTTTGATGCCATTTGTAGACTATGAAAAAGCCTTTGATAGTGTACACTGGCCAATTTAGTGGAGAGTCCTGGGTTATGGAATTCCTCATAATTATGTGAATTTGATTGTCTGTTCATGAGCATAGCAAGTGCAAAGTTAATGTTAATGGAGTCCTTTTCAATGAATTTCCAGTGAACAGCTGAGTACTCCAAGGGAATGGGTTATCACTTATGCTTTTTACCCTCCTCATGAATTTTTTAATGCGTAGAGCTGTCAAGAGGTGGTGGAGAAGGATTGGACTAGATTGGTAATAGGAAATTAGTAGACCTAGAGTATGCTGATGATGCAGTCCCTATTAGCAGAATGCCACAGGATTTGCAGTGCTTGCTTACCCAAATGCATGAAATATCACACGAGGTTGGGCTCAAGATAAATAGAAGACAGACATGATGAGAATGGAGTATGCATTGGACGATGAAATATTAATGGAAGGTGAAAGGATTAATAAGGTAGAATCATTCAAGTACTGTACTGTATTGTATTTAGGAACTATGATCTCCATTACAGGGTCTTTAGAATTAGAGTTTAGTGAAAGATTGAAAAAAGAAAATAAGACAGTGGCTAGGTTAAGTAAAATTTGGAAATCAAATCTCCTGTAATTACATATAAAAATCAGATTATACATCAGTTTAGTGTGATCATTGTTACTATATGGACATGTCATGGTATGACAATGAAACAATACCCAAAAGATTTAGTAGATTTGAGAACAAAGCCCTCAGAAAGATATTGGGAGTTAAATGGCAAGACAGGATAAGAAAGGAAACCGAGAGAAATTACTTGAGTGCCATATGTGGATGAGATCATTGTGAGGGGTTGATGGAGATGTTTTGGGCATGCTCTTTGCACTCCCCAAGAGAGATTGGTTCACCAAACCTTCATCTGGGCTCCTCAAAGCACTAGAAGTGTTGGAAGACTCAGGCCTACGTGGCTAAGAACTATGAAGCGTGAAGTAAGAGATGATGAATGGAAAATATTGAATTAAAAGCTCAAGATAGAGACAACTGGCGAAATCTAACAGAGTCCCTTTGTGTCAATAGGCGTAGGAGGAGATGATGATGAATTCAAAAGTAATATTCTCAGTACAAACCTATCCATGTGATATATTTTTTTTTCATGATCTTAGTATCAATTTCTGGTGATGTTAATGCTGACTGTCTTTCAAGCTGTTACCAGAATATGATATCTTCCTAATCATATAGATTTCAGGAGTAAAACCATGACCTTTTCCTATGATCTCTGGACAAGGGTGTTTGAAGAGAAATCAAATCATAAGTCTATCTCCTGAGTTATCAGTAGCCATTGCCTACTCTTCTCTGGCCTTAACTTTGATGGAGATGAGCTTTATGTCCAGTCTCTAGAATATTGTGCGATAGGGAAATTACCTTTTCTTTGACTCCTTCTGACTTACGACATTTAAACTTCAAATGATCAGACTTGTGCAAATGCTTTTTGTAAATCTGGCTATCACAAGTCTCATTTTGTAGTTTACTTAGTATTTGTATTTGTTTTATTTTCTTGTTTTTCTTAATATGATGTACTTTGAATTGTTTTTCTTTTATAGTTTAACTTTAAATTTTAAGTGTTTTTCAGTACTGGGTTACTTTTCCATTACTGTTAGTTATAGAATTGTTGTTATTTTTACTACTTGATTTTACAGCTTTCCCTTGAGGCATTTTTTAAACATTTATTTTTTTACTAAAGTTAATGAGAAAGAGCAAGATGCCTGATATTTTTGAGTGAGTTAATGTTATTGATATTACTTTAGTTGTAGTAAAGGAATGCTACAAGCCCTAGGAGTCAAATAGGGGAAGTAATCCAATATATGAAAAGAGACACTGAAAGGCTCATGTCCATCCACACAGGACTTATCCTGTATTGTTTTTACTTTTATGGATTCTATTGGTTTTAATGAATTATTTTAAGTTCAAATACTTAAGGGTAATACAGAAAGGTGACAGGCAAAGCTACTGCAAATAGTAAATACAGTACTGTAATTTTAGAAGTGGGAAACTTGACTAGCAGTAACCATCTTAGCCGTCAAAGAATTAAGAAAGTGCAATTGCACCTTGGATCTACTAATCTTTTCAGACTTAGACAAAACCAAAGATGTGGACAGTACAGTATGTGAATGATTGGTTTTGGATATTAAAAAAAAATTAAAAAAAATATTTGATACTAAATAGGTTTGCTCACCAATATGAGAGGTTCAGCCTCTAATTCATCCATATGGTCTCCATAGTAATGATGATGTACTTTCTTTCCCCTGAAATAAAAGAAGTTATTAGTGTGGTTTTAAAAGGATGAAGTCTTCTGGCTAAGTTTCCTTCATCTCAGATGCTCAGATCTGAGAATTCATGACTTCTCCCTTTTTTTCTAGATGTCAAGATGTACATACATACATATACCAAGGCACTTCCCCCAATATTGAGGGGTAGCTGACATCAAACAAATGAAACAAAAAGGGGGACCTCTCCTCTCTACGTTCCTCCCAGCCAGACAAGGGACTCAACCGAGTTTGGCTGGTACTGCTAGGGTGCCACAGCCCACTCTCCCTCGTTATTCACCGCAGATGAAGCTTCATAATGCTGAATCCCCTACTGCTGCTCCCTGCGCGGTCATCCTAGGCACCGGAGGAAGCAGCAGGGCCTACCGGAACTGCGTCACAATCGCTCGCCATTCATTCCTATTTCTAGCACGCTCTCTTGCCTCTCTCACATCTATCCTCCTATCACCCAGAGCTTTCTTCACTCCATCCATCCACCCAAACCTTGGCCTCTCTCTTGTACTTCTCTCATCAACTCTTGCATTCATCACCTTCTTTAGCAGACAGCCATTTTCCATTCTCTCAACATGGCCAAACCACCTCAACACATTCATATCCACTCTAGCTGCTAACTCATTTCTTACACCCGTTCTCCCCCTCACTACTTTGTTCCTAACCCTATCTACTCGAGATACACCAGCCATACTCCTTAGACACTTCATCTCAAACACATTCAATTTCTGTCTCTCCATCACTTTCATTCCCCACAACTCCGATCCATACATCACAGTTGGTACAATCACTTTCTCATACAGATGTCTCTTTACATTCATGCCCAACCCTCTATTTTTTTACTACTCCCTTAACTGCCCCCAACACTTTGCATCCTTCATTCACTCCCTGACGTACATCTGCTTCCACTCCACCATTTGCTGCAACAACAGACCCCAAGTACTTAAACTGATCCACCTCCTCAAGTAACTCTCCATTCAACATGACATTCAACCTCACACCACCTTCCCTTCTCGTACATCTCATAACCTTACTCTTACCCACATTAACTCTCAACTTCCTTCTCTCACTCACCCTTCCAAATTCTGTCACTGATCAGCCAAGCTGCTCTTCTGCGTCTGCAACCAGTACAGTATGATCCGCAAACAACAACTGATTCATGGTCATTCTCGTCTACCAGTTTCAATCCTCGTCCAAGCACTCGAGCATTCACCTCTCTCACCACTCCATCAACATACAAGTTAAACAACCCCGGCGACATCACACATCCCTGTCTCAGCCCCACTCTCACCAGAAACCAATTGCTCACTTCATTTCCTATCCTAACACATGCTTTACTACCTTTGTAGAAACTTTTCACTGCTTGCAACAACCTTCTACCAACTCCATATAACCTCATCACATTCCACATTGCTTTCCTATCAACTCTATCATACGCTTTCTCCAGATCCATAAACGCAACATACACCTTACATTTTTCTAAATGTTTCTTGCATATCTGCCTAACTGTAAAAATCTGATTCATACAACCCCTACCTCTTCTAACACCACCCTGTACTTCTAAGATTGCATGGATAAATGGATAAATAGAATTCATAAATCAAATACAAAACTAAGATAAGATTTTATGAAATACAGTATCCTGTTTTCCAATTGCCAAATGCTGCTTAGCTCCCCTTGCTTATATTTCAATATTGATTATTGTTTAGACAATAATCATTTTAAATTGCAAGCAAGTATATTAAGACACCCCAGTATGCTACATAATGTTAAATCAAACAGGCACTGTACAGAATTCATCTAATTTGTTGGAGAAAAAAAATCCTTTACAGTACAGTGACTTCATCATACAGAAATATTTCAGATAAACTAACGCATAATAAAATCTTTGTTACTTACACAAAAGGCCGGTGGCATATGATTATAGTAATTATTGGACTTTTGATGAAACAGATTTTGTGAACACAAAATATGTTTGGTCTCATGCAAGTCAGTGCTGTAATCATATTACGCGACAACCAGCGTGATTTTAGCCATGTTACTTTTAGGACTGATTTTAAGTTGCAGACTGTCCTGGTGTCCTTGTTTATGAATTTGTAGCTTGAATCTTGTTATTTCCACTGCCTCAGTGTTTACATGGAATGGGATATGGAACTTGCATGTTCCTTTGCTCTTGTTTTTTATTCCTTTTGTGGTGATTTTTATCTTTATTATTGTAATTACTTATATTGATAGTTAGAATAACATCGTAATAATTTCTTAAATATTTATCACTAAAACTGTAGAGAAGTAATGGTAGAATAATTAGTCAATATTACAGTACGTGAGAGAATGAAAATACGGTAAGGTAGTCATGGATAAACAGATAATCACTAAAGAGTTATCTTAAATGTATATCTTTCACATTTAAAAATCCACATAGTCGCACTTATCTACTACAGAGGCTTTCTTGTATTCCATCTGGGCTTAGAATAGGGGATATGTACAATACTGTATTATTACTATTTTTTAAATATTTAACTTAGCCGGTGAATATATAGCTGCAACTCTGTTGCTCGACAGACAAACTGTACAGAAAAAACTCGCCAGCGATCGCTATACAGGTTGCGGGTGTGCCCAACAGCGCCATCTGTCGGCCAGATACCAAGCTCTATGTAAACAAAGACTCAATTTTCTCTCTGTCGACGTGTCGACAAGACGTACTTTACTCGCTGTTGAAACCTGGAGTTTTTCCCATCATCTTTGGTGAAGTACTATATACTGGTTTGAGCTTTCGCAGTGCAGGTGTTTTATCTTCATCTTAAATCTTGAACTCGTTTTGGATAGATTTAATTATGGTGACAAAGAGAGTATGGACTTTCTTTCACTTTTAAATGGCCGACCCTTCCCTTAGACGGAAGTGTGTTTAGGCTTTTAGTAATTATCTTATCACGTTATAAATTAATTATAGATTTTCCTCTTCGATTAACTTTCCATTTATAATAAACATAAAAAATAAATTTTAATGTTTTGTTTATATGCGACCTTTCCTGAGAGTAGGCGGTCCTAACTTGGAAACCGAAGTTAATCAACGTTGAGCCCTTTATATCGTAAATAGCTTTTAAAGAGCTAAGGATTTAAAACTTTTTAAATGAAATATTTTATGAAAGAATTTCTTTGAATAGTCTTCGTACTGTTTTCAAAGATGAACTAACGTTTAGTTTTTTTATGCTACGCAGTTGTTGACGTTCAGGACGTTCAACATGCGCTCTATCGTTACGATAGAGAGAGAGTATATCACGGTTTCACTTTGCAGTAAGAGTAAATCGATTCTGACGTTTCGTTCATTCTTTCTTAGCTTAAATGGTTTAAATTCTATTTTAAAGGAACTTTTTAATTGAAAAACCTTTCAGTTTCTTCCTTTGGTCAAATAACATGTTTTTTTGACGAAATGTAATTGGGCTCTTCTCTTAGGTGCGAAATCAAGAGAGAAAGAGAGAGAGAGATAGAGACGGAGGGAGAGAGAGGAGAGAAAACGTTCCGTTCAAGCGGGTAACGTTGTTCTCGAGTTGCTCTCGTCCCTAGTCTCGGTACGGGGAGAAAGGATAAAACGTTTTTAGTTTTTATTCTCGTCCCCAGGCTATGTGCGGTTAGAGATTGAAAACGTAGTTTTGAAGGAACTAGTGTTTAGTCTCTTCCCCAGCCACTGAATTTTTTATCTTAAAATATGTTTTCTGTTTTTTGCTGGTATTAATGAGCTTGCATTATACGACTGATTTCGCAATTACTACCTTTTGATGAAGGGTAGAATTGCGTGCTTCAGGTAGAAATCAGTAAAAGTTTCGATTTCAGTGAAATAAGTGCAAAACAGAAAATCAAAGTGATAAAGTGATATTGCGCAAAGTGTTACAGTGTTGCGTCCGAGGGTTCGTCTGTTCGTGCCTGTCGTTCACCTAGTCCGGGACCTCTTACAAGCTCCCAAACAGGGGAGAAGTAATGTCGAACGACTTATGGGTTCGAGAGGCCTTGATCAACGAACAGACGTTTCCCTCTATGGTATCGGGTGTATCTTACCAAGATCTCCCCTACCATAAGACGAGAGAGACATTTTTTTTTTTCTCCTCGTCATCCGAAGGCTTTTCGCATAAGAAACCTGTCACAAGGTTTCGAAGCCCTTAAGCGAAAGTCAGTCCTTTCAGGACAGGTCCAGCGTCCTGGTTACAGCCATTAGGACAGCTCTGACCCTATGCAGTCATCGGATAACTGCTCGCCGCCTAACAAAAGCGTAACACAGACTCCGAGAGTCTTTTTTGTTGGCAAAGTGTTGCGGTCACAGACGTTACCCTCGTCTCTTACCACAACCATTTCCGTTGATCCTTAATGGGTTGTACGGCAAGACATGCAGAATATGCTTGCCTCCCTTATGGAAGACTATTCTGCCGATTAGTCCGTTGAGTCTAGCCGTTTATCTCATCGATATCCTGGCTTTCAGCCAACCTAACGTTACTTTGTGCTTCCTGTTGACGTTGGCGTAGCTAAGTCACGTCAGTCAGGTTGTTTAGAACCACACTCGATGCGGTCTCGTGTGGATTTTCAGCCGCATTTGGACGTTAGGCCACTTGCAGATGCTCCTGTTGACGTTCAAGACGTTCGCTTACAATCGGAGTTGACTTGTTTTGACGCTGTGCGTCAACCTCCGCATTCTAGAGTTGTTTTGACTGCTCAGTCTAGGCAGTCAAAGCAGTCTCGAGTGGACGCTGTGCGTCCTCACGCACCTGTTGTGGTTGACAGTTCAGTTGTTGACAGTTCACAGACTGTCAAGCAGTTACATGACGTTGCGTCCTGGTCCGCTACTAAT
This sequence comes from Palaemon carinicauda, assembly GCF_036898095.1. Classification (NCBI taxonomy): domain Eukaryota; kingdom Metazoa; phylum Arthropoda; class Malacostraca; order Decapoda; family Palaemonidae; genus Palaemon; species Palaemon carinicauda. The sequence continues at coordinate 191,763,735 of NC_090726.1, forward strand.
GCACCAGTGAGTGTGGACTCTGCTTGTAAAGCATTGCCACCACGGTAGGTCTCTCCCTTGCTTGAGACTCAGCTTTTATCGGACAAGGTTCCTGTAGATGAGGAAGTTGCTGTTCCCCCTCCTACTGATATTCCCTTGAGGACTCTGTCAGATGGAGAGGAGCCTAAAGCTGCTTAGCCCTCTATGGACTTTAATTAAATCATGATGATTTTTTTTTTTTTAAAGGATCTTTGTCCGGATCTTTTTGTAACTGCTGCTCCTCGTTCGCCTAAACGTCAGAGCTTACACTAGGCCTAGCTACTTCGAAGCCGTTGTTTATAAGCTAGTGCTCTCTCGCTCTCCTAGAGAGCTTTACGTTTGCTAGGCGACTGGTTTATCACCAGGAGGAGTTTGGGGGATACAGCCTTTGCTTTCCCTTCTTTTAAACTGGCTTATAGAGCGAGAGTCTGATATGACACGAGAGAAGTTCTCGGCTTGGGAGTTCATGCCTCTGCCCAGATAGACTTCTCAAATCTCGTAGACTCTCCCTGGCGCCTGGCCAGGAGACGCTCCAAGTTTTTTTTACAGGTCAACTTCACAGCTGTTTTCGAGCCTTTGAAGTTTTGCTGTACAATTATGTCATGCATAAACAAGGCTTTCAGGGATGGAAAGCGGTACCGCCTCAGTCGCTAACCCCGTCTGTTGCCGCACCTGCTCCCGTAGACCCTAAATGGGCTTTGCTGCAAGACATGCAGTCCAAGCTTGCGTCCTTGATAGAGGACTTTAATGCGGAGAAGGTTGCTGCCGAACCTTCTGGCCAACAACCTTCCAACCGGTCGGTTGTGCGTCCTGTTGACGCTGAGGTAACCTTCTCGCGTCTGCCAGTTGAGGTGGTTCCTCCACCGATGCGACCCAGTGTGGGTTGCCAGCCGCACGTTGACGTTAAGCGACGCTCGGAGGTGGTTGTTGACGTTCAGGACGTTCAACAACCAGCAGAGGTGACTTGTTTTGACGCAGTGCGTCAACCTCAGCAACCCGGTATGGTGTTGACTGCACAACCCAGACGGTCTAGACAGTCTCGGGTGGACGCTGTGCTTCCTCGCGCACCCATGGTTGTTGACAGTTCACAGACTGTGCAGCAGTTCCATGATGTTGCGTCCGGCTCCGTCACGCATGCACCAGTGCAACCGGACTCAGCGAGCCAGACGTTGCCCACTCCGTTGCCGTTTCCTCATCAGTTTTCGGATGAGGAACTATCTGATGAGGACGTTGCTGAACAACAAGACGATCAGCCCCCAGAATAGATCAAGCCCTGCTATCCATCCAGAAGATGCTGAAGAAGGAACGCTGCTCAGTCAGGCTGTGGATGAGTCTGGTAGGGACGCTGTCATCCGTGGAACAATTTGTGTCACTAGGAAGACTACACCTCCGTCCTCTTCAATACCATCTAGCTTTTCACTGGAAAAAGGACAAGACGCTAGAAGCGGTCTCGATCCCGATTTCCGAAAAGATAAAGTCTTGTCTGACTTGGTGGAAGGACAATATCAACTTAAGAGAGGGTCTTCCCCTGGCTGTTCAGACTCCCAACCACGTTTTCTTCTCGGACGCATCGGACGTGGGCTGGGGTGCGACACTAGACGGTCGGGAATGCTCAGGACTGTGGAACTCGAGTCAGAGGAGCATGCATATCAACGGCAAGGAGCTGTTGGCAGTACATCTGGCCTTGAAAAGCTTCAAGTCTCTCCTTCGAGGCAAAGTGGTGGAAGTAAACTCAGACAACACCACGGCCTTGGCGTACATCTCCAAACAAGGAGGTACCCACTCACTGACGTTGTACGAGATCGCAAGGGACCTGCTCATCTGGTCAAAAGGTCAAGACATCTCCCTAGTAACGAGGTTCATCCTAGGCAACTTGAATGTCATAGCAGATTGTCTCAGTCGGAAAGGGCAAGTAATTCCAACAGAATGGACCCTCCACAAGGATGTGTGCAAGAGACTTTGGGCCACTTGGGGCCAACCAACCATAGATCTCTTTGCAACCTCGCTGACCAAGAGGCTTCCAATCTATTGCTCCCCAGTCCCGGACCCAGCAGCAATACATATAGATGCCTTCCTCCTAGATTGGTCACATCTGGATCTCTACGCATTCCCACCGTTCAAGATTGTCAACAAGGTACTGCAGAAGTTCGCCTCTCACGAAGGGACAAGGTTGACGTTAGTTGTTCCCCTCTGGCCCGCGAGAGAATGGTTCACCGAGGTACTTCGATGGCTAGTAGACGTTCCCAGAAGTCTTCCTCTAAGGGTGGACCTTCTACGTCAGCCTCACGTAAAGAAGGTACACCTAAGCCTCCTCGCTCTTCGTCTGACTGCCTTCAGACTATCGAAAGACTCTCGAGAGCTAGAGGCTTTTCGAAGGAGGCAGCCAGTGCGATTGCTAGAGCAAGGAGAGCATCCACCATTAGAGTCTACCAATCGAAGTGGGAAGTCTTCCGAGACTGGTGCAAGTCAGTTTCTGTATCCTCGACCAGTACCTCTGTAGCTCAAATAGCTGATTTTCTCTTATACCTGAGAAAAGGACGATCCCTTTCAGCTCCCACTATCAAGGGCTACAGAAGCATGTTGGCATCGGTCTTCCGGCATAGAGGCTTAGATCTTTCCAACAATAAAGATCTTCAAGACCTCCTTAAGTCTTTTGAGACCACCAAGGAGCGTCGTTTGGCTACCCCTGGTTGGAATTTAGACGTGGTACTAAGATTCCCCATGTCAGACAGGTTTGAGCCGCTACAATCAGCCTCCCTGAAAGATCTCACTCTAAAGACTCTTTTCCTGGTATGCTTAGCATCAGCTAAAAGAGTCAGTGAGATTCATGCCTTCAGCAAGAACATAGGATTTTCGTCAGAAAAAGCCACCTGTTCGCTACAACTTGCTTTTCTAGCCAAAAATGTGCTGCCTTCTCGGCCTTGGCCTAAATCTTTCGATATTCCCAGCTTATCGGAGATTGTAGGCAATGAACTAGAAAGAGTCTTATGCCCTGTGAGAGCTCTTAAGTTCTATTTAAAGTGTACCAAACCTTTACGAGGCCAATCTGAAGCTTTATGGTGTTCAGTTAAGAAACCATCTTTGCCTATGTCAAAGAATGCTTTATCATACTTTATCAGGCTGTTAATACGAGAAGCTCATTCACATCTGAGTGAGGAAGACCGAGCTTTGCTTAAGGTGAAGACGCACGAAGTTAGAGCTGTTGCAACTTCCGTGGCCTTTAAGCAAAATAGATCTCTGCGAAGTATAATGGACGCAACCTATTGGAGAAGCAAGTCAGTGTTCGCGTCTTTTTATCTAAAGGATGTCCAGTCTCTTTACGAGGACTGCTACACACTGGGATCATTCGTAGCAGCGAGTGCAGTAGTGGGTGAGGGCTCAACCACTACAATTCCCTAATTCCATATCCTTTTAATCTTTCTCTTGAAATGTTTTTTAATGTTGTTTTTATGGGTTGTCCGGAAGGCTAAGAAGCCTTTCGCATCCTGGTTGATTTGGCGGGTGGTCAAAGTAATTTCTTGAGAGCGCCTAGATTAGGGGTTTGATGAGGTCCTGTTGTATGGGTTGCAACCCTTGATACTTCAGCTCCTAGGGGTCGATCAGCATCCTAAGAGGATTGCGAGGCTCCGTAAGGAAGACGTACTTATAAGGCAGAGTAATCGTTCAAGTCGACTTCCTTACCAGGTACCTATTTATTTTGTTTTTGTTATTTTGATAACTTCTAAAATGAAATAAAAACTCTTAGCTCATAAAATGTAAACATATATTACTGGTCTCTACCCACCATCCTGGGTGTGAATCAGCTATATATTCACCGGCTAAGTTAAATATTTAAAAATGATATTTTAATTATAAAATAAATTTTTGAATATACTTACCCGGTGAATATATAAATTAAATGACCCTCCCTTCCTCCCCAATAGAGACGCAGTGGGACGAGGAGAAAATTGAGTCTTTGTTTACATAGAGCTTGGTATCTGGCCGACAGATGGCGCTGTTGGGCACACCCGCAACCTGTATAGCGATCGCTGGCGAGTTTTTTCTGTACAGTTTGTCTGTCGAGCAACAGAGTTGCAGCTATATATTCACCGGGTAAGTATATTCAAAAATTTATTTTATAATTAAAATATCATATTATTATTATTATTATTATTACAAGTTAAGCTACAACCCTAGTTGGAAAAGCAAGATGCTACAGTATAAACCCAAGGGCACCGACAGGGAAAAATAGCCCAGTGAGGAAATGAAATGGGGAAATAAATAAATTATAAGAGAAGCAATGGAAAATAGAAATAAAACATTTTAAGAACAGTAAAAATTTTAAATATTATCTTTCACATATAATCTAATAAAACTTCCAGAAAAAACAAGAGGAAGAGAAACGGTACAGAAGTGTGCCTGAATGTACCCACCAGCAAGAGAACTCTCATCCAAGACAGTAGAAGACCATGGTACAGAGGCTGTGCTACTATCCTTGACTAAAGAACAATGGTTTGATTTTGTAGTGTTTTTTCTCCTAGAAGAGCTGCTTACCATAGCTAAGGAGTCTCTTCTACCCTTACCAAGAGGAAAGTAGCCACTGAACAATTACATTGCAGTAGTTAACCCCTTGAGCAAAGAAGAATTGTTTGGTGATCTCAGTGTTGTCAGGTGTATGATGACAGAGGAGAATGTGGAAAGAATAGGCCAAACTATTTGGTGTATGTGTAGGCAAAGACAAAATGAGCTGTAACCAGAGCGAGGGATCCAATGTAGTACTGACTGGACAGTCAAAGGTCCCAATAACACTAGTGGTGGTATCTCAATGGGTAACTGGTGCCTTGGCCAACCTACTTATTGTGATGAATGAAAATATATTAACCCACAGTAAATTAAAGAAAATTAGTTTTACTCCTAAAATAATCTCTTGCCACTTAGGCAAACAGGGAGGTGCACTCATCATGGGAGATCAAAGGTTTTTTTGAAAAGTATACATTTTCAATATTAATCTTACCCGATGATCATGTAGCTGTCAACTCTGTTGCCCGACAGAAATCTACGGTCGGGATACGCCAGCGATCGCTATACAGGTGGGGGTGTACACAACAGCGCCATCTGTGAGTAGGTACTCAAGTACTTCTTGTCAACAAGAACTCAATTTTTCCTCTGTCGTGCCACCGGCAAGACCTACTAATACGCCGTCCCTAACTGGATTTGTTTTCACAACTTTTTGGTGAAGTACACTATTCCAGTTTTGAGCTTTCGCTATGCAGGGGTTTTATCTTCATTTCAAAACTTGAACTCGTTTTGGATAGATTTAATTATGGTGACGAAGAGAGTATGGACTCTCTTTCACTTTTAAATGGCCGACCCTTCCCTTAGACGGAAGTGTTGGTGTCGAAGAGAGTATAGACTCTCTTTCACTTTTTATGACCGACCCTTCCCTTAGACGGAAGTGTGTTTAGGTTTTTGGTAATTTTGCTTAACAAAGTTATAGATTTATTTTCTATCTCTCCGCCATTTATAGGCCTCTTCGATTAACTTTCCATTTTTATAAACTTGTAAAAATTAATTTTTATGTTGGTTTATATGCGACCTTTCCTAATAGTAGGCGGTCCTTACTTGGAACCGAAGTTAATTAACATTGAGCCCGTCATATCGTATTTCCTGTTAAGAATTTATGCTATTTTAATTTTAATGTTTTTGAAAGAATTTCTTTGATAGTCTCGTACTGTTTTCAAAGATGAACTAACGTTTAGTTTAGTCTCCGCAGTTGTTGACGTTCAGAACGTTCAACATGCGCTCTATCGTTACGATAGAGAGAGAGTATTTCACGGTTTCACGTTGCAGTAAGAGTAAACCGATTCTAGCGTTTCGATCATTCTTTCTTAGCTTAAATGGTTTTAATTCTAATAAAGGAACTTTTTGGGCTCAAGCCATGTCGTCCTGATGGAAGTTCCTTAAAGGCAGCTTCCTAGGGTATATTACAACTACGGCGATATTCCCAGAGAATTTACCTTAAGGTACCCAGAATTCTAACTCCTGGAGCGAGTATCCCTAAAAAAGACCTTAGGGATATCGTAAATATCAGTGGACGTATTCTTGACACGCCTCATAGCAATCTATACCCCGAATAGAGTTAACACTTCGTAGGGGTCAAATGGCAAGAAAACGAAAACGAGAAAGAAAAGGGGAGAGCCGTTCGTAAGGCCCTATCTTCTCCCGTTTCGTAAGCGTGCCCTGCGCCGATTCTGGCGCCATCTGCATTCCTTTTTGCGTAGCTTTACAACTCGGTGTTTTTTCCTGTGTTTCTACCAAAATCTTGGATTTACTCTCATATTATGCTTTCTCCAACTTCTTCTGCTTCGGATAAGTTGAGTACTATTTCTTTTATGTATAAATGTAGGCTCTTGTTTAAAATAAAAGTATTTAAAAGAGTTATCTTGATACAAGAGCTGTTGCCTGCTGGAGGCGTCATGGACGCTGTCGCTCGCTAGAATAGGATTTATTTGTTAGCAAGAGCGACGTTCCCAGCCCCCTGCGCTTTAATATTTAGCTGCTTAGCTTAATTAGGAATTCTGTTATAATGCGTTAGTAGTGCGCCTGGCGAAAGTGTTGCCTAGGCTGACCAACACTAGTCTTCGTAGCCTAGTTTTTGGTCCTTGTACTTCCTGCATGATAATTAGTCTTCCAAGTGTGATTTTATATTGCTTAAAGCGTTAGGCAACGTTATACATACAGTAATTTCCAAGATAGTATTGGAGTGAGTTTCGGTGATTTAGGTAATCGATTCTCTTAGTGCCTAGGCTAGGTTGTCTTAGGTCTTGATAATATTATCTGTTTCCCCCGTTTGCTCCCTTCTCTTCGGGGAAGGGGCAAACCCTTTCCCTCTGTTTAAGCCTTAGGCTTAACTCTAGTGGTTTGTTTGAATTAATTTTCAAATATAACTATGCTGGAGTAGTACTGTACCTTCCTGCTCCAACTGAATTGGTTCAGAGGGGGACAGTACAGCAGTGTATTAGTCTGAGTCCGTGTTGGTCTAGCGTGGGGCAGAGTCTCCCTTGCTGCCTGACACGGACATAGGAGGTTTATCCTCCTTGATTCACCTTGGAAGGTTTCGGTAATTATGATCCCTTTGCTCGGTGACCCCTCAGACTTGTCCTCTTTGCTGTTCCGGGTTCGGGATATGTTCCCTTTCCGGAATAGCAATTCCTTCCTTGCCTTGGTTTTAGGGAGGCAGCCAGTAGTGCCGGCCTCCCTCCCTGGATCTCTCTGGCTGAGATGAGCTTTCTTAGTTTGGAATGATCCTTAACCAAGGCAAGGTTGGACAGGACCCTCTGTCCTTCCCTTCTATTTTTCCGTTTCCTTTGTGTCAGTCGTCTCACATCCGTACCTAGCATAGGTTGGGATGGGGAGCTGACGTGGTCCCCTGTCGGCCGGCAGAGAGTGCCGACCGGCAGAGGCCCTATCCTTTGAGTGCTGCCCGGTCCTTCCTTGGTCCCTCAACCGCTGCCGTCTGTAGTTTCAGTAAGCAGTGGTTAGGAAGCTTGACTTAGTGTCTCCCCTTCCTCTCGGCACTCTTTCGGGTGTCGGGCGCGGAGGTACATAGCCTCTTAGCCCGGCACCCATTCTGTTGTCTTCTCTTGTGTTGTCCTTGCCGTCTGCCAGCCTAGTGGCCGGCCGTCGGTAGGGGGGTGTTCGCTAGTTCTCTTGCTGTCGGTCGGCGGTGGTCTTATGCCTTTGCTGGCATTTGCTGGCCGGTCTCCTTGCTCACCTGCCGGCCGCTTTGAGTGGCGGCCGGCAGCCGGGCGCTACCTGGGGTGGATGCCAGCCGGCAGGGTTTACTCACCGCTGCCGGGCCGGCCTGCTACATCACTCGGTTGGCCGGCCACTAAGAGTGATGGCCGGCAGCTGGGTGCCAACCGGGTAGCTATGGACCGGCAACCACTACCGACCGGTTCAGGCATAGGAACTGGAGTTCTCCCCCGTCTGGGTGATCCTAAGTTGCATACTTGAGACCTACCCTTGGAAAAGGGGGGGGGGGGTGCTGACCGGCAAGAGCCGGCCGGCACACCACCCTCATGTACTGTATCAGTTCTTCCCTGTTTAGTGTCTTCTACCAGGGGAGAACATGATGTAGTAGGTTACAACACTGCCTTTTCTAACTTACTTGTGTTGCCTTGTACAATCACTTGGTGTTGCCTTACAGGGATGAAAAGAGAACTCTTTTCGTCTTTAGCCAGAATGGTAAAATCTTACCTTAGGTGTGAGCTACACCTAATTTCCCTCGGGAAATATGATCTTTGGTTATTCTAGCAAAGACTAACCATTTGATTTTAATGGCTGGTGGGCTTCCACAGGTGATTGTGTGGGGATTCACAAGTATGTGTCTTTTCCTTATTCTTTGTGGTCTTGCACGACCCGTTGTTGTTGGCCTTACAGATAAGAAAGTGAGTTCTTTCTTGTCTACTATCCGGTATTTTAAAATCATTCCTTAGGGGGGGCTACACCTTCTTCCTTTGGAAATTTTCCATTGGTTAATCTGGCATAGATTAACTATACGATTTTATAATTTGGAAGGCTACAACAATTGGGTGTGCGGGAAATACAAGGATGTGTCTTTCCGTTTTGTTATGCTACTGTGCATATCCAGTGATACGTAGTTCACTTGATACTCATGGAAATTTCTTCTCTTTACAGGAGGACCATCCGTAGTGCGGATGTATTTCTGCAACGTCCGCAGTAGGGCTTCTGCGGACATGGTTTTGAAGGAGGCGTGTGGCATGCGCTGCCTCCACGGATGTTCTCCGGTATTGGGTTCCCCAGGTATGTTTCATATGCACTAACCTATCTATTGAGGTTTTTTCTTTTCGCTTCGCTCAAATCCGTTTTCGTCTCCCCTACAACGGTGGATTCAAGGGATATAGCTAGGGAGAAGCTTCGTACCTGGGTGAAGGGCTTTCAGAAGATTACCTCTGGACCTTATCTTCCAAATGAGAAGATGAGGGCTTTCTTTTCCTAGGGCATCAACTGTTACAGTGATTCCCCAACCTCAAGAGGAGGTCCCCTTAATTCAGATCCCGTGGATGCTGAAGTCACGGTCGCCTTGCTTAGCATCCAGTTGGACGACAGGATGCCAGACGTGTCCGAACGTCTGGAGGAAGACCTCCTGGCAGAAGGCCAGGATGAAGTTCGAGCTCCGGACAAGGTAGCGGAAGAGGCCGAGAGAGGTCGGCTGCTCCGGTTCAGGTCCTTGAACCTGCTCCCTCAACATCATCTGCTCTCGCAGTAGTGCAGGCCCTCCCTCCATTGTTGGCTTGATCCAACAAAGGCAGAGGGAGAAGAATGGGAAGGCAGCTGCATTGTAACTGCAGGGGCACATCCGGACTGCTAGGTCCGGTGGAAGGAGGTACCAGCTTCAAAGGAAGAGACAGAGCCGAAGGAGGTCGTAGTGATAGACCATGCCAGGCTCATGCCTTGCTTTCTTCTTCGATGAAAGAGAGGGGCTTCATGAACTCAAAGGTAGCTGTATTTGAGTAAGAGGCTCCCTTCCTTTGTGTCCTCTCCTGCCACAGCCTTCCCCCTTTTTCGCTGAAAGGGTTTGCGGCGGTTTTGAAAACAGTCGAGGCTGGCAAGCCTTTCCCCTCCCTGGTGGAGTGTAAACCCTTGTTGCTGGCCTTTAGAAAGGAAGATTTAGTAAGCAAAACAAGGACTGGAAGGACGTCCATCTTACCTTCTCAGTCCAGATGTGGGAGGCTTATTTCGCCGGACGCCGGTTCGGCGAGATCCTCTCTAAGCTGTCTGGCTTTCTTTTGCGGAGAGAACTCTAGACAAAAGAAAGACTGGCTGCCTCTTTGTCTCTTCAGTCCACGTTTGAGACGATGACAAGTGATCCCAAGGTCCATGAAACGTTCATGGTTGTGATCAAGACTCATATGGCCACTGTGACGAAGGATCTCTACAGCTCCGTCAGGGCGAAGAGAACCTGTAGGGAATTCGTGTTCGCCCGGGCTACGATGAGGCACGAGCCAAGGAAACTAATCTCCTCCAACAGTTGGGTCAAAGACCTTTTCCCTAGTGAGTCGGTCAAAAAGGTTGATAGGGCCGCCACGGACGATAGAAATCTTCTCCAGGAGTGGGGCCTGTCTACCAAGAGAAATTCTTCCCCGGATGGGGTCCCCAACCTTGGAGGAAGTCTAAAAGGATTAGGATACTTTCTCGGCCAGCTAAGTCAAGTAGATATCAGCAGCAACGGCATTTGCTGATGCCCTCAGTGCCCCAGATGGTGGCAAAAACCCCGACCACACTTCAGTGGGTTCCCCAATTCGTGTCGACACAGTCTCCGGCATTCAACCCATCGTTCGAAGGTCAGTCAACTGCCTGTCGAACAAGCCTAGAGGAGCAGCCAGAATTTCGTCTAGGCCCCCCTCAAGGAGAAGGGGTTTCATGGGTGGTCGCGGTCAGAGAGGCAAGACCTCAGGACAACAGTCCGAGCGAGATGATATTGGTAGAAGGGAGTCTCCAACGCTTTTGGGATCGGTGGACCTTCGATCCCTGGGTCCACAGCCTACTCAAGAAGGGACTGGGCTGGAGCTGGTACAGCACTCCATCCCATACCCTCGGCGTTTTTCCGATACTCCACCCCCGTTCTGGAGGAGTTCATTCATGAACTGTTAGAGGAAAAGTGATCCGAAGGGTAAAGTCCATCTAATTCCAAGGGAGGCTGTTTTGTGTTCCCAAGAAAGACTCGGAAAACTCGGAGTCATTCTGGACTTGTCGCCACTTAACAAGTTCATAGCGAACTACAGGTTCAAGATGCTAACAATACAACACATAAGGACCTTACTGCCCAAGAGGGCATTTACCGCCTCCATAGTTTTGTCAGACGCCTATCGGCACGTTCCAATCTATTGTCGATTCCCCTCCTACCTAAGGTTAAGGCTACAACGAACACTATACGTCTTCAAAGCCATGCCTCTCGGGCTTAAAATAGCCCCAAGGATTTTCACGATGCTTGCGAACGTAGTTCTCAGTCAATTACGCCTAAAGGGAATCCAGGTAGTAGCCTACCTGGATTTTTGGCTGGTGTGGGCAGCACCCAGGACAGAATGCTTGCAAGCTTCCCTGTATGTGATCCATTTCCTAGATTATCTAGGCTTCAAGATCAACAGGAAAAGTCTCAACTTCCTCCATCTCTAAGTTCCGGTGGGTGTGAATCCACTGGGACCTAATGTCACACCGTTTTCTCCGTCATGGCGGAGAAAAGAAAGGAGATAGCTGGTTCTGTCAAGAGACTTCTAGATTCCGTATGGATATCAGATGCGAACTGGAGAGTGTACTGGGGTCTCTCCAGTTTACTTCGGTGACAGACCCGGTGCTAAGAGCACAGCTAAGGATGCAACCGGAGATTGGAGTAGTTATGCATCAGATGCGCGAAGAGATCTGAGAAGTCCAGTTCCGCTTCGTCGAAATACTCTTCTCAGGCCTTGGTACCAAGCCAGACTCCTTAGGAAGTCGGTTCTTCTTCATCCACCTCCCCCGTCGGTGACGAGTCACTCAGACGCCTCAAAGGAGGGATGGGGAGTTCACTCTCATCAGAAAAAGGCCCAAGGGTCTTGGTCCAGTCTATTCAAGACCTCTCACAGTCATTTTCGAGAGACTATGACAGTCCTTCTTTCCTTAAAGAAAGTCTCCCCGCATCGCTCGATCCACATTAGGTTGGTGCTGGACAGCGGGGGAGTTGTGAGATGCTTGAATCGACAAGGATCAAGGTCGCCACCTCTCAACCAGGTGATGTTGGCCATCTTCCGATTTGGGGGAAGAAGAAATGGTACCTGTCAGCAGTTCACCTTTAAGGAGTCCGCAATGTGACAGCGGACGCTCTATCCAGGTTCACACCGATAGAGTCGGAATGGTTCCTAGACGCAGGACCATTCTCCTTCATTCTGAGTCAAGTCCCAGAACTGCGGCTAGACCTCTTTGCAACGAAAGACAACAAGAAGTTGCCCCTGTATGTGTCCCCGTACGAGGACCCCTTGGCGGAAGCAGTGGGCGCGATGTCCCTCGACTGGAACAGATGGTTCAGGATTTATCTGTTCCCTCCTTACAACCTTCTGTTGAGGGTCCTTAACAAACTGAGATCATTTAAGGGAGTAGCGGCAGTAGTGGCCCACAAGTGGCCGAACAGTGTGGGGTTCCCTCTGGCATTGGAACTACGATTGGAGTTTCGACCGCTACCAGATCCAGTTCTGACCCAGTGAGTCCAGAAGTCTATTGTCTGCGCTTCATCACAGAAAACCCGGACCCAGCAGCTCATGATTTCTTTCCTTAACAGGTGAGAAAGTGTTTCGGGATTTCGAAAGCCAGCATGGACTTCCTAGAGGATTATAAGTGCAAACCTTTTATAAGGCAATATGAGTCATCTTGGAGAGAATGGGTAGCCCTTGTCAGACGAAGATTCCGCAGGAGATCACGACGGACTTCTGCT
>NC_090726.1:191776718-191806718 GCF_036898095.1 Palaemon carinicauda
TCACCCATTGTTGTGATTCCATTTTTTCTATGACTAGCATAGAGATTCACCCATTGTTGTGATTCCATTTTTTAAGACTAGCATAGAGATCCACCCATTGTTGTGATTCCATTTTTTATGACTAGCATAGAGATTCACCCATTGTTGTGATTCCATTTTCTTTAAGACTAGCATAGAGATTCACCCATTGTTGTGATTCCATTTTTTATGACTAGCATAGAGATTCACCCATTGTTGTGATTCCATTTTTTAAGACTAGCATAGAGATTCACCCATTGTTGTGATTCCATTTTTTTTAAGACTAGCATAGAGATTCACCCATTGTTGTGATTCCATTTCTTTTTATGACTAGCATAGGGATTCATCCATAGTTGTGATTCCATTTTTGTTTTGTCTAGCATAGAGGTTCACCCATAAAATTAGTAAGATGACTGCTGCGGAGATTCAGGACTTTGTGGCCCTGGCAGAGCGACAAGGTTACGAAGGAGAGGCATTGCAAGGCTATGTGCGGGAGCTTGTGAATGGGGTCAATTCCTGGAGGAAGGTCGAGCAGGAAGAGTTTGAGAGAGAGAGAGAGAGCGAGAGCATGAATTGAAGATGCAGGAACAGGATATCCAGCTAGCACGGATAAACAGCCCTCACCCTAACGGCATTCAAAATGGCCAAAGCTTCCCCTCCATGCCTGTCCACACACTCATTCCTCAGTGGGACGACAAGGATCCTGTGAAGTGGCTAAATGAGGTGGAGTCCGTGTTTCAGACATGTGCCATAGCGGAGGATATGAAGGCCCTACTACTGTCAAAGCATATGGCGGGGAAAGGGAAGAATGCTCATGCTGCGCTCCCCGCCGATAAACAGGGTAATTTTGAGGCCGTCAGGAAGGCTTTGATTGAAGCCTATAAACTAAGTCCTGAAAATTGGTGCCATCAGTGGCGTGGGCTCACCAAGTCCGCCACGACATCTTGGTCTGATTGGGGTTTTCAGAAGGATAGGCTCAACACCCTTTGGGTCGAGGCTGCAAAGTGCACTACTTATGACAACCTCCTAGAGCTCTTCAAAATCGAGGACTTCCACAGGAACGCCCCACCGGCGCTCTCAATTTACATCTCTGAGAAAAATCCAGCTACGTTTAGAGCATGCTACAAGTATGCTGAAGAGTACGAGCTAGTCCGGTTCAACTCGGGACCCCCCAGCTCAGTCCCATTGGGCAAGTCTAAGCCCCGGCAAAATCCAATCTCCCCTACATAGTGTGGCCATTGCAGGAGATCTAACCACTTGGAAGCCAACTGTCGGCTGAAGCTATCCGGTCAGTCAACTGAGTCCACGAAGCAGAAGAATAAGCCCAAGGTTAAGGTGGCGAAGCCGAACGATGCCAGTGCATACTGCGAGGTATGTAAGTGCCACGGACACACAAAGAACTACTCACTATGTCCCAGCAAATCCTCAGCCTCTTCTCCAGCTGCCCTCTCAATCTCTATCCGAGAAGCTACCAAAAGACAGCCCGCTGTTGGGGAGATCACAGTAGCTCTGCCTGAAGGAGATGGCTCTCCGCAATCGGTCAGAGCATTACAGGATACTGGTGCCGACGTTTCACTAATCTTATGGCACTAGGTGCCTATCGGTGCCAAAGTCCAGCAGGACAATCGCATGACGGCCCGTTGGATCGAAGGAGTCACTAAGGATCTCCCTACTGTGGAGTTGAGAGTGACCATGCCCCAGCTCAGCTAAAGGTGCAGGCTAGGGGTAGTGAGCGATCTCGGGCATGAAGGCTATGACTTGCTCTTGGGACAAGACCTCCTAAGAAGCATACAGCGCGTGCCCCTCAGGTGCATGAAAGCAGTCGAGCCGGAGCCCGGGACTGAGAACGCCCCTCCTGAAGAAGAAAAATGGCTAGCTGACATTGACCTCGGGGAAGTACCTTGGCTAAGTGAGGTGGCGCGAGAGCCTTCATCCTATAGCAATGAGTCTGAGCCTCATACCCCAGAAGCCTATTCGGAAGGAGCGGTGCTGCTCACCACCACAGGGAATGAAGCTAACCCAAATACTAGCCCAGGGGTCTCGGGGGAGTCTGAGGGAGAAGCGTCCATCACCCCAGAGGACCTAGGGAGTCGAACGGAGCTCATCAAATCTCAGTTGTTGGACAAGACTCTGAAAACCTACAGGGAAGCTGCTTACTCAGACGAAGCAGAGATGATTAACCTCTCAAAGGAGAATTTCCTGCTGAAGGAAGGGGTGCTCTTCAGAGTCACCCGAGGCCCTCACGATCCCGCAGAAGCCCTTCGCCGGCAAGTAGTTGTTCCCCGTAATCTCCGCTTGGCAGTGCTACGTATGGCTCATGAGGGATTAGGAGGACACTTTGGTGTGAAATGCACTACCCACCTGATCCAGCCTCATTTCTTCTGGCCGGGATTACAGAAGAGTGTTAAGTCTTACGTGGCTTCCTGCCATCCGTGCCAAGTTGCCGGTAACCCAAACCAGGTTGTGCCGAGGGCTCCTCTCCAACCCATTCCATCTGCAGGTATCCCCTTCCATGATGTACTTGTGGATTATGTGGGTCCCCTGCCCCGTAGTAAGCGTGGAAATCGTTTCTTATTAACAATGATTGATCGGTTCACGCGCTACCTCGAAGCTGTACCAACCAGGTGCGCCAATGCCAGTCATGCTGTCAGAGGACTGACACAATTCTTTTGTAGGTTTGGGTTCCCAGCCACAATCCAGTCGGATAAGGGCTCTCACTTCATGGCAAGAGAGTTTAAGGCAGCAATGGAGTACCATGGTGTCCACCAGCAGACCTCTACTGCATATCATCCAGAGAGCCAAGGACTCGTGGAGCGCTCCCACCAAACGCTAAAAACAGTCTTGACGAAGTTAGGGGAGGCTGGCTCTTCGGATTGGGAGGAGAACTTGCCTTATCCTCTGTTCGCCCTCTGCCAGGCACACTCAGAAACCACAGGATACAGCCCTTTTGAGTTGCTGTATGCTCACTCCACACGTGGGCCACTAGACATACTCTATGAAGCTTGGGAGGACTCCTCCAAGGCCTCCTGGGTGGAAGAGCTGCCAGATATACAGGCTAAGTTACGAACTGCCTGGGAAATTGCCAAGGTTTCCGAGGCGAAGGTACAGGGCATCACAAAAAGTCACGTAGATCGTGAAGCCCAGGATCGAAGTTTTGAAGTGGGAGACCAAGTTCTGGTTCTCCGCCCAGGAGAACAGAGACCGTTAAGCACAAAATTTACGGGTCCCCCACAAGATTCTTGGGAAGAAGGGTAAATTAAATTACCTAGTGGATTGCGGCATAAGACGAGCCAAGTGGCTCCATATCAACCTGCTTAACCCTGGATAGGTACGGTGGGTCGTTTGCGACCCCGAGCGTAAAAAAAAAACAGGTTTTTTTCACGTGACTCACCCCCGTGACTGAATTTGTGGGTGATCGACCTGCAGGAGGTGTCTCCCCTACACGCTCTAGTAGTGTCCAGATGTGCATTGCTGTAGCTGTACTCCTTCCCCGATTTTTGAGACGCGTCGGGGTCGAGGGCGACCGAGTTTACCCTTCTAAGGTAGTTTGCATAATTATCAAAGTTATTACGTATTATGAAATTGTCGTAGAATGGTGCAACTTGTATAGGTTATCAGTTGTGGAAAGTCTTGGTGGATTGTTTGGCTACCATGTGCATGATTTTTTTTTTAGTTAAAATGTCGTTCATCACCACGAGGACCATTTTACCGCGAGTGCCCCTTTTTCATTTTTTTTCCTTTTTTTGCCAAGTAATTTTTCCGTAAGATATTGCCAAATAGTGTCGTAAAACTTTTGCTTGTTTAGTGTTGGAAAGTGTGTCTAGATGATCTGGCTACCCATGCGTGACTTTGTTTTTGTCAGATATGACGTAGTTATTGGTATATTGGGTATTTAACTGCGGTTACCAATTTCTGTTTTTTTTTCAATATTTGTAAAAATTACTACGTAGTAAGGAATTGCCGTATATTATTCATTTTTTTTTCATGTTTATGTGTTAGAAAGTGTGCCTTGATGGTTGGGCTAACACGTGCATGTCTTTTTTTTTTATCTGAGATGCCGTATATTAGAATGTCGGGCATTTTACCGCGAGTGCCCCTTTTTCATTTTTTTACATTTTTTTGCCAAGTCATTTTTCCGTAAGATATTGCCAAATAGTGTCGTAAAACTTTTGCTTTTTTAGTGTTGGAAAGTGTGTCTAGATGATCTGGCTACCCATGCGTGATTTTGTTTTTGTCAGATACGACGTAGTTATTGGTATATTGGGTATTTAACTGCGGTTGCCAATTTCTGTTTTTTTTTTCAATATTTATAAATTTACTACGTAGTAAGGAATTGCCGTATATTATTGATTTTTTTTTCATGTTTATGTGTTAGAAAGTGTGCCTTGATGGTTGGGCTAACACGTGCATGTCTTTTTTTTTTATCTGAGATGCCGTATATTAGAATGTTGGGGGTTTTTCCGCGAGTGCCCCTTTTTATTTGTTTTGCATTTTTTTGCTTAGTCATGTTACCGTAAGGAATTGGCAAGTAGTGTCGCAAAACTTATATTTTTATAGTGTTGGAAAGTGTTTCTAGATGATCTGGCTACCCATGCCTATTTTTTTTTTTAGCCAGATATGGCGTATATATAAGTATGTGTTCGATTTTCCTGTGATTGCCATTTTTTCGTTTTTTCCCATTTCTTTCAAAATTACTACGTACTAAGGAACTATCACAGAGTAATGATTCATTTATATGTTTATTTGTCGGAAAATGTGCCTTGATGGTTTGCCTAGCACGTGGCTGAAATTTTTTTTTCTGAAATGCCGTATAT
Source organism: Palaemon carinicauda (assembly GCF_036898095.1). Lineage (NCBI taxonomy): Eukaryota > Metazoa > Arthropoda > Malacostraca > Decapoda > Palaemonidae > Palaemon > Palaemon carinicauda. The sequence goes on from NC_090726.1 coordinate 191,781,551, forward strand.
TAGAATGGCCATTTTTCCACGAGTGCCCCTTTTTATTTGTTTTGTATTTTTTTGCTTAGTCATGTTACCGTAAGGAATTGGCAAGTAGTGTCGCAAAACTTATAATTTTATAGTGTTGGAAAGTGTTTCTAGATGATCTGGCTACCCATGCCTATCTTTTTTTTTTAGCCAGATATGGCGTATATATAGGTATGTGTTCGATTTTCCTGTGATTGCCATTTTTTCGTTTTTTCCCATTTCTTTCAAAATTACTACGTACTAAGGAACTATCACAGAGTAATGATTCATTTAGATGTTTATTTATCGGAAAATGTGCCTTGATGGTTTGCCTATCACGTGGCTGAATTTTTTTTTTTCTGAAATGCCGTATATTAGAATGTTAGCCATTTTTCCGCGAGTGCCCCTTTTTATTTGTTTTGCATTTTTTTGCATAGTCATGTTACCGTAAGGAATTGGCAAGTAGTGTCGCAAAACTTATATTTTTATAGTGTTGGAAAGTGTTTCTAGATGATCTGGCTACCCATGCCTATCTTTTTTTTAGCCAGATATGGCGTATATATAGGTATGTGTTCGATTTTCCGGTGATTGCCATTTTTTCGTTTTTTCCCAATTCTTTCAAAATTACTACGTACTAAGGAACTATCACAGAGTAATGATTCCTCTAGATGTTTATTTGTCGAAAAATTTTGTTTACTTCTTTTTTGATTGAATATCATCAAATTTCTTTAGCTAAAATATTATATTGTTTTACATTTTTTTTTTTCGATTTTATTTCCCTTCAAAAAAATTTTTTTGGGTCAGAATTTTAATTTTATAGTCGTAAAATAATCGACAATTATCCAGCAACCCACCATACAATTTCTATGCATATCCAATAATAATTAGATTAGTAAATAACACCTTGAAATTGATATACCCTTCCTACATTTCAAGTGGCAGATTAGGGAGTCTGAGTCAGTGTGGTTGGCGGCCATTTTGTGGACATATCCGAAGCGTAAGCTGCCCTATCTATATATATTCTTGTTCCCTATAGAATTTGTGATATTTTGGTATATTTTTACCTGCATAAATATCATATTATATATTAAATATATGTATTTATTTACGAAATTTCTAAGTACTCAAAAAATTACCTCTAGATATGGCCCCTGATATAAATGTAATTTACAAAATAATGAAGATTTTTTTACATATTTCTATTTTAGGATAACATATGTTTATTCCCTAAAAAAATTAGCCACTTCCTATTTCATTTGGGTACCCAAAAAAATTCATGAAATTTGGACAAATTTTTTTGGCCAAAAAAAGTTACCCTTTTTTCTCATTTCAGATCTTCACCTCCATGGATCTGACTTCATCCAAAATACATCAAGATGTGTCCTAAACATTCAAGAATCAATTCCTAAAAGGATTTGTGTATATATGTATAAACATTTTTTTTATGAATTTTTATGTCAGGTCTTTTTTTTTCTACTTAATTTTTTAAAATATTTATAATAAATAGTTTTTCTGCAGATGAGTAGTATTTATCTTTACAGTTGTTTTAAGCATTCATTGAAGTTTTTTTTGGCAAAAGAAAAAAGGAGGTTACTGCAAAAACTGATTTTTCAAGAATTTTTTTTGGCGTCGGGGTCGTTCGCGTCCGAGTATACCCTTAAAGGGGTGTCCGAGGAGCGTACCTATCCAGGGTTAAGCCCTATCAACAAAGGGCCAATGTGGTGGGTACTGTTACCCAGATCCACTCACTCGAGAGCAACTCCGAGGTTCTGGCCAACTTTAAGCTGGTCACTCCTGCTTTGGACACTGTTAAGAGGGGTGTTGTCAAGAACCTCCTGCTACAGCACCCACAGGTAGTGCGAGACACACTGGGTCACACCCAACTATTAGAACACAAGATTGACTTGGTTCCAGGAACGTGTCCGATCCGCCAGAATTATTATCGGTTAAACCCCCAGCGGGCTGAAAGGGTGTCGGAACAGATAAAGTTGCAGCTCAGCTTAGGTCTCATTGAGGAAAGTGAAAGTCCATGGGCATCACAGGTGGTCCTAGTGCCAAAAGAGGGAGGAGGGGATAGGCTGTGTATAGATTTCTGCAAATTGAATGCGGTGACAAAACCTGAGTCCTACCCACTCCCTCGCATCGAGGATTGCTTGGAGAGCTTAGGTGAATCCCCTTATCTAAGTAAGATCGACCTAGAAAAGGGCTACTGGCAGGTACCACTGACAGAGGAGTCGCAGCCACTGACCGCATTCATAACCCGAGATGGACTTTACCTGTGTCGGGTGATGCCTTTTGGTCTTCGGAACGCACCCAGCTGCTTCCAGAGACTCATGAACAAGGTACTAGCGGGGATTTCCAACTGTGTGGTTTACTTAGATGACGTCCTCATTTTCTTCAAGACCTGGGAAGAACACCTCCTAACTCTAGGGAAGGTGCTGAGGGCCCTCCAAAAGGCAAATTTGGTCATCAACCTCAAAAAATGCACGTTTGGCGGGACTGAGATTACCTACCTGGGCAACCAAGTAGGAGGGGGCAAAATAATGCCCAAGGATGCAAATATCCGTACAATACAAGAGATGCCCTACCCTAGAACTAAGAAGGAAGCCCAACGATTCCTGGGGATGGTACAGTACTTCCGGAGGTTTGTGCCAAACTTTTCTCAGGTAGCCGCTCCCATCACAGACTTGTTCAAAGAAAACAAGCAGTTCTGCTGTACAGATGAATGCCGGGCAGCCTATGACCACCTAAAAGGCATTTTAATGAGCCGTCCCATGCTCCATGCACCAGACTACACTAAACCTTCCGCTCTCAACGTGGATGCCAGTGACATAGGGGTGGGAGCTGTCCTCCTGCAGGAGGAAGATCAAGTCCGACACCCTATTGCATACTTCTCAAAGAAACTGAACCCTGCTCAAACTAGGTACAGTACTATTGAGAAAGAGCTCTTAGGCATAGCCTTGTCACTGAAGCATTTCGAATCATATCATGCTGACCATGAGTTCCCACTCACAGTCCTAACGGACCATAACCCTCTGACTTACTTGACGCAGTTCCGAAATAAGAATAAGAGACTCATGAGGTGGTACATGGACCTCCAAGACTACAATTGGAAGGTCGAGCACATAAGAGGCACAGATAATAAAATAGCAGATGTCCTCTCCAGGCATTAGTGCTCAGGGCACAGTGCCATGTCCCTAGCCTGTAGTCATACTCATTAAGTTAAGTTAGTTTGTATAAAAAAATTTTAATTGGCCTTGGTGTCTCCCCAGGTAGATAAACTTGAGGAGCCATTTTGGCCTCATTATTTAGATTTGATTTATTTTTATTGACTTACTTTATCTTTTTGCATTTATGTCAATTTTCTTTAATTTTATGCCTACCACTGCACTAGGTCACTTAACTTTAACCATTCTTGCATTTTAATTTTCAATTTTGCAGTTTTAAATTTTTCTCTTTTTTTTGGTTGTTGCCTCACAGTCAGCATGCTTATTTCTACGAGGCACCTAAAGTTAATTTACTGTCAAAATAACGTAAAATTATGACCCTAGTTGCAGCTTAGATATTTATCCATTATTGTGGTGAGACTCACTGAGGGATGAGTCATTAAGGCTAGTGCCTTCAGACCTTGCTTGCAGAGTTCTTGTCCTGTTTTAGGACAAAATCTCTGCTAAAATGGGGGCTGTTAGTAATGGCGGTCATTGCACCACCCCTCTACCAAACAAAGACCCCACCAGCAAGGACTTCGTCGGCCGGCCACAAGTTTTGGGACCCTACCCAGAGTCTCACCCACCCCCCAACCATCCTATACCAGTCTACTCCCCTTTGAGGTCTCATTTTTCAGCAATCTTTACTTATCACGCGGCGATGTCAAGATCCCAGGAGAAAGAGGAGGCCTATTGATGGGGGTGTCGGGACACGTGACAAGGCCTGACCAATGGGACAACAGTCAGGCCAATCCCCCCCCCCCCCACTTGGGGGCAAAAAGGGAGCTGAGTCTGCCTAGGAGCAGCTGGGCATCCTTCTTGACTCAACCTCTTTGAGGGAACCACCATCTCTCTTCACTCTTAAGACATCAGGGAGGCAGGACCTCTGTTTACATATCCTCCACAAGGGAGGAACCAGAGTCCTTTTTACTAAGGTAAGGTGTCTGATTTTGAGATCCTCATTATCCTTACCCAACCTCCCATCCCTTCCTTATCACATCCCATTTTTTCCTTTTATCCTTTAAAGAAATATCCTACCCACTGAACCTTTTAACCCATTCCCTATATCCCTCCACGTGTGCCGTTTGCTTCTATCCTTAATCAATTCACCCTGTGACAGTGTTGATTCCCATGTGTAATGTTTAAATCTCTAAGCTTTGCATTTTCATTTAATTTGCTCAAAGGTTTTAACCACACGACTTCATCGTGTTCCCAGCCGGTAGAAGTAAGTGTGCTGTTAATAATTCAATTTATTTCCCTTTCCAGGGAACATGATTGCTGTGCTGGAGTTTCATCCACGGCCCACCAAACTCCACTCGAAGCTCCTCGTGGCTTAAATTAAAATAGTTATCTGCTGTGCTCCCCTTTCATTTATTTTTATTTAAATATTATTGTAAATATATATATATATTGTCGGTATCTTTTGTCTTATTGCCGACTGGTGACCTTTTCCATTGCTATTTTTTTGTTATGACCCTTGAGTCCCTTAAGGAAGGCTGGACTCGAACCCCGGGCCCGTAACATTAGTAAATAATAATAATAATAATAATAATAATAATAATACAGTATAAGGTTTTATAATAGTTTGTCCTTTTGTCAAGAACAGGTCTAAAGAATACTATGGTTTTTCGTAGAACGTATGGAAGACTCACCACCCGTGGCACACGCATCTTGGTCAAGGTTCTTTGTCAAGGTAAACTTATCACAAGTTGGCTTGATGTCTGAATAAAGGACTCTGATGAAGCTGATGTAGTACAGCATGTGGATAACGTGTATGACACCGAATACCTGCAACAACAAAACAAGAACAAGCTGAGATTACTGACCTCCGCTTAAGGTTAACGGAGTCGTCAAAATCTCTTTTTTTTTCTTTTTTTTTTTTGACGTTATCTTTAAAATGGCGATCATCTCGAAAATTTAATGGGGTCGTCCATGACCTAAGATCTATCTGTTGGTGAAAAAATCGTTAAAATCAGCTGATTGGTTTTGAAGGTTTGAGGGTTTAAAGGCACAGATAAGGGGCAGTGACATTGCCCTATCAAGCAGGACAATGCCCAAGCCCCTTCTCCATCCAAGCTAGGACCAAGAAGGGCTAGGCAATGGCTGCTGATGACTCAGCAGATAGACCTCTAGGATCATCCAAACCCACCATCCTTTGCTCACAAGGCTAGTAAGGTTGCAGCGACCGAGGAAACTAACGAGTTTGAGCGGGACTCGAACCTCAGTCTGACGTTCACCAGTCAGAGACGTTACCACATCGGCCACCATAACCTTAACGTAATCCTATCCACAGACAGACACACAGACAAATAGATAAACATACTTGATTTTATAACCTCCTTGGCGGAGATAATAAACCTGAAATGAAAAAAAAAAATGTCTCATTGAAAAAAATTTCTTAACCTATAAGATAAATACTCAATATGAACAAATAATCGAAATAATTCATTCTATTCAACAAAAGGCATATTTCAAGCAGGACAAGCATGGATAGGCCTAATGTTTAGACTAAAACCCACATATCTAAGTAACATTTTTTTCAGTTGAATCTTCATATGCTGTTGCTCTTTAAAAAAAAAAAATATATATATATATATATATATATATATATATATATATATATATATATATATATATATATATATATATATATATATATATATATATATATATATATATATATATATATATCTAGATCTTTTTAAAACAATAAACTATTGAAAGTATAGAGAGTTATAGATTATTCACATGATATATTTTTTATCTTCTTTTGAGTTTAGTATTGTTAATGAAAGGAATTAATATAAATTTGGCATTTTCTGGTCTCAATTCAGATATTTGGTGATAAAAAATCTCTGGGTCAAATTCCTCTTAGTAAAAAATAAACAGGATATGTTTATTTTTTTCTGAATTTCTGAAATGTGATAAGACTATGTGCTGACCGGTAATTAAATAATGACTTACACGAATGCACACACACACACACATGTATATATATATATATATATATATATATATATATATATATATACAAATCAATACATACACATATTCATATATATATATATATATATATATATATATATATATATATATGTGTGTGTGTATGTATATATGTATATATGTATATATGTATATATATATATATATATATATATATATATATATATATATATGTGTGTGTATATATATGTATATATACACACACACACATATACATATATATATATATATATATATATATATATATATATATATATATATATATATACATATATAGTGTATATATATATATATATATATATATATATATATATATATATACTGTATATATATCTAATTTCCCATCACGCTCGGTGGAGAGTGAGTATAAGCCCTGGTGAGAGGAGATACCCCGACAGTACACTCGGAAAACAGACTCTCCCACAAATTGCCGAACCCGCCAGTTGTAGTTAGGAAAGAGGTGAGAGAGTGGGAAGGGTTGAGTCTAAATTTACCCGTCATTTTTGACGGCTCGGGTACACTAGTACATAAAAAATGTTCTTCTTACTTACCACATTACACCTCCCTATAAGGATTGACGCCTTTTTACAATCGAAGCCACACAGGCAGTCTTTGGGCTCCCAAATCTTGATTCGCATCCTGGCAGCTGCTGAAGGAGAAAATTTATTATTATTATTATTATTATTATTATTATTATTATTATTATTACTTGCTGAGCTACAACTCAGTTGGAAAGGCAAGATGCTATAAGCCCAACGGGGGAAATAGCCCAGTGAGGAAAGGAAACAAGGAAAAATAATATATTCTAAGAACAATGACATTTAAATAAATATTTCCTATATAAACTATAAAAACTTTAACAAAACAGGTGGGAGAGAAACGAGATAGAATAGTGTGCCCGAGTGTACCCTCAAGCAAGAGAACTCTAACCCTGGACAGTGGAATTCCATGGTACAGAGGCTATGGCACTACCCAAGACTAGAGAACAATGGTTTGATTATGGAGTGTCCTTCTCCAAGAAGAGCTGCTTACCATAGCTAAAGAGTCTCTTCTACCCTTACCAAGAGGAAGTAGCCACTGGACAATTACAGTGCAGTAGTTAACCCCTTTGGTGAAGAAGAATTGTTTGGTAATCTCAGTGATGTCAGGTGAATGAGGAAAGAGGAGAGTCTGTAAAGAATAGGCCAGACTATTCAGTGTATGTGTAGGCAAAGGGGAAGTGAACCGTAACTAGGGAGAAGGATCCAATGCAGTACTGTCTGGCCAGTCAAAGGACCCCATAACTCTCTAGCGGTAGTATCTCAATGGGTGGCTGGTGCCCTGGCCAACCTATTTATTATTGGTGATTCAAATTTGCTTTATCTGTGGACTGTTTTAGCTTTGCCAGTGAATGTTAGGGTGGGAAATCTTCTCGAAAGCTATATATATATATATATATATATATATATATATATATATATATATATATATATATATATATATATCCATCTACCCCTCACCATAATTTTTATTCACATATGGCACTCGAGTAATCTCTCTCATAGTTTCGTTTCAAATCCCATTCTGTCATCTAACTCCCAATATCCTTCTGAGGGATTTGTTCTTGGACCTACTAAATATATTGGAGATTACTTCATTGTCATACCACGACTCATGTCCATACAATAACACAGATCTCACTAAACTGATATATAGTCTAATCTATATGTGTAATTTCTGGCGATTTGATTTCCAAATTTTACTTCACCTACCTATTGTCTGGTTTACTTTTTTTTTTTCAATCTCTCACTGAACTCCAATTCTAATGACCCTTTATTGGAGATCATAGTTACTAAATATTTAATGGATTGTACCTCATTAATCCTTTCTCTTTCCATTGCATATTCCATTCACATCATCTATGTCTTTCTTCTATTTATCTTGAGCCCAACCTCGTGTCATATTTCATGCATTCTGGTAAGCAAGCATTGCAAATCCTGTGGTGTTCTGCTAATAAGGACAGCATCAACAGCATACTCTAGGTCAGCTAATTTCCTATTACCAATCCAGTCCAATCCTTCTGCATCATCTCCAACGCAATACAAAATTCATGAGGAAGATAAACAACATAGGCGACCACACATTCCCTTGGAGTACTCCGCTGTTCACTGGAAATTCATTTGATAAGACACCACTAACATTAACTTTGCACTTATTATGCCCATGATAAGGTCAATCAAATTTACATATTCAAGAGGAATTCCATAATAACGCAGGACTCTCCACAAAATTGGCCGTTGTATACTATAGATGCCATCAAAATTGGACTTCTATATTCAACGTATTGCTGTACAATACAGCTTCTACCTTTTCTAAATTTTGTGTATATATATATATATATATATATATATATATATATATATATGTATATAAATATATATATATATATATATATATATATATATATATATATATATATATATATATATGTGTGTGTGTGTGTATACATACATACATATATATATATATATATATATATATATATATATATATATATATATATATGTGTGTGTGTGTATTCACACACATATGTATATATATATATATATATATATATATATATATATATATATATATATATATATATATATATATATATATATATATATATATATATATATATATATATATATATATATATATATATATATGTATATATATATGCGTGTGTGTGTATATAAATTCCATACATACAGAATATACTTATATATGTACATCTTTTACAATATATATATATATATATATATATATATATATATATATATATATATATATATATATATATATATATACGCCTTTTTACCTAAAGTGTGTGATGCTACACAACATCGGGCCCAAGCAAAACATATAATATGTACACAACAAATTTCCCATATCAAATGACACGTTTATAAAAACAATTTCAGATGATATCTTGAAAGGATTTTCAGAAGGTACCTTTTCACAAGTGATATACGTATTGGATATTTCTTAACACTATACGTTTTCCTAAAGAATATAAGTCTAGCTCCGGGTGTAGGGAGATGGCTAACCACAACACTGACAATATTTTCCTAATATCATTTTGCTTTTCGATAGACTACAAACTCTGAAAATAACTATACCTGCTTTTATACCTTGTTTATAACTCCAGACAGAAAGCTCAATTTATATTTCTGCGTTGTGTAGATGATGGGTTTGTAGTATTAGGCCTAGCCTACGTTTAACTTTATACACTCACAGCGATGCAACTAAGCGAGTCCAAAGAAGGCCCAAGCACCACTGGACTTAGTCTCGACCGGTAACCACTGGGTTGAATGAACGTGGCTGGAATAGTACTGGTTTTCAAGAAGAAGAAGAAGAAGAAGATTTTCTCGATGCCTGGGCGAACCTTCGTTGTGACTTCACAACACCTGTTGTTTTTTTTATATATAAAACTGAGAATTTATCAGACTACATAATTAATTTCCTTATGAATTACGTTCAAAAGAGAAATAATCATGCTTATCAACCGCTGGAATCATTAATGTAATCATTTCTAAGCTTAGCAATGTTGTTCCAAGATGACTTGAAGTATAAATAGGCTGAATTCGTCCTTGAAAAACGTATGCCATGAAAAGGTGGAACTTCGAAAGTTCAAATTTGCAGCGAATGATGAACAAGCTGACATAAGTTTCTCTATATAATTTATATATGAAAGATCTATTTCAATTCAGTTACTGTCCTTAAAATGTGTTTTTGATTTGTTCAATATTTATTTGTTTGTCAATTGTTCAATACTTCTCTTGTAATTCATCCATTTCCTTATTTTCCCTATTGGGGTCCTTAGGCTTATAGCATCCTGCTTTTCCAACTAGGAGTATAGCTTAGCTAGTAATAATAATAATAATAATAATAATAATAATAATAATAATAATAATAATAATAATAATAATAATAATAAATCTTTCATATTTATTTTCGAAATAGATGTTTCATATACTTTAATAAATTTCTTAATTCAAATGATTCAAATCTCTCTCTCTCTCTCTCTCTCTCTCTCTCTCTCTCTCTCTCTCTCTCTCTCTCTGTATTAGATTTTCAAATTATGTTTATATAACTTAGGTTATATGGCCAGGCGTCGGGGCCGGGCAGGACCCTTCCTTAGAGGCAAAATTCAATCTTTCAATTATTCCGTATTTATTTATTTATTAATTTATCTATTTATTCATTCAATTATCTATTTCCACATACTGTAAATTTATTTATTTATCATTTTATTATTAATCCTTCCTTTATTTATTTCCATATGTATCTATCAATTTTTCTAATTATTCATTATCATTTATTTCCTATTCAATTATTTTTTTATTCCTTATTCATTCATTCATTTATTTTTTCCATATTTATTCATCTATTCATTTAAGTTTTATTTATTAACTCATTCATTTATTTATCTATTTATCTGTCTATTCTATTTATTCCTTCATTTATTTTTTCTTTATGTATCTATCTATTATTATTTACTTATTCATTCATTTACTTATCAATTTATTCATGTTTTATTTATTCCTTTATTTAGTCATTTCCATATTCATTTACTTATTTACACTTAATCTTCCTAATGGAAACTAATAGACTTACTTGCTTACTCTCCGGTGGTACTTAGGCCACATTGTGACCCATGACCGTTCGGGATAGGATTCTCCACTCTTCTCTATCCTGTGCCTGATGGAACCATTCATTCGGTTTCCCCCAAGAGAGATTCTTAAGGTACCCTGACACTTGCACGACTTTTTGCCACGAATTCGTCGTGGCAAGTCGTGACATTTTGCGGCACGAACTAAAAAAAAAAAAAAAAAAAAAAAAAAAAAAATTACCTCAGAATCACAGCTGACCTGTCCACATTGACACGAACTGGCACGACGAGTTCACGCATAGTTTGCGCATAGTTTGCGCACTTCCCGCATCGTCCCGACGAGTTCACGAACAGTTCGTGCATAGTTCACGACCCGGTCACGAAATTTTGTCTGACCAAAATTTTGAACATTTCAAAATTCTCGTCACGACATGCCACGATGTCACGACAGGTTTACGAACACTTCACGCCAGTTCATGACGAGTTCACGCCAGTTCACGACTCGAGTCGTAACAATGCGTGCCACAAATTCGTGAAAGTGTCAGCCTGGCTTTACATCCTCCTCCAAGCATCTTCTCCAATCCTTTCTTGGCCGTCCTACAGGTCTTCTTGCAGCAGCTTCAGGCAAGGATATCCTCATCCATACGAGCCATGTGTCCTGCCCATTGGAGTCCTCTAAATCTAATCATATCACATAGGTAGTAGGTTGGCCAGGGCACCAGCCACCCGTTGAAATACTACCGCTAGAGAGTTATAGGGTCTTTTGACTGGCCAGATGGTACTAATCTTTGGTTACGGTTCATTTTCCCTTTGCCTACACACACACTGAATAGTCTGGCCTATTCTTTACAGACTCTCCTCTGTCCTTATATACCTGACAACACAGATTACCAAACAATTTTTCTTCACCCAAGGGGTTACTGCACTAATTGTTCCGTGGCTACTTCCCTTATGGTAAGGGTAGAAGAAACTAGCTATGGTAAGCAGCTCTTCAAGGAGAAGGGCACTCCAAAATCAAACCATTGTTCTCTAGTCTTTGGTAGTGCTATAGCCTCTGTACCATGGTCTTCCACTGTCTTGGGTTAGAGTTCTCTTGCTTGAGGGTACACTCGAGCACACTATTCTATCTAATTTCTCTTCCTCTTGTTTTGTTAAAGTTTTTATAGTTTATATAGGAGATATTTATCTTAATATTGTTGCTCCTCTTGAAATATTCTATTTTCCATTTTTCCTTTCCTCACCGGGCTATTTTCTCTGTTGGAGCCTCCGGGCTTATAGCATCCTGCTTTTCCAGCTAGGGTTGTAGCTTAGCTAGTAATAATAATAATAATAATAATAATAATACATTTGGTTGGTTTGTACTATTTCTTATTTCTCTGTTATATCATCTTCTCCATCCATTTATTTCTTGGTCATAGATGGGCCCCTCTATTCTTCTCAGAATCCCACTCTCAAAAATTTCAAATTTGTTCTCTAATGTTTTTGTTAGAGACCAAGTCTCGCATCCATATATCAAAACTGGTCTGATAATTGTGTTATATATTCTCAATTTTGTTTTCACACGAGATTTATCATTTAAAAAGGTCTATAAGGATATAAGGCTAACTAACAAGAAAAAGGGTAAATAAAACTTGTTTTATTTTCTAATGATATATTATTTAATGCAATAAAAATATAAGTTTAGTCTCTTATAATAAATAGGTAATAAATGCAATACACTTTTTCATCTTGTTACAAAATCATAAATTAATCTATTTTCACGTAGATGAAGACACAAATATATCATAAATTAATCTATTTTCACGTAGATGAAGACACAAATATATCATAAATTAATCTATTTTCACGTAGATGAAGACACAAATATATCATAAATTAATCTATTTTCACGTAGATGAAGACACAAATATATCATGAATTAATCTATTTTCACGTACACCGGATATGTAGATGAAGACACAAATATATCATATTGTGTTACGAATAAATTTTTCGTTTCAAGTTCCATCATCTTTCGCATTATTATGGAATTTATTCTCTCTTGTTTCTTATATTATTTTATTTGAAATTTAATTCAGGAAGTTGTTACTATCAAGTGCATATACAGATAATATACGTGTGTATGTTTCCGTGCGTGGGTAAGTGGTATATAAGAATATTTGAAATGTGTAGTTAAGTGAAGAGTTGCACAAGGTTAGAGAATTAAGCTGTATCTATGACTAAAACACACACACACACACACACACACACACACATATATATATATATATATATATATATATATATATATATATATGTGTGTGTGTGTGTGTGTGTATATATATATATATATATATATATATATATATATATATATATATATATATATATATACAGTACACACACACACACACACACATATATATATATATATATATATATATATATATATATATATATATATATATATATATATATATACAGTACATATATATATATATATATATATATATATATATACATATATATATATATATATATATATATATGTGTGTGTGTGTGTGTGTATGTGTGTTTGTGTGTGTGAATGCGTGTGTTTATACATATATTGAGAATATGCAGATAAATTTTATTAGAATATATAAATGATTTATATATATATATATATATATATATATATATGTGTGTGTGTGTGTGTGTGTGTTCATATATTGAGAACATGTAAATATATCTTATTAGCAATATATATGTGATTTATATATGTGTGTATACATATATTGAGAACATGTAAAAGCATCTTGTTAGAAATATATAGTTGATTTAATAACTCGTACTTCTAAAGGTAAGGCACAACAGATTACAACCTATAATCTCTTTTCTGCAAATAATAATAATAATAATAATAATAATAATAATAATAATAATAATAATAATAATAATATTATGTATTTATAGACCCTGCAATTATAAGATATACTACTTTTCAGTGCTAGCTTGGTCCAACATAAAAGTTGAGATATAACAGATAATGGCATCTATTCTTTTCTTGAAGCATTAGAACCAGGAGTTTGATGGCTTCTAAACAATATGAATCATCTTCATTGAGAAAGTTCATTAAAGAAATAACCGGAATGTATGACAAGAGAAGTAGGAGACAATGAAAAGAGAAGTATTGAATTAAAAGCTCAAGATAGAGACAACTGGTAAAATCTAACCGAGGCCCTTTGCGCCAATTACATCTTGATAAACGTTGTGGATAGACGAATGTAGCATGGCTTGAATTATCAGATATCTTCAAGGAATTTTCTCCCAGCCTCTGTTATTCCGAATCATACAGTATGAACATTTATACTAAATGCAGCGAGAAATGGTCGATAGGGAAGAACACTTGGTTCTCAACGGATTCCCCCCTTATGCCATATCTCCACATATCACCGGCTTGCCTTCTTTCTCCACACCCACTCCACCTCCTTACCCTTTATCTCTGTCTATATTTCTCTATATAAATTGGTGTATTTCCAAAACTGCATACGAAATTATTCTAATTTTTGTTTCGCATCACCAATAAGGTAAAATTCAAGGCGTATTTTATGTATATAGGTTCTCCCAAGCCTAAACTTGTCGTATGAGTGGGGCCAAACGTTGCTACTACATATTCTCATACACACACACGCTCTCGCGACGGACCATTCCCTTGCATCTAGCTCACCGTATAGCCACCTTCCTAGCCAAGCTAAGGTAGCTATCTATAACATGAATAAGTACTTTTTGGAAGAAAAAGCAAATAGAGAGAGAGAGAGAGAGAGAGAGAGAGAGAGAGAGAGAGAGAGAGAGAGAGAGAGAGAGAGAGAGTAAGGGTAGGGGTTGAAGAGCGAGCTAGTGATACATGAGTGGGGGAATCAGTTTCAAACAAGGTGCCCTCCCCTATCCGCCCTTTCTCACTGCGTTGACTCTAGTCTCTAAATGGAGGGAATCCTGCTGTTGATATTAGCAATATATTACGAGTGGGTAATTGATAGGTAGTTGCCTGTAGTGGGTTATTACCTTTGGTTAATAATCTTGATACACATATATGTAATAACTATAAGACTGATAAAAGAAGCAACGAATTTATATATAACAAGAACAATAAGAGATTTCATACCTCCGCCAATAAATATTGTCAACATTTTACCTAAGTCTACGGACGAAACACTTATTTTTTTCATATGATGACCGCACTGGAACAGTTAACTAAAGTCTACGGGTAGTGCATACCATGTTTCATATGCAGGGTGGTGGATGGTGAAAAGTGTAATGTTGATCAAGAAATCTAATCCGTTACGTAGCTTTGACGCAATCCTGTCCACAGACAAATAAATAAACAAACCTAGATTTTATAACCTTGGTAAAGATAATAACCTAAAACATGTATGCTTTCTTTCAGTTTTCTATCGACTAGCTCATTTCAGCATTGATCTCTCTCTCTCTCTCTCTCTCTCTCTCTCTCTCTCTCTCTCTCTCTCTCTCTCTCTCTCCAAACTCAGACAAGATAAACTATAAACTCAACATATACGAACATGGCTCGCATAATCAAATAAACATAATTCGTAATCTAGATAAATACACATTCACAACATCCATCTCTCTCTCTCTCTCTCTCTCTCTCTCTCTCTCTCTCTCTCTCTCTCTCTCTCTCTCTCCAAAATAATAAACATGCAAACTATCTTAAAAGTGTACGAAAGAGTCGTACATCTGGCAACATGAGACAATGGCCAAGAAATTTAGTTGGTGACCGACTATCGTGTTTTCTGCTGATTGTTTGCGAATAATAATAATAATAATAATAATAATAATAATTCCTGACTCAGCTTCCAGATCACATTCCGTCTTAATAACTTCATTGTGTGTCTAGGCCACCAAAATCAGAACATAGGCCTAGGTCTAAAACCTACAATGCTCGGGAAATATCACTATCATCACTGTTCCTTCCACCTTCTACCACATTCTCCATCATGATCACCATCTGAAAAGGGCTCTTCACCGTATCTTTGATTTAGAACATTTTGATGATCAGAAATATCATTTTCAATAGCACTTTCCTCAATCAGCGTGTACGGTGTTCCGTTTACTAACTAAAGTACTCCCTTGTATGACTTCACACTAAAGACTCGCTTGTATAACTTCATACTCGGTGACTATTGTCACTTCTATAGATATATGGCTGCTGATTAATAGATTTAATTGTGTTGTGTATACACTAATATAATGTGATTTTCAGGCTCGTGATTCATAGAGAAATAACCATATGTCTATAGACACTAACCGAAGCGTATTGTCAGAGGTAATATGGGTCTAATGCCGCTAGTGATATTGATTTTTACTGTTGCTCTTCTTAAAATATTTTATTTTTCCTTGTATCCTTACCTCACTGAGCTATTTTCCCTGTTGGAGTCCCTGGGCTTATAGCATCTTGCTTTTCCAACTAGGGTTGTAGCTTAGCAAGTAATGATAATAATAATAATAATAATAATAATAATAATAATAATAATAATAATAATAAGGAAACGTGATAATTATAGTAATAATGATGATAATAATAAAAAGGCATGAACAATACCTGAAAATAAGAACCTTTTACAATTTTAAAAACTTGGTACTTCCCTGAAATTGAATACAAGACTAACTTTTAACGTTTTATCATTCTCAGAATAATGGCATCAATCAGGTTCTCTCTGTTTATCTTCTGGTCTTCGTCATATTTGAAAACCACTCTTTATTTTGAATGTTCAAATGAAATAACATTCCTAACGTAATGCAAAATTATCTAATAATTAAAAAATATATATATCCTCTGTCCATTGATTTAGTATGTGAAGCCAAGATCGTATCACATTGGTCATAGAAGAAGAACAGTGTTACCAACCACACAGGCTACTCTTCTGTCCAGAGCAGCCAAACAGTGTACAGTGGCCCACTTAGGCCGATGATTTGCCTTCTTCGTCCTGGAATTCTCTGTAGGCCTGGATTTGCGAACGCTTTGTCTGGAAGGGAGAAATAAAGGCTGGTATTTGTTTATCCGAAATAACTTAACAAGCAAGGAAATTTTTACCAATAAATATGTAACGTTTATCAAAATCCTTTGTTACTAGACATGCAGTTAATTCTAATGGCCAGGCCTTTTCCATCATGAGGTTCAATACTACACAACATTCTAGAAGTTTTATTCCAGCTGTGACCAAGTTGTGGAATGATCTTCCTAATCAGGTAGTTGAATCAGTGGAACTTCAAAAGTTCAAACTTGCAGAAAATGGTTTAGTGTTGAACAGGCTGACATTAGTCTTTTTATAGTTTATATATAAATTATCTGTTTTAATGTTGTTAATGATTATTAAAGTATTTTATTTTAATTTTTCATTACTTCTTATATCGTTAATTTTTTTCCTTCTTTATTTCCTCACTGGGCTATTTTTCCCTGTTGGAGCCCTTGAGCTTATAGCATCTTGCTTTTCCAACTATAATAATAATAATAATAACAATAATAATAATAATAATAATAATAATAATAATAACGTTTTATGAATTTCAACGTCAAACATCCACACAGAATTGCAATCTGAATTGGCTAAAACTAACATTGTGTCAGAGAGAATCTAATATTTGTTTAATAAGATATAACTTAATCTTCATGGAATAGGAAGCTGGGATCATGAAGAAAGATAGCATAGATTTAAGAATAAAGTGACTGCACAAATGTGCCTGTACACACGGCTTTATTTAACATGAAACAAACTCAAACAATAGCTATACTCATTTTTTTTAATGAGGCGCATATGCACCGACTCGCAGCTGTGCCCTTTTGGCTCGGAAAAGTTTCCTGCTAGCTGATTGGTTAAAATTATCTTGTCCAACCAATCAGCGATCAGGAAACTTTTCCGAGCTAAAAGGGCACCCCTGCGAGTCTGTGTAAATCTGCCTCTCTAAAAAGAATTGACTATAGTATATCATACATCTTAGATAGAAGTCTTATTCCATCTGTTACCAAGTTGTGGAATGATCTTCCTAATCGAGTTGTTGAATCAGTAGAACTTCCAAAGTTCAAAGTTGGAACAAATGTTTTTATGTTGACCAGGCTGACATGAGTCTATTTTTAGTTTATATTTGACATATCTGTTTTAGACGTTTCTGTTTTTTAGAATGATTTATTGTTAATTTGTCCTTATTAATTATTTATTTCCTCATTTCCTTTCCTCACTGGGCTATTTTTCCCTATTGGAGCCCTTGGGCTTATAGCATCTTGCTTTTCTAACAAGGGTTGTAGCTTGGCTAGTAATAGTAATAATAATAATAATGATAATAATAATAAGTTTCTAAGTAAAGCCTTACTTCCAAGTAAGCCGCTTTAACGACGAGGTAAAGGTACGTCAGGATCACCACCACCACAGGCCCGAGCACCATCAACAGGAAGAAGTTGGCCAAGTCACGAGCCCTTGCTAGGATAATCAGCTGGATAAGGGTAGACAGGGCCACACTCACAATAGCTATCACGTGGACAACTCGGAAGGGGATCATCAAGCATGGTATGCACTGGTGAGAAGATGATATTTTAGTATATTTCCTGTCTATAGTCAATTTTTTTTTCGTGAGATTTGCACCGACTAACAGGGGTGCTCTTTTAGCTTGGAAAAGTTTTTTGATAGCTGATTGGTCGGAAGTATTGGAACAAAAATGATTCCGACCAATCAGCAATTAGGAAATTTTTCGATCGAGTCGGTGCAAATCTGTCTCACTAAAAGAAATTGACTAGATCATCCGTTATTCAATATTCCTTATAGTCATAGCAAAATGGCGAAATAAGCCCCAACACTTATTTCCTGTTACCTCCATCTTTAGCAGCGGTGACAATACATCCCCTAACAAATTTCAAACTATACCAACTTATAATCACTTTAAGGGGAAGTGTTGTGACCGCTAGTAACGCGAGAGACAACATGATGGGCTATGACGTCATCAGGGTGCGGGGCTTATTTCGCCCGGAATTTCTGCGGTGACTATATAATAACTTCTGTGAAAATAAAGTGTTACATAGTTTTCATTTACATTTCTTTTCTCTTTCAAACCTTCGACAATGCTTTTACTATCTTCCTGATATCATCGACTTTGTGGTTTATATCTTTGCGCAATCTACCATTATTACTCTTACCATTAAATGCTTGTATGACTAAACCACTTTGATTCTCCAACCATTCCTACCAATATTCTTAAATGTTTTGCTAGTTGGTTCATCTTCTTGATCATGCTCTTCTTCCTTCTTCACTTTTAACTTATTTCGTATAATTTGTAAAAAACTGCCATTTTCTGTACCAATTAAACAACCTTGGTGACAATATATTTTGTTTCAAATCTAACAGCAAACAAGTCACTCTCCTTACAGTCTCATAGATTTTTTTAATCATAAACCTTCCAACCACCTCTTACCTTAAATGTCTACCATTTCAATCATTTATTTTTTCTTATTCTACATTTGAAGCACATGGAATTTCCTTTTACTCTCAAATTTCAAAAGGTTTTTTTTAAGCAACTCTTTCCTTTTAGACTTCCAATTCTAAAATTTACTTACCTCTCTTATTTTACAATAACCTTATTTTAACTTTCAACCACAGGCTCATTTCTTCTGTAAACTTTCCCGCACTAGGCCTACCTTGGATAACTGGTTACCCACCCAAGTATACTACAGTATTACCACAATTCTTGACAGATATGTATATATATATATGTCTTCTACTATTTTTTCCCGCACTAGGCAAACCTTAAATAACTTGTTACCCACCCAAGTATACTATTACCATAATTCTTGATAAATATATATATATATATATATATATATATATATATATATATGTGTGTGTGTGTGTGTGTGTGTGTGTGTGTGTGTCTTCTACCATTTTTCCCGCACTAGGCCTACTTTAAATAACTGGTTACCCACCCAAGTATAATTCATCACAATGCTTGACAGATATATATATATATATATATATATATATATATACATATATATATATATATACATATATATATATATATATATATATATATATATACATATATATATATATATATATATATATATATATATATATATATATATATCTGTCAAGCATTGTGATGAATTATACTTGGGTGGGTAACCAGTTATTTAAAGTAGGGCTAGTGCGGGAAAAATGGTAGAAGACACACACACACACACACACACACACACACACACACACATATATATATATATATATATATATATATATATATACATGCGTCTTCTATAAATTTTCTTGCACTAGTACTACCATAAATAACTGGTTACCTACCCAAGTATACTATTACCACATATATGTATATATAGATATGTTAATTTGTACTAATATCATAACACTCTCATAGGCATATATAATTGAAACCCCACATTTTTACCCTACTGCAAATAGACTGTGAAAAAAAAAATCATGATATAGTAATCACTTACTTTTCTCAATCCATGGATCAGCATACTTGAGACTGAGAGCAGAAGAACGTCAGTCAGTAGACGAATGGACAAGAAAATGGAACTCTTCACTTCTGTAGAAGAAAGAAAGTACAAATGTTATTATTATTGTTATTATTTGCTAGGTTGTTGTGATAATCACAGCTAGGTACCTGCTGCTTCCTCCGGTGCCTTAGATGACCGCGGAGGTAGCAGCAGTAGGGGATTCAGCATTATGAAGCTTCATCTGTGGTGGAATTGTGGGAGATTGGGCTGTGGCCCCCTAGCAGTACCAGCTGAACTCGGCTGAGTCCCTGGTTAGGCTGGAGGAACGTAGAGAGTAGTCCCATTTTTGTTTTGTTTCTTTGTTGATGTCGGCTACCCCCCAAAATTGGGGGAAGTGCCTTGGTATATGGATGGATGGATTTCCTAGGTTACAACACCAATTGGAAAAGCAGGATGCTATAACCCCAGGGGCCTCAACAGGGAAAATAGCCCAGTGAGAAAAGGAAAGAAGGAAAAAGTAAATATTTCAAGAACAGCAACATCGCTAAAATAAATACTTCTTATATAATCTATAAAAAAACTTTTAACAAAACAAGAGGAAGCGGAATTAGATAGAATAGTGTGCTCGAGTGTACCCTCAAGCAAGAGAACTCTAACCCAAGACAGTGGAAGACCATGGTACAGAGGCTATAGCACTACCAAAGAATAGAGAACAATGGTTTGATTTTGGAGTGTCCTTTTTCTAGAAGAGCTGCTTACCATAGCTAAAGAGTCTCTTCTACCCTTACCAAAAGGAAAGTAGCTACTGAACTATTACAGTGCAGTAGTTAACCCCTTGGGTGAAGAAGAATTGTTTGGTAATCTCAGTGTTGTCAGGTGTATGAGGACAAAGCAGAATATATAAGTAATATGCCAGACTATTCAATGTATGTGTGTGGGCAAAAGGAAAGTGCGCCGTAATCAAAGAGAGGGATCCAATGTAGTGCTGTCTGGCTAGTCAAAGGACCCAATAACTCTCAAATGGTAGTATCTCAATGGGTGGCTGGTGCCCTGGCCAATATTGTAACAAATGTTTTTTATATTGATCAGGCTGACATAATTTTTGCTTTATAATAGTTTATTTGCGAAAGATATATTTCAAAGATGTTACTGTTCTAAAGATATTTTATTTTAATTGTTCATTTTACTTTTCCTGTCGTTAGTTTAGATGTTATTTCCTTTCTTCACTGGACTATTTTTCCTTGTTGGCACCCTTGGGCTTATAGCGTCCTGCTTTACCAAAAAGTGTTGTGGCTTAGCTACTAGCAGTAGTAATAATAATAATAATAAGAAGAAGAAGAATAAGAAGAAGAAGCTCTTTAAGTATTCTATCATAAAATTCATATATTCCTTGCTTTCAAAGAGCCTTCATTACCGCTGAAGTTTTGATAGAATCAAAAGCTTTCTCATAATCTATAAATGCCATGCATACTCACGATTTCCACCAGCAATATCCTGACACACCGCCTGGTCCATGATCATCTGGTCACCATCTCTACAGCCGAAAATGAAATTTCTGGGTAGGCCTATTAAGGCTACGCCTATGTCGGCAATACACACGACCTGAAAAAAATATACGATAATGCTTCTACAGATTTGTCTTCTTTGTCTTTTTTAATAATAATAATAATAATAATAATAATAATAATAATAATAATAATAATAATAATAATAATAATAATTCTATTTGTCATAGCATTCTTCCTTGATTTGAGAAATGATTCGTTACTTTGCAATATATTACTGTCAGTCAATCAATAAGAATTATGGTATTTTTGGAGATTAACAAATGTCAAATTAATGAAAAATAGAGCAAAGTGGTACTTAAATAAAACTATCCCCAATTAAGTCCTTCAAATTAATCTCCAAAACCATGTTTAAACAATAAAGGAAAAGATACTCAAAGTACACAAACTTGAAGTGAAAAGAAATTACATGACTGTAAACCAAAATGTCGATAACAATTCTCACCTCGGTCTAGCGTATACAACTTGGTTAGGTCTATAATTACTTAAATATTATTCTAGAATTCCCATTAATACTGCTGAACATATTTAGAATATTTATAAATTGAACATTCGATATATCAGTACCAAATGAGTTTTTCCAGCTTCAATTGGACAATGTCATTAGCAAAGAAAATAAATTTTAAACCATTCCCTGTTGCTTATCACGTATTCTAATATTTTTATGGATGAGACCAAATTAATCTAGAATTACTGAAGTTAGTCTAGAACTATAGAGTACCACCAATCTAAAGTGAATTTAGAATAAATGTAGAAATTCCAAAACTTCCAGAATTAGTGTTAACTCTAGCATATCGACTCAGAGTTAGGAAAATTTTAGGAAGGCCGTTAAATAAAACAATTTTAACTAAACTAGTGTATCTCTCTAAGACATTCAAACTACAAAGAGCTCTTACCAGGATGACACAGGCGATGAAAATACTTCCATGTCTCACGTTACAACAACAAAACATTTTGGGTTCACACATCTTTCACCTGGCTGAAAGAAGAAGAATTTACGTAAATTCAAAAAAAAAGAAACTGTTTACTTTCGTCTCTCCAAGAAGAACTTGGAGCCCTAGGGCTTATAGCATCCTGCTTTTCCAACTAGGGTTGTAGCTTAGCTAATAATAATAATAATAATAATAATAATAATAATAATAATAATAATAATAATAATAATAATAATAATAATAATAATAATAATATGGAATTGCAGGGCAAGCATAATGGTTGAATATATTGTTCAGTCTTGTAATGAGAGCGAATTTATCATTCATTTAAACGAAGGATCTGAAATATTAGTCTTTTAGTCTTAATAGCGACATTAAATGTGTGTGTAATCTCTACTGCTTTGGGTTAATATCTGAATGGTAAGGAACGGTAGCCTATTCATTTCAAGAAGAATAAACTAAATCTACTAAAATAGAAGACGAAGAAGAAGAAGAGGAAGTCGACGTTCGGTGAAGTTTGATCACTTGCAGTGACAATAGTGTGTAATTCTTCGTTATATGAAGCAATCGCCAAAAGAGAGAATAGTGGAAGAAAAAGGTCTGGTAGAGAAAACGGTCCTCCGTATATAAGTGAGTAATCGAATAAAAACTTACGTAAAGTTTTTGGTTGAGACCGAACCAATATCTCTCTCTCTCTCTCTCTCTCTCTCTCTCTCTCTCTCTCTCTCTCTCTCTCTCTCTCTCTCTCTCGCGAAAATAAACATAATTACATATGATGATGACAGAAAATTGAAAATAGGATTTTGCTCAGGTACGACTGCTAATAAACTTTCCCCAAATGAAATACATAGGCCTATTCATCACTTGTACCCATTTTTTTCAGACCAGGGTGGTAGCAAAGGTTACTCTTGTGGTTTTAATGGGATCATGTAAGTAACCCTACTTCCTACCTCGTGTGTGTGTTCATGGGGCTATTCCTAATCCACTGTAAGACGAAGGCCTCAGACATGTCCTTATTCATGTCTGGGGTTTGACCAGCTTTCATCACCAAGCTGGCCACTGCGGGTTGGTGATGGTGGGAGATTTTTGCCCGATCGCTCACAGCAAACTAACCTAATATTGGTGGCCCTGACTAGTACAGCTTTGCTAATCATGGCGATACACAAATCCTTTCGTGATGAAAGGTATCCCTACTCTGGAAGGGATATATATATATATATATATATATATATATATATATATATATATATATATATATATATATATATATATATATTTATATATATATATATATATATATATATATATATATATATATATATATATATATATATATATATGCTGTAGATATATACTGCCAACACATAAATTGTCTTAATGTTGGGAATAGTTTGGTGGCCCCAGCTTGTACTGCTTCCAGTCTATCTATATCCTTCTGAATACTTGGAGCCCAGAATTGGACTCTGTATTCTATGTCTTTGTTTCTGTATTTGAGTTGTCTCTTTACGTAACCTATTAGTTTCTGCGTTTTCTTTTCAACTTTTAAACTCTGTTTGGTGAACTTCAAATCTTTGCTAATAATGATGCAGAGATCTTCCTCCTGGCCCACACTTTCTATATCATTACCCAGCACTAGGTTGGCCAGGGCACCAGCCACCCGTTGAGATATTACCGCTAAAGAGTTAATTGGTCCTTTGTCTGGCCAGACAGTAAGTCATTGGATCCCTCTCTCTGGTTACGACTAATTTTTCCTTTGCCTACACTTACACCGAATAGGCTTGCCTATTCTTTCCGCATTCTCCTCTATCCTCATACACCTGGTAACAATGACATTACCAAACAGTTCTACTGCACTCAAGGGGTTAATTACAGCACTGTTATTGTTCAGCGGATACTTTCTTCTTGGTAAGGGTAGAGGAGACTCTTAAGCTTTGGTAAGCAGCTCTTCTAGGACGCTCCAAAATCAAACCATTGTTCTCTAGTCTTGGTTAGTGCCATAATAATGTGTTTTTTTACTTTCTTTTTGCTTTGGATTTCGAACATTTCGGAAACAAATATTTTCTTCATCATCATTATATCATAGAAAGAGAGAGGTAGTAGGTTGGCCAAGGCACCAGCCACCCGTTGAGATACTACCGCTAGAGAGTTATGGGGTCTTTTGACTGGCCAGACAGTACTACATTGGATCCTTCTCTCTGGTTACGGTTCATTTTCCCTTTTGCCTACATACACGCTGAATAGTCTGGCCTATTCTTTACATATTCTCCTCTGTCCTCATACACCTGACAACACAGATTACCAAATAATTCTTCTTCACTCAAGGGGTTACTGCACTGTAATTGTTCAGTGGC
>NC_090726.1:191809218-191829218 GCF_036898095.1 Palaemon carinicauda
TATAAATCATCTACATTGTTACCTATAATATACGTATGCAAAATGCATGTTAATTTGTATAACAAGACAAATAATAGATGCATTGCCCGTATTCAATTTAATTACGGTAACTCGGCCTTTTTAGTAAAACTTATTTTATAGTTTTTTTTTTTTTTTTTTTTTTTTTTTTTTTTTTTTTTTTTTTTTTTTTTTTTTACAGAAAAAGTACATTCATTACCAAGTGTAATTAATTTATGTCATCTAAATGTGGTAGGTCAGTTTTTCGTGGTCATATTTTGCCATGTGACCTCATTCGGTTATCGACCAAGACTTCGACTTAAGCTAGTAGAAATAAAAAAAAAAATCTCGATAATAAATTCATCATCCAACACCAGAACAGTTCCAAAGAATAGTGTTTTCTCTTCAATTATTCACTGAAACAAGAAAAGAACGTGTTCTTGATGAAATAAAACACCAAATGCGTGCTGAGGACCGAAATTGTAACAATGAAATGAATGGCAGATTAAATGGGGGCAAACGATTGATTTAAATAAGCGCATTTCCTGGCCACACTTTCCTTAGCGGTTGGTTCCTGAAGTAATTGCGCACTTACACACACACAATATATGTTGAAATATACATTTCTTAATGAGAATTCGTCTCCATTTATGACTAGCCAAGTTCAGTTCGTTGGTTCTTGAGAGAGAGGTCGAAGCAAGTTTCCAATTAAACACAGCTGGGAAATAATGGCCTCAAGACAGGCCTCTAAATTCGATCCCAGGTTTAAATGAACGAATTTCTATTTTCTTTTCTGTCAAAAAGTAGAAGATAAACTCTAATACCTCCTGAGGGAGTTGCGATAAACTCGCGAGAAGAAAATTGGCTACGATCAACAAACAATCCGGAAACAAACTGACTATTGTCAGTGAAAGCTGAAAGTGTAAACGTGCTGCAAAAAATAGACCGTCTGGCAACGATAACTTTCCTGCCAAAGTGATTGGCTGTCGTGTGTGTGACGTCATAGACGTGAAGTTAAATCTTACCTGCCAAAGTGATTGGCTGGGCTGTGTGACGTCATCAGTGACGTTTTTTGTCACTTTTAGGGTCGGCGAAATGACTGAGTTTCCTTCTCTCTCTTTCTATGATATAATGATGATGAAGAAAATATTTGTTTCCGATATGTTCGAAATCCAAAGCAAAGAGAAAGTAAAAAAACACGTCATTATTATTATTATTATTATTATTATTATTATTATTATTATTATTATTATTATTATTATTATAAACCATATAAGAAATAATGGACAACTAAAATAAAAAATTTTAAAAACAATAACAACATTTAAACAGATGTTTCAAATATAAACTATAAAAAGACTTATGTCAGCCTGTCTAACATTTGCTGCAAGTTTGAGCTTTTGAAGTTCTACTGATTCAACTACCCGATTAGGAATATCATTCCACAACTTGGTCACAACTGGAATAAAACTTCATGAGTACTGTGTAGTATTGAGCCTCATGATGGAGAAGGCCTGACTATTAGAATTAACTGCATACCTAGTATTACGAACAAGATGAAACTGTCCAGGAAGACCTGAATGTAAAGGATGGTCAGAATTATAAAAAAAATCTTGTACAACATGCATAATGAACTAATTGAACGACGTTGCCAAAGATTAATATCTAGATCAGGAATAAGACATACTGCATGTATTGGATGCAGTGTAGCGTATAGCCTACTGCAATCATTAGTTATTATCATTATTATTATTACTTGCTAAGCTACAACCCTAGTTGTAAAAACAGGGTGCTATAAGCCCAGGGGCTCCATCAGGGAAAATAGCCTAGTGAGGAAAGGAAAAACAAGGAAAAATTAAATTTTTGAGAAGAGTAACAACATTTAAATTAATATCTCCTATATAAACTATAAAAACTTCAACAAAACATGGAGGAAGAGAAAGAAGATATAACAGCGTGCCCGAGTGTACCCTCAAGCAAGAGAACTCTAACCGAAGGCAGTGGAGGGCCATGGTACAGAGGCTATGGCACTACCCAAGATTAGAGAACAATGGTTTGATTTTGGAATGTCCTTCTCCTAGAAGAGCTGCTTACCATAGCTAAAGAGTCTCTTCTACTCTTAACAAGAGGAAAGTAGCCACTGAACAATTACAGTGCAGTAATTAACCCCTTGGATGAGGAAGAATTGTTTGGTAATCTCAGTGTTGTCAGGTGCATGAGGCCAGAGGAGAATCTGTAAAGAATAGGCCAGACTATTCGGTGTATGTGTAAGCAAAGGGAAAGTAAACCGTAACCAGAGAGGAGGACCCAATGTAATACTGCATGATCATTAAACAATCATTCTTCATAGAAATTATTAATAGCGTTTCCGTGGGGGTTTGAATGCCACTAATGAATGACAGGGCCAAGGGACAGTGGCATTGCCCTATCGAGCTGGAGAATGCCCTAGAGACTGACCATATATACATAGGATCAGCCTCCAAGCCCCCTCTCCACCCACACTAGGACCAAGGAGTGCCAGGCAATGGCTGCTGATGACTCAGCAGATAGACCTATAGGCTCCCCCAAACACTCCATCCTTAGCTCACAAGGATGGTGAGATTGCAGCGACTAAAGAAACTAACGAGTTTGAGCGGTGCACTGTCGACAATATTTAAAGGTCTTTACAATACTTTATCGGGCCTTACCTCCACCTACTTTTTAGCCCTCTCCTTCAATGTGTCATAGGACAACCACTGGGTGTCCCTCCAGTACCCCTTGGGTGCAGAATGGTCTCACAGACCCCAGCACCGAGATATGTAACCAAATATTATTAAATATAATCCATTTCATTATGATTTTGTCGTAATAAAAGTGATCTATTAAATCGAGGTTCGTGGATGTTAGCGGAAATGAATAATGAATAATAGAAGACCTATTGTATGTCCCTTTTATGTAGATAGCTGATCTGCTCAACTTACTAATGAATAAACCTCTCTCTCTCTCTCTCTCTCTCTCTCTCTCTCTCTCTCTCTCTCTCTCTCTCTCTCTCTCTAAAAACGGTAGTTTAAATTGAATATAAATTTTTTTTCAAAGGTCTCTCTCTCTCTCTCTCTCTCTCTCTCTCTCTCTCTCTCTCTCTCTCTCTCTATGTAATTTGAAACGTTTCTGGCATTGTACAATAGACTATGCATTATATGTTCTATTAGCACACAGGTATATATATATATATATATATATATATATATATATATATATATGTATATATATATATATATATATATAAATATATATATATATATATTTATATATATATATATATATATATATATATATATATATATATATATATATATATATATTTCCTAATGGAGCCTTTGGCCTTAGAACTTCCTGATTTTCCAACTAGGGTTATAGCTTATTTCATAATAATAATAATAATAATATTGTAACTTACCTCACCATAATGGTAAAGCCTTTTTTAAATACAATTATAAATAATTATTACCTAAGCATCAAAATAAAATACGTTACAAATAAGTTTTTTATCCTAAAATTCTGATCCCGATATGTAATTTATAACCAGGAAGCAAATAGTATACATTTATGCTGAATATAGATGAGTTCATAAGTGGATAATTACTTGTGGCTTTTTATTTTACCTTTTTTAACTTACAATTTTCAGTGATACAGACTAAAATCACTATCAGTTCTTTCCTCAGACATCATTTAAAACACTTCCAGAAGGCTATGATCACTGGCTACACCTCTAGAAGAGTTGGAAGACCCAGGCCTACATGGCTTAGGACTATGAAGCGTGAAGTGGAAGTTGATGAATGGAGAAGTATTGCTTTAAAAGCTCAAGATAGAGACGACTGGCGAAATCTAACCAAGGCCCGTTGCGCCAATAGGCGTGGGAGGAGCGGATGATGAAGACACTTCTTGATTTTACTCCACTGCCTCTACAACGTTTACATTGATTCAAGAAGGCTATCTATCTACCGAGGCACTCCCCCAAATTTTTAGGGGTAACTGACATCAAAATAATCAAAAGATAAATTTTTATCTTTTTTATCCTCCTTGCTTGACGAAGAACAGTCAAGTTTGGTTGGTAGTGTGCTGCTTGCATTATTTAAATTGAAATGCTTGGTAGTTTTTAAGTGTCCTTCGTACGCCTGATATCGGTTTTTAACCCTTTGCCTGATTATTCAACCTTTTAATTCTTCTAAACCTACAAGGTCGAGAATGAGTGAGAACACAGAATCACAAGACTTGATGCCACACAACAGAAAATACAGCCGTTTGTACCAACCGTGTGTCACACAATTGTACATAATTCCTTTTGTATATATTATGCTTGTATCTTCGCTCTTCCCTCGCACTAAAACGAACATGAAAATTCATGTCTGCTGTTTTGCTCTGTAACATTGTCTGTCTCTCGAGCATGTTATGTCCTGTTGCCTTGAGGTTTTGTATATAAAGGAGAGAGTTCTTTATTAAACAACTCAGTCGATTGCATCCTGCCTTTGAGTTCACAACCCTCTCTCGGCCCGTTACACGTTTCTAGTCCGTTGCAGGACAATGGCTTCAGACATGTCTTGTTCGTGGCTGTGGTTTAGCCATTTTCGTCACCACTCTGTTCACTGCAGATTGGTGATAGTGGAAGACTTTGGTCTGATCGCTTACAGCATACCAAGCTAGTATGGGTGGTCATGACTAGTACAGCTTTGCTGTTCATGGCGATATACAAACCCCTTCTCCACGTTAAGATATTCCCACATAGAATTGGATAATATCTTGACCACAATAGAGTTCCATTAACATGCATTGCTGAGGACCATCTTCTATATTATTATTATTATTATTATTATTATTATTATTATTATTATTATTATTATTATTATTATTATTATTAAGAAAATATAAACTGGGCTCCACGACGCACTGGAAGAGTTGGAAGGCCCAGGCCTACATGGATGAGGACAATGAAGCGTGAAGTGGGAGATGATGAAAGGAGAAGTATTGATGTAAATGCTCAATATAGACATGACTGGTGAAATCTAACAGAGGCCTTTGCATCACTAGGCGTAAGAGGAGATGATGATGGTGATGATGATTATTATTGTTATTATTATGGTTGTTGTTGTTGTTGTTGTTGTTGTTATTGTTATTAGCTAAGCTACAACTCTATAAACCCTCAACAGTCTTCTTACCAGGATTCATGCAATGAGTACCAAGCACATGTAAGGTAGATATGTTATGGCATTTGTATTAATTGTATTAATTATCTAAGGCCTTAATGTGGCCTCCTTGTAATTAATCCTTCCTCATAATTTCATTCAATTTAATTCCAATTTCTTTAGCTGAAAGTATTTTGTAAATCATATAAATTTTCAAAATACCCTCAGGTATGTATAGAAACTAGGAAAATAGCCTCAGCTATGTAAAGAAACCAGGTAAATACCTTCAGGTATGTATAGAAACCAGGAAATATAACCTCAGCTATATAACCAGGTAAATACCTTCAGGTATGTATAGAAACCAGGAAATATAACCTCAGCTATGTAACCAGGTAAATACTTTCAGGTATGTATAGAAACCAGGAAAATAATCATAGCTATGTAAAGAAACCAGGTAAATACCTTCAGGTATGTATAGAAACCAGGAAAATAATCATAGCTATGTAAAGAAACCAGGTAAATACCTTCAGGTATGTATAGAAACCAGGAAATATAACCTCAGCTATGTAACCAGGTAAATACCTTGAGGTTTGTATAGAAACCAGGAAAATAATCATAGCTATGTAAAGAAACCAGGTAAATACCTTCAGGTATGTATAGAAACCAGGAAATATAACCTCAGCTATGTAAAGAAACCAGGTAAATACCTTCAAATATATATAGAAACCGGGAAAATAACCTCAGACATGTTTCTCCTCCTCATGGATTTTGTAATGCATAGAATAGTTGGGGATGGTGGAGAAGGATTGGACTGAATTGGTAACAGGCGAAATCTAACCGAGGCCCTTTGCGTCAATATCATTATTATTATTATTTGTTAAGCTACAACCCTAGTTGGAAAAGCTGAATGTTTTAAGCCCATGGGCTCCAACAGGGAAAATAGCCCAGTGAGGAAAGGAGACAAAGAAAAATGAAATATTTAAAGAACACTAACACTAAAATGAATATTTCCTATATATATAGTATAAAAACTTCAACATAATACGAGGAGGAGAAATAAGATAGAATAGTGTGCCCAAGTGTACCCTCAAGCAAGAGAACTCTAACCCAAAACAGTTGAAGTCCATGGTACAGAGGCTATGGCACTACTTAAAACTAGAGAGCAATGGTTATATTTTGGAGTGTCCTTCTCCTAGAAGAGCTGTTTACCATAGCTGAAGAATCTCTTCTAGTCTTACCAAGAGGAAAGCAGCCACTGAACAACTAGGGTGCAGTAGCTAACCTCTTGAATAAAAAAGAATAGTTTGGTAATCTCAGTGTTGTCAAGTGTATGAAGACAGAGGAGAATATATAAAGAATTTGCCAGATTATTCGGTGTATGAGTAGGCAAAGGAAAAATGAACCGTAACCAGATAAAAGGATCCAGTGTAGTACTGTCTAGCCCAAGGATGGGGAACCTGCGGCCTTAAGGCCGCATATGGCCTTCTGGACCATCAAGTGCGGTCTCCTACGGCCTTTGATATATGTACAGCAGGGATCGACAACCTTTTGAGCACAATGTGTCACTTGATAATTTATAAAAAAAAAAAAATTCACTACCTTACGTGCCAGTTGTTATTTTTAGCACCATATAGAAAAATTAAAATTATACATGTATAGTATGTAGTGACCATTTCCATTATAATCTATTTTCCTGAACATGCATGACATAAATGTTTGATATGCCATAATAAAGCATATTTTCCATTAGTAAAAGTCTTTCAATGCTTAGCAATACACAGACATAGTTTTTAACTGACTTCAGTTCCTTGTTTTCGCAAACATTCACGGTTTTGAACACATTACTTTGTTTCTCATAGCTGGATACTACATTCTTAATTGCCTTAGCCTTGACTGCTAGTGTTTTCTTTCAAAGTGTGGTTCAACACTCGATGTGAGAGACACAACATTCTTGCAGCAGAGAACACAAACAGCAAGATCAATCTGATAAATAAATCCAGTCATTTCTCCATGATGACTGAAATAATCGGACATGAAACTTGAATCTTTTTTCATAGTACAGTAGTCATCATGACAATTAATTAGAAAGAATATTACGTACGGTGACTAAAAGACTCACTGGAACAACAGGGACCATACTCAGGTAGCGTAATCAAAATCTCGAGGAATTATAAACGGGACCATACTCGGGTAGCGTAATCAAAACCTCGAGGAATTATAAACGGGACCATACTCGGGTAGCGTAATCAAAATCTCGAGGAATTATAAACGGGACCATACTCGGGTAGCGTAATCAAAATCTCGAGGAATTATAAACGGGACCATACTCGGGTAGCGTAATCAAAATCTCGAGGAATTATAAACGGGACCATACTCGGGTAGCGTAATCAAAATCTCAAGGAATTATAAACGGGACCATACTCGGGTAGCCAATCTGACCTGATGAGGGGAATTACTTGATCGTGGGATATGGCATGCAAAATCGTATTTGTGCGGATCGGTACACATCATAGGAAAGGAAACGTAGTGAGATAGATAGATAAATAGATAGATAGATATATGATATTTTAAATCATAAAAAATTATAAACTATGCACAATACACATTCTCTCTCTCTCTCTCTCTCTCTCTCTCTCTCTCTCTCTCTCTCTCTCTCTCTCTCTCTCTCTCTCTCTCTCTCTCTCTCTCTCTCTGTATTTTTTAGGATTATTTCTTTGCTCCTTCGAATCAAATGCCCTGCCATAGACAAGCACTCCGCCTGCCAAGTCTGGCACGCGTGCCATAGGTTGCCGACCCCTGATGTACAGCATGTGCAGTATGGTTCTGCTTTGACAATGAATAGTGTGTGTTTGAAATCATTCTACTGTATGTACACACATACAAGTATGGGAAAGTTGTGTTCAGTGATGTACCTTCCAGAGAATGGAAGCAATTTTCCTTGAATTCAATGAATCCTAACTTAATACAACTAGCAGTTTTTCCTTGTCAGCTGCAGCAGCTGTTGTAGCTGTCAAGGAAAAACTACTAGTTGCAGTGAGTGAGTGATTTAACGTATGACGGACGAGAGAGTTCCTGTTTTGTCCATCTCCTCACTGTGATCTATGTTAGTTTTAGATGAGCCAACAGGTTCCAGATTTTTGGCATAAAAATATTTTATTTGTGCTTTCACTGATGAGTTTTGATTGTATGAAAAACAGCTTCCATTAGATAACCTTAACGCAAGGACAAGAGGAACAGACATTTTAACAACTGCAATATGCAATGTCACAAAGGAGGACTAAATTTTACTTCTTTATTATAATAACTTATGCACTGATGGTGTTCCAGCTATGATGGCTAAAAACTAGGGATTTATTGAACATCTTAAGAAAGCAGATAATTGATTTTTTCAATGAAAACAGCTAAGTGTGTTTAAATATATACAATTTTTTACTGGGATGTTGCATTTTTATGAGATGTGATTGTTTAAAAAGTACCTACTTGCTAATATGAATATTTGAAAAGGTTATATTGTTGATATTTATAAGCTATCTTTTCCAAAAGATTAATATTATCTTATTTATTACTTCAATGCAAAGAACCTACTTGCTTAACTAAAGTAATTTGAAAAGGACATGCTTTCGATATTATTCATTTACTTACAGTAGTTTGAAAACTACCCAAACTTGAATGAAATATTTTAAAATTTAGTTTTCAATATAATTCATTTACTGATTACTTGTATAAAAAGTACTCAATTCAAATATTTGAAATTGTAATGCTTTAAGTTTTATAAACCTGTCACTCTTTCTTTAGATTACTAATAAATTACTTGGAAGATGAAATAACCAACAAAATTCTATGCGGTTAAGGAGCATTGAGGAATTGCAAGATGGCCTTCATCCAAAAAAGGGTTCCCCACCCCTGGTCTAGCCAGTCAAAGGACCCCATAACTCTCCAGCGGTAGTATCTCAACGGGTGGCTGGTGCACTAGCGTAGGAGACGATGATGATGCATGGAAATCACGAAAATCCCCTCACATATCTGTAGAAAACAGGAGCATATCCGCAGATATGTATAGAAAAATACCCTCATGTACAGAAACCAGGTGCATCCCCTCCCTTATGTATAGAAAGCAGGAAAATTACCTCAGAGATTGCCTTACCTTATTGCCTTATTGCCTTATTTTTTGTTTGGGTTCCCCCAGGTCCCTCAGTGTGAGGCACCTCGTATATCCACCAGAGAGTTGCTAATGCATCTTCCGGTGTATTTTGCATCTTCCAGTCTTGGATGGTCTGGGATGCATCATAGGTATTTATCGAGCTTATTCTTAAACACATCTACGCTCACTCCTGATATGTTTCTTAGATGAGCTGGCAGCACATTAAATAGTCGCTGCATTATCGATGCTGGTGCGTAGTGGATTAATGTCCTGTGCGCCTTTCTCAGTTTACCTGGAATATTTTTTGGCACTATTAATCTACCTCGGCTTGCTCTTTCTGATATTTTAAGCTCCATGATGTTTTCAGTAATTCCTTCTATTTGCTTCCATGCTTGTATTATCATGTAGCGTTCTCTTCTCCTTTCTAGACTGTATAGTTTTAAAAATTGCAGTCTTTCCCAGTAGTCAAGGTCCTTAACTTCTTCTATTCTAGCAGTATAGGACCTTTGTACACTCTCTATTTGCGCAATATCCTTTTGGTAGTGTGGGTACCATATCACATTGCAGTACTCGAGTGTACTACGCACATAAGTTTTGTAAAGCATAATCATGTGTTCAGTTTTTCTTGTTTTAAAGTGTCTGAATAACATTCCCATTTTTGCTTTACATTTAGCCAACAGTGTTGCTATTTGGTCGTTGCATAACATATTCCTATTTAAAATTACACCAAGGTCTTTAATTGCTTCCTTGTTTGTGATTGTCTCATTATTAGGTCCCTTGTATGCATACACCATTCCTTCTCTGTTTCCATAATTTATTGATTCGAATTTATCGGAGTTAAATACCATCCTATTTATCTCCGCCCATTCATATATTTTGTTTAGATCTCTTTGTAGTGAGTTCCTATCTTCATCACAAGTAATTTCTCTACTTATTCTTGTGTCATCGGCGAAACTTCTCACTACGGAGTTTTCAACATCACAGTCTATAGAAAGCAGGAAAATGACCTCAGAGATGTATAGAAACCAGGAAAATGACCTCAGAGATGTATAGAAAGCAGGAAAAGGACCTCAGAGATGTATAGAAACCATGAAAATGACCTCAGAGATGTATAAAAAGCAGGAAAATGACCTCAGAGATGTATAGAAAGCAGGAAAATGACCTCAGAGATGTATAGAAACCAGGAAAATGACCTCAGAGATGTATAGAAAGCAGGAAAATGACCTCAGAGATGTATAGAAAGCAGGAAAAGCCCCTCAGATATATATATATATATATATATATATATATATATATATATATATATATATAGAAAAAATACCCTATCACGTATAGAAACCGGGAAAATGCCCTCAGATATATATATATATATATATATATATATATATATATATATATATATATATATATATATATATATATGGGTGTGTATTGAAAGAGTGACATTCCGAAAGAGTGACATAACACAAGAGTGACAAACATGAATAAAAATTCAAAAGAGTGACATAACAAAAGAGTGACAAAGCTAAATTAGAATTCAAAAGATTGACAAATTGAGGCCTCTTTCCCTCTAACTTTAAAATAGTGGTTATGCTAAATAGTAGTTGTGGATACTTTGCTTTTTTTCTCTCTCTTTCTCCTTTCTGTCTCTTTTTCAATAATTTCGAGAAAATACTTTAGTTGTCTAAGAGTTTTCGGCCGGATTATTTTATACTTATAGAGAAGATTTTTTTCCAAATCCGGCTGCCCATAATGGATGAATACAATTTTGTGAAATCTCATAAAGGAAAAGAAAAGTTAGTCTATAGAGGGCACATATATCGACATCAAAGATGCCGAGAACAAAATCATTATTTCAGGTGCTAGGACAAAACTTTGGTGGTGCTGCAACACTTCGTGGGATTCAGCTTTTTAATACACAAGGTGGTATGATATCTGAAGGAAAGGAACATAACCATGCACCGATTGCTGGGAGAAAGGATGTACTACAATGTATTGATGAAGTGAAAGGTCCGGCAAAGAGTACAAATGCAACACCGGCGGCAATCGTGCAAGAAACCAGACAGAAAATAGATATAAACTATGCTGTTGAAATGCCATCTACATCAGCTATAAGACAAGCTATTCATCGTATACGTAAAAAAGAATTTCCAGTGGAAGCAAATTCTGCCACTGATTTAGTAATCCCAAATAAGCTGAAGGTTACTCATACTGGGGAAAGAAACTTCCTTTTGTATGACACCAAGACCGAAAGTGAGACTTTGAATGCAGAATTCGAGGAGGAAGAGGTACAGGAAAGAATTCTAGCTTTCGGTAGTGAAAATAATTTACGAAGACTAGCCGAGTCGGATATCTGGTTCCTTGATGGGACATTTAAAACGTGTCCTAAGCAATTCTATCAAATATACACTATCCATTACATATTCCAGGGGCAAATATTACCGGCTGTCTATGTGTTGCTGCCTCTGAAAACAACGCAGATATAATCATCAATGCTAGAACATTTACTTTCAGTTGCAGGAGCAAAAGGAATTCAGTTAACTCCTAGATTCATCATGATAGATTTTGAGTTATCTTGTATCAAAGAAAAATTTCCCGGATGCTTTTTCCACCTATATCAAAGTATTTACCGAAGTATTCAAAAGTATAGCCTCGTTGATGTATACAAAAATAATTGCGATTTAGCTTTAGGTTTACGACAGTTGGCAGCGCTCGCATTTCTACGACCTGATGACATCCATGATGCATATCTATGTCTTGCAAATAACACCCCAGATGAAGCAGAACCGGTTTATAAATATTTCGGGGAAACGTATGTGCTAGGTAGGCGCATAATTTCACGAAGGGGAAGGCCAAGACAAAACCAATTACGTCACCCTCCACGGTTTCATCCATCTTTTTGGAGCATCCATCATTTGCAAGAACTCAATCTCCCAAGAACGAATAATGGAGTAGAGGCTTGGCACAGGAGATTTGAAACCGTCGTTGAGCGTTACAATTTGGGTGTGTACTCAATGATTCGGGAATTTGTCAAAGAAGACCATCGAACAGACAAAGAAATACAAAGTTTAACATCGGGCATTAATCCGTCTAAGAAAAAACAAAAATAGAAGAAATCCAAAGAGAAAAAAGGCTGTCAACAGTTTTAAGTAGAGAGGGGGAAATCAGTTTGAGTGATTACATAATTGGTATTGCACACATTTTACTTTTTGGTGCAAGTAATAGGCTTAACAACTTAGACGAAGACATTAGTGAAGGTGAACAATAAAAATTTTAGCTTTTTTGCTTTTTTTACGAGAAATACTCAATTTTTTTTAAAGAACTTTTATATTTACGTATGTATTTCACCGATCGATAACATTTCAATTATTTTTTTTTTTTAATTAACAAAGATGTTTAATTTTCAAAGTACTATTGTATATTTCACATTTTTTTTATAATTTTATATTTTTATATTTGTGTATGTTTTACAAAAAATAAATATCTTAATTGCTGAATCAGTTTTAGTAACCAGTGTCACTCTTTTGATTAATATAATAAATTGTCACTATTTTGTTATGTCACTCTTTTGATCTGTCACTCTTCTGAGTAGCATTTTTGTCGCTCTTACGTTATGTCACTCTTCTGAATTGTCACTCTTTTGAAGAGATCCCATATATATATATATATATATATATATATATATATATATATATATGAATATATATATATACATATATATATATATATATATAAATATATATATATATATATATATATATATATATATATATATATATATAGAAAAAATACCCTATCACGTATAGAAACCAGGAAAATGCCCTCATATATATATACATATATATATATATATATATATATATATATATATATATATATATATATATATATGTGTGTGTGTGTATATATATATGAATATATACATACATACATATATATATATATATATATATATATATATATATATATACATATATATGTAGAAACCAAGAAAATGCCATCTGTTATGTATAGAAACTGGGAAAATCCCTCAGATATGTATATACTAGGAAACTGCCCTCAGATATGTATAGAAAAGATACGCTTATGAGTATAGACCTTATATCTATAGACCTTGTATCTATAGACCTTGTGTATAGATTCCAGGAAAATGCCCTCACATATGTATAGAAACCAGGAAACACCCTCAAATATGTATAGAAAATATGAAAATATCCTCAGATATGTACAGAAACCAGGTAAATACCCTCATATATGTATAGGAAAAAATACCCTCATATGCATAGATACCAGGAAAATACCCTTGTATATATATATATATATATATATATATATATATATATATATATATATATATATATATGTGTGTGTGTGTGTGTGTGTGTGTGTGTGTGTGTGTGTGTGTGTAAAAATCACAGGAAAACGTGATGCTCAGATGCAGAAGAACCACAGGGAAAATGAAAATACGAAATATACGATTAAGTCCTGACTAGTTTCGTGATACTCAGAAGAAGTATCACGAAACTAGTCAGGACTTAATCGTATATTTCGTATTTTCATTTTCCCTGTGGTTCTTCTGCATATATATATATATATATATATATATATATATATATATATATATATATATATATATATATATATATATATATATATATATAAAAGGAAAATACCCTCAGATATGTATAAAAAATAAAGAAAATACCCTGAAATATGTAAAGAAACCAGCAAAATGTCCTCAGATATGTAAAGCTTCGCGTAATTTATTATGGCAAAAATTTTTTTTGGATAAAATAACGTCTTTTTATGAATTGTATAATGTTTTTTATGCATGTCAATAGACAGTACTTTCTATAGACAGGAACAAATGTCATAAAAATATGTGTAAGAACAATATGATATTCTTTTGCGATAACTTTTCCAAAAAGAAAGATAACTTTTGTCAAGATGCAATGATTTCCTGAAACAGGAACCTCTGGCAACTTTCGTAATATTATCGACCGGACGGTTACACCATTCTTTCTCTTTCATCTGCCTATCTTATAAATTTCACGAACAATTTAATGTGTATTTGTGAAATTTATTTTCGGCCATATCATTAACTCTAATCACTCGCTGTCATTGTAAAAACAGACTGCAAGTTCTTTGAATAATGTGGCTAAAGAAGGAAAAGAAGTGATTAGTGCAGTTGCACCACACAACCAAGGAAGTGACGCATATGTGGACAGGATACGTTTGAGAGAATTCATGAAAAATAAAATTTTCAAATGAACTGAATTAGTCTGTCGCCATCACTATATATATATATATATATATATATATATATATATATATATATATATATATATATATATATATATATATATATATATAGTGATGGCGACAGACTAATTCAGTTCATTTACATATCAGTTTCCGTTTTCTTTTTTTTTCAAATGAAAGAAAAATTTCTTTCCTAAGTTTTAATATGTTTAATGATAATGAATTCAACACGAGAGAGAAGAATGACTTCTTTCTAGGTGGTCTTAATATCATTTGTTGCTAAGCAAGGCCTGTTTGTGTGTGTACACCAACGAAGTTGAGAGGGGGTTATGTTTTCACCTCCCCCCGTTTGTTTTGTTTGTTTGTGAACAACTTCCCGGCCACAGTTTTACTCATTAAATAGTGAAACTTTAAGGGATTCATTTTTATGTTGAGACGTGGAAGTGATTCAATTTTGAAAGTCCTAGGTCAAAGGTCAAGGTCAAAGCCGAGCAAAAGGTTAACCGAAATAAGCTGCCGTGGTGGAGGTTTGTACTCTCAGAATGCCTTTCTAGTTCGTAAATATGTTTTTGTGTTTTGATATACAGTATATGTGAAATTTTAAATGACGTTAGATTTATGTTGAGCGTTGTTAAATAAAATTTGACAATTGGATATAGTGTGTTTCCACATTGCATTGGTATTGTAGTTGGTGATGGTGGAGCAAAGTTGCATCGCCTGATAGAAGATTTGGAAATCTTTTGACATTAGAAATAAAATGGAAGTGAATGTAACGAAATAGTCTTTTGATTAGCAAAATTAAAGGTTGGTAGCAATGATATGTTTTCGGGAGTGTGAATAACAAATGATCGAAGGATAAGTTAATCATTTAGCACGGAAAACAAAGCCCGTTGTATCTGCGAATAAAAGAAAAATACTGATAAAAGCAGCTTTGAAAGCTAAATTTTATACATATATATATATATATATATATATATATATATATATATATATATATATATATATATATATATATATATATATATATATATATATATATAAATGAATGAACATTAATATAAACCATTCAGCATATATATATATATATATATATATATATATATATATATATATATATATATATATACATATATATATATATATATATATATATATATATATATAATGTATAAGTGTATATACGTATATATTAAAGTATGCATGTATACATATAAATGTTTACATGTTTATGCATGCATATGAATAAATAAATCTTTCATATTAACAACAAAAGAAAATGATGTGGGAATTTTTATACCCTAAATTCTGAAAAAAAGATTAGATTTTATTTCCATTTGCATATCCTCGTAGCCATAATATAATACCCTTAACGAGATTTGCGCTTTTAAAAGAGTAAGGGAATTACGAATACATTTTGGTCTCATTCCTATTCCAAAATCCTCACATTTTTTTCTGATTTAAGATAACTTGTCAATTTGAACTCGCTAATTCCATACTCTTTCGGAAAACCTATTTTGAAAGATTTGGAGTAAAATTCAGATTTTTTTCTCTTTCATTTCTAGGAAAAACGTCTGCTGGCTAATTAGGGTCGTATAAGTAATTTGTTTTGATTTTTCTACTCGTAGGAGTGAATTAAAAAGGGTTATGCTAATATTGGTAGTTTCTTTATTTTGGAATTTAAATTAGAACAGACTTAAAAGTACGTCATACGACACCTCACCCTATTTAATAAGTCAATCACAAGTATAAGCACGCCAGCGTGCACTTTTCCACTTGCACACTCGAATATAATCACACAACCACACACTCGTGTGTGTCTCTATATATATGTATATATATATATATATATATATATATATATATATATATATATATATATATATAGTACTTATACACACACACACACACATATATATATATATATATATATAGTACTTATACATATATATGCATATATATGTAGTACTTATACACATACACACACACACACACACATATATATATATATATATATATATATATATATATATATATAATGTACATACATAAACACACACACACATATATATAAATATATGTAAATGTATATACATACAGTAGGTATATATAAATATATATACAGTATATATATATATATATATATATACATATATATATATATGTATATAAATGGAGATATATATATATATATATATATATATATATATATATATATATATATATATATATATATATTTGTTAGTATATATATGTATATATATAAATTTATATATAAATATATATATATATATATATATATATATATATATATATATATTTCTTATATATTTATTTCATCTATTGGGTAAAACCTATGCTTCATTACTAGAAAAATAGATTTGCCATATTTTTTTTTTTCCCGGGAGTGCCAGATGTAAGTGTAAGGGTCCTATTCTTTGTCTTGGGCAATGTGATGAAAGGGCAGTCCCTCTTCATAAAACCGATGTTTTTCGTCCAAGAAATGTGTTTGTAATAAATGAAAAACAATAATCTATACTATCTAGTTTTACGAAAGAAACACTTATGTTTAAGAATGGGTATAAACATACAG
Organism: Palaemon carinicauda; assembly: GCF_036898095.1. Lineage (NCBI taxonomy): Eukaryota > Metazoa > Arthropoda > Malacostraca > Decapoda > Palaemonidae > Palaemon > Palaemon carinicauda. Next base: position 191,826,368 of record NC_090726.1, read on the forward strand.
CAAACGTTGTGGGTATCATTTGCAAGATTGAATTAGGAATGTGAAATAAATGAAATAAAAATATATTCTGGCATCTGTCTGCTAAGTTTGATGTCAGATTATTGGGTCAAATATTCTAAAAAAATATTTTTACCCCCACCAGTAAACTCGAGTGTTATCCCTTTAGTTCTCTTTAAATTTCTAATACCATCAGTCTATTCCAGACGTGCTAGAAAATATAAGATCACTGTTATTAGATAGATGGAATGAAAATTAATGAAAAATTTAACTGACATCAATAATGATAATTTACTAGAAAATATGGTATTCTAATAAATGTTCTGGATTCTTTGAAAATGTAAACGATATACCAAAGTTCTGTGTGTTGGATACGCATTGAAGAACGTTAATGTTTTATGTATTTATGAAAAATTAGATAAATAAACGTCCTTTTTTTTCTTCAAAAGATGGGAAGTGTATTAAAAAAATACTACGTATAATTCCAGTATCTTACACAGCAGCATTTACTGTAACCATTAATACAAAGATTGATAAAAGAAAAGATATGTAGATAATACATACATATGAAGGGAATGGAATGGGGAATGAAAACAAAGAAATAAGTACACAGGTGTAATTAAGATGTAAACCTTTTCCCTAGACTTCCAATGTCTTAAGCAGATCTTCCCAAGAATGGTTATCTCTACGGGAAGACTTTAAAAGTCCTTACCCTTAGATCTCACAACTTTGCATTTGCTACCTAGCAATCTTAGAATGTTCGACAGAGTATAAGTGTGAACTGAATTTCAGGATTTACTTTGGGCGAGCACTGTCTTACTTACTAGCGAGTTTTATCTAACTTCACGACCCACCAGCAGACTCAATTGATGGTATTTAATTTTAATTACCCCTAATGAGTCAATATATGATTTTCATCATGTTAGGTCCGCCCTGGTCAGCGTGGTGATGAAAACTTGCCAAGCCCAGGAAATGAATAAGGAAATGTTTGAGGCCTTTGTACTGCAGTGGACCAGAAACAGCTGCATTTGTTGTTGTTGTTTTCGTTGTTATATATATATATATATATATATATATGTATATATATATGTATATATATATATATATATATATATATATATATATATATATATATATTTTATATATATATAGATAGATAGATAGATAGATAGATAGATATATGGATAGATAGATATGCCCGTTCACTATGTTATACTCGGTGTCAATGATCTTAGATGTCAGTATGCCAGAAAACCTCAAATCAATCAATCAATCACTATGTTATACCCGGTACAGACCTACAGAATCTCTACAAGCCTTTAAAAGTGAGGCTGTTAACCTTTCTTTCTTGACCCCAACAGATGCTGTTGCCAATTCTCATGTGGATGGACCGATCAAGGTGAAAAAACAGTGGGAACCACACTCAACTCGAGACGAGTCAGTGACGTCACGCGGAACCCAGAACTACTCACGGGTCTTCCACCTTGTGACCGATGCCCGGGAGTTTTCCACGGAAGTAACCACGAATGTCTTGTGTTGTAACCAAGCTACGGTTTCAATATTTGCCGATTGGATATTACATGAGGTGGGTGGTAAGATCTTCACATTTCTCATGCTACTTGCATATGTATGTATATATTTTTGTGTGTTCATCGGCCTAATATATAAAGTAGCTGAATTTTTTTCGTCACATGTTACGTTTTGGTGTTTATATTTGTGCTAGTTTTCGCGACTGATAATCTATCTTTTCATAGCTACTATTAGATAAACACAGCTTGTATCATCCTTTCTCTCTCTCTCTCTCTCTCTCTCTCTCTCTCTCTCTCTCTCTCTCTCTCTCTCTCTCTCTCTCTCTCTCTCTCTCTCAATTGTTACAGTTTGTCTCCATATATCCTAGGAAACTTCTTGTAGAAATGTGTTTTTTTAATATTTGTTTTCCTGTTTACAGTTTCTCTTCAGTTTCTCATGATATGAAAATGTTATGAATAGCTAGACTGTCATTCAGAATTATTACAGCCTTTCCTTAGTCAATGGATTATCCAATACAGTCAGCATTGATTTAATTAACAATTTTACCCACACGTTATAAGAAATGGTAATGACAGGACACTATTCTGTCTTATTTCTCTTCCTCTTGATTTTTTTTAAAGCATTTATAGGTTATATATGAAAGATCTATTCTAATATTATTGTTCTAAAAATATTTTGTTCTAATTTTTCTTTACTTATATAGTTTATTTATTTCCTTATTTCCTTTCCTCAGCGGGCTATATTCCCTATCGGGGGCCTTGGGCTTATAGTATGCTGCTTTTCCAACTAGGGTTGTAGCTTAGCTTGTTATAATAATAATAATAATAATAATAATAATAATAATATATAATGATAATAATAATAATAATAATAATAATAATAATAATAATAATAATAATAATGGTAAGAGAAATGAGCTAGATCTAGGAAATTATCATCGCAATGCAGGAATAATGAAGATGGCATTTCCCCTTGATTGGGTCGCAAATGATGACTTACGTTCAACTATTTGGTGTTTATCGATAATAATGAACATATAGTTTCGACATACGTCGTTTCCCCCCTCCATGTGAATTGATATTCCAAATGCATTTAAATGAGGTATTGTAAAACCTGAGTCATACGTGTGTTGTTACTTGTAGACAGAAACACGAGCAGTTGTTGTGACAATAATATCGTCTCACTATATTATTATTATTATTATTATTATTATTATTATTATTAGTAGTAGTAGTAGTAGTAGTAGTAGTAGTAGTAGTAGTATCAATTGATAAGCTACAACTCTAGTTGGAAAAGCAGGATGCTACAAGGAAAATAGCCCATT
>NC_090726.1:191836718-192036718 GCF_036898095.1 Palaemon carinicauda
GAGAAGGACCCTCCAAAATCAAACCATTGTTCTCCATTCTTAGGTAGTGCCATAGCCTCTGTATTATGGTCTTCCACTGTGCTGGGTTAGAGTTCTCTTGCGTGAGAGTACACTCGGGCGCACTGTTTTGTCTTGTTTCTCTTCCTCTTGTTATTTTGGAGTTTTTATTCTCATGTTTAGAAGAGCAAGTTAGCAATGTTTAATTAACAATGTTCATAAATCTTTAGTGTTTCTAATCTTGCCTGTGGTTTGAATATTAAGTTTTATCTGCAATTGGTAATTTCATGAGTTTTTTTAATTGTTTTTTCTTATGTAAATGCCAGTTTTACTCATAAAAGACGTTGTCACGCTAAAAAAAACACTATTATGGTTGTTGTTGTTGTTGTTGTTATTTTTACTACTATTACTTTCTAAGATACACTCCTAATTAAAAAAGCAGAGAAAATAGCAATGAAATATTTTAAGAACAGTAAGAGAAATTAGATTAGAAATTAGGCCTATGTGCGTATTTGTCAAATCCACATTATCGAAACACTTGGAAAACAAGAAAGACTTCAGGTTCTAATTAATATCTTAAGTTTTCCGTATGTCTAGTGGAAGCCTATAGCAGCATATATGAAAGCTCTGGAACCTGCAATAGACATATATCTTCGTAACAATTATTTGAATCCATCTGTAACTATTCTCTTGTTTGAGGATACACTCGGGCCCACTATTCTATCTAATTTCTCTTCCTCTTGTTTTGTTGAAGTTTTTTATAGTTTATATATGAAATATTTATTTTAATGTTGTTACTGGTCTTAGTATATTTGATTTTTCCTTGTTTCCTTTCCTCGCTGGGCAATTTTCCCTGTTGGGGTCCGTGGGCTTGTAGCATCCCGCTTTTCCAATTAGGGTTGTAGCCCAACAAGTAATTTTAATGATAATAATAGTAATAATGATAATAATAATGATGATGATCTCTAGCAAATTTCGTGTCAACACGATTTGTTTGATGCGCAATATGTAGCAATTCTCTTGGCACAAGGGTGGCTTTGAAGAATTACCAGTTAATTCAAAGTATAAAAATTGGTGATGCTGATGTTGGGATTGTGCCTGTTGTGAAAAATTTGGGTGTACTGATAGACTGTAATTTGTCAATGAAGGACCAAATTGTGAACACAGTGAAAGTGTGTAACTATCACCTGAGAAACATAGCATTTATTAGAAAATATTTAACAGAGGGCAGTACAAAAATTTTAGTGGTGAGTCATGTAATATCAAGGCTTGATTATTGCAATTCTCTGTACTACAAATTGCCCAATACACTACTAAGGAAGCTTCAAAATGTGCAAAACCGGGCGGCTAGACTGATAAAAGGCATTAAATTTCGGGAGAGAATAACTCCTGCACTGATCGATCTACATTGGTTACCTGTTAAGGCTAGGATTGAATTTAAAATTTGCTTGTTGACTCACAAAGCACTTACAGGTGATAAGCCAAAATATCTTCGTGATTGCTTGATCCCCTACCCTGAAGCTACCAGCGCCACTGTAAGAGTTAGACATGCAGATGACCCCCATAGACTATTCGAAATTAGTGTGAATCATGCAATAGGAGGAAGAACGTTCAGTTATGCTGCACCGAGACTCTTTAACGACCTTCCACTCGATGTCAAGAATAGCACAAATGTGGCTGCCTTCAAGAAAAACCTGAAGACTTATCTTTTTAGAAAGTGTTATAATAGTGACCTGAAAACTATTAAGCCTGAATACAAATGCTAGCGAAATAACTGATAACGATACAGAGCAAAATATTAACTGGAAAGGAATTATTTTTTCATACACCAAGGCCCGCCTGAACAGACCTTTAGTGTTTGATGGAGGGCGAGAAATAAACCTCTAAAAGTAAAAGTAAGTAAGTAAAGTAACTTTATATGTTCAAAGGACACTTGTTCTTATTGATGTCACGTACGTGAATCTCGTTGCCTAATACTATAATTACGCAGTCTTTAATATTTGTGATCAATTCTAACATATTCTTTGACTGAAATAGTAATGTAGAAGAGGTAAACGACTGGAAACTATTTGAGTTCGAAAGCCAGTAGTTGAAATTATACCAAATGTGAGAGTTCGGGTATGGTTGATTAATACAGCGCGGAATGGCCTTTGATGGCCCACTGTTTAGTTTAGGTACATATATATATATATATATATATATATATATATATATATATATATATATATATATATATATATATTATATATATGTGTATATATTATATGTATATGTATATATTATATATATGTGTATATATTATATGTATATGTATATATTATATATATGTGTATATATTATATGTATATGTATATATTATATATATGTGTATATATTATATGTATATGTATATATTATATATATGTGTATATATTATATGTATATGTATATATTATATATATGTGTATATATATATATATACACACATATATATATATATATATATATATATACATCACACCTTCAACCCCTCGTTCCTGCCAGTTTATAACAGACTTCCCACTAGAGTTCAATTCATTTCCCCCCCCCCCCAGAAATACATTTTAGATAGTGGTTTTCCACCCATTCAACTTTAGGGCCTAAATTTTATATTTGGTTTAATTCGAAAGGCTGTAAATAGTTTAGGATATTTTTTCAAAGAACTGACACCGCCCACTTTCCGGGTCTAAATATTTTGAACATCTTTTGGTCAGACGTCTACAAAGATGTTTAAAACTAATCACCTGTTCTAGAGGTAGTAGGTTGGCCAGAAAACTAGCCACCCGTTGAGATACTATCGCTAGAGAGTTACGGGGTCTTAACACTGGCCAGACAGTACTACATTGGATCCTTCTCTCTGGTTACGGTTCATTTTTCCTTTGCTTATACACGCACAATATTCTGGTCTATTCTTTACACATTCTCCTCTTTCCGCATACACCTGACAACACAGGTTACCAAACAATTCTTCACTTAAGGGGTTACTGCACTGTAATAGTTCAGTGGCTACTTTCCTCTTGGTAAGGGTAGAAGAGACTCTTAAGCTATGTTAAGCATCTCTTCTAGGAGAAGGACACTCCAAAATCAAAACATTGTTCTCTAGTCTTGGGTAGTGCCACAGCATCTGTACCATGGTCGTCCACTGTCTTAGGTTAGAGTTCTCTTGCTTGAGGGTACACTCGAACACACTATTCTATATGATTTCTCTGCCTCTTGTTTTGTTAAATTGTTAATAGTTTATATAGGAGATATTTATTTTAATGTTGTTACTCTAATTAAAATATTTTTTCTTTTCCTTTCCTCACAGAACTTGTTTTCCCTGTTGGAGCCCTGGGGCTTATAGCATCTTGCTTTTCCAACTACTGTAGGGTTGTAGCTTAGCAAGTAATAATAATAATAAAAATAATAATAATAATGGTCTCCCAAAGGCCTTGGAACATGTGATACCCTTTTTACAATCGCCAATGCTGTACAAACAACCGTTGATTGTGGTTAGGAAATTCGTATGATGGGCTTGATTTTAGTCCTGGTTTTGGCAGTGATAATCATGAGGCCCTTGTTTTCAAACTTAGCAGATTGGTATACTTTGTTTTACTGAACTATAGGAATTTAGTATCTAGTTGCCTTCGGAGTATCGGCAACGGGAAATAATCTGTGTATATATTCATGAGAGATTAGCAAAGCCCATTCCATTAAATAAATATTGTAGGCCTAATTGTCCCTCCTACACCTTAAGGCTCATAGGCGCTTCACAACTCTATTATCTGGATAAATTGAACCATATATCCTTGCCAACCGTACTGGTCAGTAATCTATTTTACCTCTATATAGTGAATAATCCTCTCATTAGAAGTTATACATAACATAAAATTGTGGTCTTATCCTTCTATAGCTTATTTTCAACACTAGATTAAATTTCTATTACATAGAATGGCGAAATAAGTATAAAGAGCATTCTCTAGGTATGGCCGACTTGTCCTCTTCAGTCGTGCAGCATATTTTGGTCTTGTGCCAAGATGCCTAAATCTGACAACTCCAGTCATACGTGTTGATAGGTTGGCTGTATTGGCTTCCAAGTCTTCATATCCCCTAATCCAGCATGTTACTACCTCGCAATAGTTTATTCTAGATTAAAATTGATATAACAGTGGTTTATATTTTATGGGACTAAACAGCCTTCCTTGAGAGATTCACATGTTATGGGCCGAAAAAGAAAAAAAAAGAAATCATAGGCCAAAGTTCACGTAATGTTTTCATGGGGTATTGGGATTAGCTGGGAATATTTTAAAATGAAATTTGAAGAAAGTAGAATACCCGTAGCTATGTGAACGCTCAAAGGAAAAACTTAATCCTTCGTTTTTAGCTGACCTTCAACCTATGACTATACCACGTCACAACTCAGGAGGAGGGGAGGAGCAGTTCTGGTTTGAGTCCTATACTAAATAAAGATATCTCTCTCTCTCTCTCTCTCTCTCTCTCTCTCTCTCTCTCTCTCTCTCTCTCTCTCTCTGTTCCTCGTAGTGTTTCATTTACACAAATGATAACATTTTGGAGACTGTAACTTCAACAGTTATAATGTACAGGCTGACACAAATCTCTTTATTGTTTTATTTATGAATAATCTATTTTAATGTTTGTTCTAAGATATTTTTTCAAGTATTCATGACTTTTCTTGTAGTTTATAGTTTATTTCCTTTCCTTACAAGGCTATTTTTTACCCCTGTTGGAGCACTTGGGTTTATAGCATCCTACTTTTCCAACTAGGGTTGTAGCTTAGCTAATAATAATAATAATAATAATAATAATTGCTATTCAGTAGAAATAAAATTTTCTTTTGGAAATTATCCCATTTAATAACACTCCGTTGTTTTGAATATTTAACTCGATTTCGAAAATTCATTTTTATGCTCTTTAGAATATTTGACATATTTTCCCGTATATCTTGCTGCTTTTATCTTTTAACAAAGTAAAATCAATTACTTACAAAAAATATCTTAGTAGTAGTAGTATTACTAGTAGTACTAGTAGTAGTAGTACTTGTTAAGCTACAACCCTAGTTGGAAAAGCAGGATGCCATTACGCCCAGGGTCCCAACAGGGAAAGTAGCCCAGTGAGGAAAGGAAACACGATAAAATAAAATATTTTAAGAACTAACATTAGAATAAATATTTCATACATAAACTATAGAATTTTTAACAAATGAGAAAGAGAAATAAGATAGAAAAGCGTGGCCGAATGTACCCTCAAGCAAGAGAACTCTAACCAAAGACAGTGGAAGACCATGGTACAGAGGCTAAGGTACTACCCAAGACTAGAGAACAATGGTTTTATTTAGGAGTGTCCTCCTAGAAGAGCTGCTTGCCACAGCTAAAGAGTCAATTCTACCCTTACCAAGAGGAAAGTGGCCAGTGAACAATTACAGTGTGGTAGTTAACCCCTTAGGTAAAGAAGCATTGTTATATGACCCGTGAACAATAGAACAAATAATAGATTATAACTTATAATGTTTACGATTTTGGCGAATGTATTTGCTAAATTATCCTTATGAATATTTTTTTTTTAACGAACCTGTCCTAACTAAATTTGTTATACAGGTACTAGTGTTAGATCTCCGTTTATCTCGATTTTTCCCCAATCCTTATTGAATACGGAATAATATTACTATTGTATTATACAGTATGCATATTTTGAATATTTTTCTCAAAATTAATTTCCCACTATAAGTATATGTTTGACTAGATTCAATTTCCGAATATATCTTAATATGTTTTAATATTTAAGTATAAATCCGATTTCCAAATCTTTGTATTTTTTATACCTTAAAGTTTAGACCATAAATGTTTTCGCACTTACATAAAATCAGTCAGTGACTATTATTGTTACAAGTAATATACTGAACTTTAACTGCCGTCGTAATTCGCGGAAAAAGATAAAATGCGGTATTTATTATATTCTTGGCAAGTGGCGTTGTTGCATTCTGGGAATTGGTACTACTTCGAGAGGCGCACTCTTGCAAGAACGCTCTTCCAAAGAACCGCTGTGACGTCATTATACACTTCTGCCCGCAAAATAGGTTTGCGGGCACTCTATCGCCTTATAGATGGGTGCAAAGCTTTTAAGCTTATTCATATTATTGTATTAAGTTTATTTTACATACACCATAAATGAATTAATAATGAAATTCTCAAACTTTACTTTTATCCCATTCTACCTTAAGATATAGTGGAACACCCTGCTATCATCAGTATTGGCAACCTGTTGTGGTCAGTTTGGACTCTTTAAATTCTTTCGTGTGCATTGCCCTACTTATAAATGCTACAAGACCCCTGCTAGTAATTTGCAACGTACCTATACTTATGTCTATAGTCCATTCTTTTTAGTGAGGCAGATTTGCTCCGACTCGCAGGGGTGCCCTCTAAGCTCGGAAATGTTTCCTGATCGCTGATTGGTTGGACAAGATAATTCTATCCAATCAGATAGCAGGAAACTTTTCCGAGCTAAAATGGCATTCTTGCGAGTCAGTCCAAAGGCTCCACATTAAAAAAAAAATGAGTATAGTTTCATTAACTGTCCTAATCTTATTTTAATCTTGAAAGAAGAATGTCAAACATTGAACTGAATATCAGTTTCTTTCTTTTAAGGGTTAAATCTTTTACCGTTTTCTTTATCAGAACAGTAGTCTAATTTATGTCTTGTTTATTTCTCAAGGAACAAGAATTCGCAGAAATAGGAATATCAAACAGAATGACTAAATACAAGAGATGCATTATAGTAGTACAGTACTAGTACTATTCTTCAATTGGGCTAGAACTGTTATTGGAAGATCTTTTTCATGCTTTTTATTTTTAATAAATCATTGGTTAATATTGGTTATCCATCTTCGGAATGCAGGCAATCGATGCCAATCAGTCAGTCACTACTTTGTTTGTTGAAAGCAATATGTTACCATAGATCAACTAAAGGGGAGTTGTGTCCTACATTGCCTGGGAACTATAAGAAAGCCATCGCTTCAATATTATTCAAAATGTTGTATAATATACGGCAGGCGTGGAACAAACCAAAAATGTGTATAATAATTTTAAAAGAACATTCAAAGCGAATCGCAGCTTGCCATCGATTAGTGAATATGGTAGCAATGTGATGACTCATTGTTAGTGTCTCTGATAGGTGCTGCCATCTATCTTCAGAAAGGGTAACATTATTTCCTTAGTAATTAATTCAGCCGTTTTCCTCTGACTATCAGAGTAAATAATTGCATACATTAATTTATTTGGTGTTATTTTTATTTTTGACGTATTTTATTATCTAGGATTCTGCGTATTGGATAATTATTCAAATCTATACAATCTATTACATAGGGCGTTTTAAATTTAATTAATTTATGACTTCTAGGACTATTATCTAAATATTTCTGATATTAAGATTTTTAGTACAAAAAGGAGGATTTGCTGTGACTCGCTTTATTACTAATAGTGTACGCGACCCTTGAGAAATGACGGCACATACAGATTCAATCCTCCCCACAGCAGCCCCCTCTCACCAGGGTATGCCTTCTCTCCTCCTTACGAGAGAGAGAATGTATTCTTGCGTTTGGCATGCCACTCAGCGTGACACGAATGATAATATATATGTATGTGTATGTATGTATATATGTATATATATATATATATATATATATATATATATATATATATATATATATATATATATATATATATATACACAAAGTATATATATATATATATATATATATATATATATATATATATATATATATATATACAAAGTATATAAGTATATATATATATATATATATATATATATATATATATATATATATATATATATACAAAGTATATAAGTATATATATATATATATATATATATATATATATACAAAGTATATAAGTATATATATATATATATATATATATATATATATATATATATATATATACACAAAGTATATAAGTATATATATATATATATATATATATATATATATATATATATATATACTATATACTATATATATATATATACTATATATATATATATATATATATATACTATATACTATATATATATATATACTATATATATATATACTATATATATATATACTATATATATATATACTATATATATATACTATATATATATATATATATACTATATATATATATATATACTATATATATATATATATATATATACTATATATATATATATATATATATACTATATATATATATATATATATATATACTATATATATATATATATATACTACTGTATATATATATATATATACTATATATATATATACTATATATATATATACTATATATATATATACTATATATATACTATATATATATATACTATATATATATATACTATATATATATATATACTATATATATATATATACTATATATATATATACTATATATATATATATACTATATATATACTATATATATATATACTATATATATATATACTATATATATACAGTGATACCTTGGTACTCGACCATAATCCGTTCGGGATCAGTGTTCGACCTCCGATTTGTTCGAGTACCGAAACATTTATTCCCATAAGAAATAATGGTATTTATTTTCATACTTTCCTACGCACTCCAAAATGCCCAAAATATTAATAAAACGTGTACCTAAACAACAATAATTATTTAAATGTGTACGAAATTGGTCGGAAAACTATGTAAAACCATTTTAAACCATTTACTGTACATACCTTTGAGCAGCGGTTCGATGGCATACAGGAATGGATGTGGAGAGGATGGAAGGGGGAGGTTACTGCTTGGAAGGAGAGTCCCCTTCCATGATGTGGCTGGGTAGTTCTCCTTCAGGGGTTTTTTCTCTCTGTAGTAAAAGGTCGGGCAAATCTCCTTCAGGGGTTTTTTCTCTCTGTAGTAAAAGGTCGGGCACATCTCCTTCAGGGGTTTTTTCTCTTCTGTTTCTCTTCTTTGGAGGGGAATCAGGCTTGGATGTAGCAGCTCTTTTCTTTTATGAAAAACATGTCAATTGTCAGCTGCTTCTTTCTCTTCTGCACTATTCTTCTAAAGTGAGACATAACATTATCATTAATGTAGGTATTGGCCGGCATTTTCTTCCAAAATAATCTGGTCTCATCGCATTGAAGACTTGCTGCGGGATCAAATTTTGTTCCTTAATGTATCGGTCAAATTCAACAACGTATTTTTCAGCTGCCGCCTGATCCGAACTGGCTGCCTCCCATGCCTAGTCACACGGTGAATACCAGTTCTGTTCCGGAATTTCTCGAACCAGCCCCTGCTTGCTTTAAAAGTAAATGACGAATCACTTTCACTAGTACTGGCACTATTCTTCACCAATTCTTCATAAATATGAAGAGCTTTCTCGCAAATGAAAGCTTCACTTATACTTTCCCTGGCCAACTGCTTTTCTTTAATAAATATAAGGAGCAACTTTTCCATTTCCTCAATTTCCTTTGCTTACTAATTACTGTCACTCCCTGTGCAACATTAGCTTTCTTTATCACTTCCTTATTTTTCAAAAAGGTCGAAATGGTCGACTTCGCCATACCGTACTGTAAGGCTAGATCAGACACTCGTATACCAATCTCGTATTTCGCAATAATTTCCTTCTTCAACTCGATCGTTGTTCTCACTGTTTTACTCTTATCCTTCCCCTTATCACTAACTTTCTTGGGGCCCATTATTATCGGCAAAAAAGATAATAAAACGCACTAAATCACAATAAATTCTCAACACGTTTTGTCGGACTGACGCTCTCTCTTGAAATGATGCTACTCGACCAAGCGAGAGTAGCCGAGATGGCCGCTCATCTCACTCGGCCACGCGTTCGGCTGTTCGAGTTCCGATTTTTTGTTCGAACACCGCAGCAAAAATTACTCGAATTTTTTGGTCGAACTCCGATTTGTTCGAATTTAGAGTCGTTCGACTACCGAGGTATCACTGTATATACTATATATATATATATACTATATATATATATATATACTATATATATATATATACTATATATATATATATACTATATATATATATATACTATATATATATATATACTATATATATATATATACTATATATATATATATACTATATATATATATACTATATATATATATATACTATATATATATATATATACTATATATATATATATACTATATATATATATATACTATATATATATATATACTATATATATATATACTATATATATATATATATATATATAATATAGTAGTATTGGTAGTTGTAGGTTGAAGAGGGCACCAGCCACCAGTTGAGATACTACCGCCAGAGAGTTATTGGGTCTTTTGACTGGCCAGACAGTACTACATTGGACCCTTCTCTCTGGTTACAGTTCATTTTCCCTTTGCCTACACACACGCTGAATAGTCTGGCCTATTCTTTACATATTCTCCTCTGTCCTCATACACCTGACAATGAGATTACCAAACAATTCTTCTTCACCCAAAAGGGGTTAACTACTGCACTGTAATTGTTCAGTGGCTACTTTCCTCTTGATAAGGGTAGAAGAGACTCTTTAGCTATGGTAAGCAGCACTTCTAGGAGAAGGACACTCCGAAATCAAACCATTCTTCTCTAGTCTTGGGTAGTGCCATAACCTCTGTACCATGGTCTTCCACTGTGTTGGGTTAGATTTCTCTTGCTTGAGGGTACTTCAAGCTCACACTTCTAACTTATTTCTCTTCCTCTTGTTTTGTTAAATTTTTATAGTTTATATAGGAGATATTTTAATGTTGTTACTGTTCTTAAAATATTTTATTTTCCTTTTTCCTTTCCTCACTTGGCTATTTTCCCCGTTGGAGCCCCTGGGCTTATAGCATCCTGCTTTTCCAATTGGGGGTGTAGCTTAGCAAGTGATGATGATAATAATAATAACGATATATGTGTATGTACGTTTATATATATACATATGTATATATATACACACACACATTATATATATATATATATATATATATATATATATATATATATATATATATATATATTATATATATGGATATATATTAACGAACCGTTCTCTTATATAATAGTAGGTTATCATCATCATCCAAGCTACTGTAGTCGACATCTTTTCTCAATATCACTTGAGGGCTAATCTATTTCCATCCATTCTGTCGATGTTGTTTGTTTGAAAGGTGTGATAAACACATCACTCCATGGAGTCAAGAATATTCAAGTTAAAAGTTCAACTTGCCGAAGCTAAAGAAAATTTTGAAATCAGACACACATCCCATTGCACGAGATAAAGGAAAATCTGTCATTGTTGTCAACTTTGGAGGAAAAAGATTCTTTAAGCAAAGGTCAATCAGCAGTTGAGATTCCAGTGAGTCACTGGATGAAACACTCACACTCTCTCTCTCTCTCTCTCTCTCTCTCTCTCTCTCTCTCTCTCTCTCTCTCTCTCTCTCTCTCTCTCTCTCTCTCTCTCAGCGAATAAGCAGTCGCGAAAATAAGTATCCCCAAACTGACCACAATACCTACAGTCTTCCCAGTGCAGCATGGGGGATCAATGACTTGGCTTACTTCGGCAGCCAATATTGTGTAGACCTACTTGTTTTAAGGATGCTATCATTCGATTAACATTTAACAGTAATAGTGGGGTAGGTAGGGCTAGCCGAGGCCACTCCCTGGTAGGAAAATTCTTTTGTTGGGCAGTAGGTTGGTCATGGCACCAGCCACCCGTTTAGATATTAATGCTGGAGAGTTATTGGGCCCTTTGACTGGTCAGACAGTATTACATTGGATCCCTCTCCCTGGTTTCAGCTTATTTTTCCTTCACCTACTCGTACGCCGAATAGTCTGGCTAATTCTTTCCACGTTCTCCTCTGTCGTCATATACCTGAAAACACTGAGATTATCAAACAGCCTCTGCACTTTGGGAAACTATTGCACTGTAATTGTTCAGTGGCTACTTTCCTCTTGGTAAAGGTAGAAGAAACTCTTTTAACTATGGTAAGCAGCACTTCTAAGAATAACACTCCAGAATCAAATCATTGTTTTCTAGTCTTGGGCAGTGACCTAGCCTGTGTACCATGGCCTGCTACTCTTTTGGATTAGAGTTCTCTTGTTTGAGGGTACATTTGGGCATGCTGTTCCATGTTATTTCTCTTCCTCTGGTTTTTTTAAGTTTTTAGTTTATATACGAAAAATCTATTTTGATGCTTTTACTGTTTTTATACACAGGAAAGATTGAATACTCAACTTTCCAGAGGATGGAGATTGCATAGTAATAATCCTTGAAATAGTAACAAAACCGAGAGCAGTTGGGAGATACACTGCTTAATTCGCTACTACAAAAGGAATTATTCGGCGGGGTGGTACGGGGAGGGAATCCACCGGGTAACCTTGATAACGGCTCCCCTTCAATTTCGCTTCTCTTCCCCCTCAAAGCGAAACTTTGTTTGGGGTGAAGATTGCCATGTGTCGTATCAAGAAATACATCCCCTGATATTATGCAATATCCTTAAAGGTTATATTGAGGATACTCGCGCCAGGAGTTAGAATTCTGGAAACCTGTGGTTAATTCTCTGGGAGTATCACTGTAGCCAAATATCCCTTAGAAAGCTGTCTAAAGGAACCTTCCATCAGGACGACATGGCCATCTCACCCAAAAATAGATTTTTCGCTTTGCTCAAAATCCATTATTTTGATTGTTTATTACCTCTCTTGTTTATTTATTTCCTTGTTTCCGTTCCTTACTGGGCTATTTTTCCCTGTTAGAGTCCTTGGACTTGTATCATCTTGCTTTTCTAACTAGGGTTATAACTTAGCTTGTAATAATAATATAGTTCTATTTAGTGAATCGTGGAAGGAATTGCAAAGATTTTAATAGAGAAAGCAGAAATGTAGGACTGAAAATAAATATGAGTAAAACTAAGTTTATGTCCAATGAAAATGCCAATACAACAAATAAGGGTTACGGACGAACCTCTGGAGATTGTTAATGAATATGCGTACTAAGGATAGACTGTAAGCGTTTCCCTAGGTCATGAAACCAATAGTAAAAGAAGGATGGGTATGGGATGGAGAGCTTTTCGCAAACAAAATGAGATTAGGAAAAGTGAAATGCCACTTTCTCCCAACCTGTGCCAAAAGTAAATTCCTCCTAAACAATAAGGCTTCCTGTCCTTTACACGCCCTTCCATTTCGCTGATCATCTTTTCTTACTAGATGAAGAAAGTTAAATGTTATTTAATATATATATTCATTAAACATTATATTGTATGCATCAAAGTACTGTACCCTACAGAGTACTAAGTGTTGTATAAAAATGCTTGATAATAGTTGTGGTTTGGGTCTTGAGCTGTACATTATGAGTAACTTTTTGTGGGTAAACAAGATAAGTAATGAACTCCAATTTTCTTTCAGGTCAAGAACACTTCCTATTAATACTACAAAGATGAAAATCTGGGAACCAAAATCCTGTTGTTGTGGAGCAAGTATCAAGGTTGTAGCGCTTGTCCTTGGATGGCTCCGTCTGGTAAGTTTTTTCTTTACATCATTTAAGTGTTGTTGGAATTGTGAATCTTAATGGTAACAATGGATTAGGTTGTTAGGTGTGCTTCTTCGACAATGTTTCTCTGAAGTTGCCTTATTTGATCTCACACTGGCCTGATAAGTTCACCTTGAACTGTACTGGCCTGATAAGTTCACCTTGAACTGTACTGGCCTGATAAGTTCACCTTGAACTGTACTGGCCGAACTGTACTGGCCTGATAAGTTCACCTTGAACTGTACCGGCCAGATAAGTTCACCTTGAACTGTACCGGCCTGATAAGTTCACCTTGAACTGTACCGGCCTGATAAGTTCACCTTGAACTGTACCGGCCTGATAAGTTCACCTTGAACTGTACCGGCCGGATAAGTTCACCTTGAACTGTACCGGCCTGATAAGTTCACCTTGAACTGTACCGGCCGGATAAGTTCACCTGGAACTGTACCGGCCTGATAAGTTCACCTTGAACTGTACCGGCCGGATAAGTTCACCTGGAACTGTACCGGCCGGATTAGTTCACCTGGAACTGTACCGGCCGGATTAGTTCACCTGGAACTGTACCGGCCGGATAAGTTCACCTGGAACTGTACCGGCCGGATAAGTTCACCTGGAACTGTACCGGCCGGATAAGTTCACCTGGAACTGTACCGGCCGGATAAGTTCACCTGGAACTGTACCGGCCGGATAAGTTCACCTGGAACTGTACCGGCCGGATAAGTTCACCTGGAACTGTACCGGCCGGATAAGTTCACCTGGAACTGTACCGGCCGGATAAGTTCACCTGGAACTGTACCGGCCGGATAAGTTCACCTGGAACTGTACCGGCCGGATAAGTTCACCTGGAACTGTACCGGCCGGATAAGTTCACCTGGAACTGTACCGGCCGGATAAGTTCACCTGGAACTGCACCGGCCGGATAAGTTCACCTGGAACTGCACCGGCCGGATAAGTTCACCTGGAACTGCACCGGCCGGATAAGTTCACCTGGAACTGCACCGGCCGGATAAGTTCACCTGGAACTGCACCGGCCGGATAAGTTCACCTGGAACTGCACCGGCCGGATAAGTTCACCTTGAACTGCACCGGCCTGACAAGTTCACCTGGAACTGCACCGGCCTGACAAGTTCACCTGGAACTGCACCGGCCTGACAAGTTCACCTGGAACTGCACCGGCCTGACAAGTTCACCTGGAACTGCACCGGCCTGACAAGTTCACCTTGAACTGCACCGGCCTGACAAGTTCACCTTGAACTGCACCGGCCTGACAAGTTCACCTTGAACTGTACTATACAGGTCACGTTATGTAAGTTCTATGTATTAAGTGCAAAATTCTATCCAATAATTTGGTGTATTGTACAGAGTTATGCTGAATGACAATGGTATTTTTTTTTCTATAAGATTTGAAAAGAATTTTTCATGTAGTGTACTTCACCGTATGGTATGAAATTTACTTAGGTAAAATTTAAGGAAACTATAAAGATTTTTATTTTCTTCTGTGTCTAAAAACTATAAGACTTTAATTCTGTAAAGATTTTATATACATTTTTCATGTAAGTTTTAGTTCAAATTAGATTGAAAATTTATGTGCATATAGGTATGTATTTTACCATGTAATGAATCTATGATTTATAACAAATTTGTTGAATTATTTGATTTACAGATTGGTGCAATTTTCTCACTGCTGTCATATTTGAAATTTGTGGCGGTTGACTACAATGGCTTTGCCCAGATTTGCAAAGAAGCTTCAGACGAGCTTAATCAACCCATTGATGTTGATGGTTGTGCAACTATAAGTATGTATGATGAACATCCAATTTACCTGTAATACACTGTAGATAGTGATATTTTAGACTTCCCCCCTTCATTGGGGGGGGGGGGTTAAGATTTTGTAGATATCTTTTTATATACTTATTTTTATTTATATCTATAATTTTTTTTTCAGCGATATCCGTGATTGCTGTGTGCGGTGTTTACAGCGGCCTGTTGATTATTATGGTCTCTCTCTTTTTGGCTGGTGTTAACAAGGTAAGTCACTCTAGATTTTTTAAGCCATTTAGAGCACAGATACTATATGCATTGCAGTAGTTAACTTTATCATGGGATTACTTATAAGCTATTTTTTTATTGTAATGATACAAACCCTTATCCTGTAATTGGAGTATTTGTTCTTACATGAATACAAACTCATCTTTTAGTAGGTATAGAGTCTGGGTCTGCCAGTGCGATAAACAGGGTTGCCATGTTTTCTGAATGTGAAAAGGCTAACTTCTAATCAACATCAGATTTAAAAGGCCAACCCATTAGTAGAAATGGCCAAATATATTGTATTCAAGGCCCACCCTTTCTTTCATGGTATTACTAAAGGCCAAGCAATTTAAAAAAAGGCAAAATTTGAGTTTCTTGGCCTGAAAAAGGCCAACCTGGCAACTCAGGCGATAAAGCCTCCATTGAGATTCTGGCTAATGTGCTGAACGAAAGTGCACTCTTCGTTCTCTCAACTCTGCCCTTGTCTTTTTTGTGCAGTGCTCTCATCTTTACTTGTTCTTGGATCATCTTGGTGGCACTTTTATGTGAAAGGTTGGGGTAGATCTTCATCCTTTGTGTAAAGGTCATCGCTGCACCTCGTAATTCCCCTGGGATGTCTGAAAGAAAAAATAAAGCTAAATGTGATCGTTCCCTGTGCCTTCTCTTCGTTCTCCTTCCGAATGGAATTGGAGTTATCGCCAAATACAGAGAAAACTTGAAATTAAGCATTAGTAATTAGCAAATAATACTGCATGCTATTAAGGTAGCAATGTAATGCTAGAAATAAAGTAATATTAATAAAAACACAATGAACTGTTGAAAGCAGACTACCTGTAATTCCCATAATGAACTTTGTTTACATAGTTTGTATTCCTACATGCCATCGTACACTTGGAGAGAAGAAAATACTCATTGTATGAAAGGGGTTAAACTTAATTTTACTTATTAACATAAAAACAAATGTCACAGCCGATCTCATGTATAGTGTGACCCCAAATTTTCACTCGTAATATATGATTTTATATTCAGTATCTCTTGTAAAATGCAAGGACCCTTTTATGAGACAATAAATTACTGTACAATAGACTAACTTCCATTTCTTTATGCCATCTTATAGTTCAATAAGTTACAAAAGTAAAAGAAAATCGTAAAGGTATCGTTAGTAACGTTTTAATCATTGTTTAAACACATACAGCAACAATAACAACTAAACAAAAATCAGCTGATCTGTTATGAATATTGTACTCAAATCCGTAACAGCTGTTTTGCATGTATCTCAACCATTGTACTATAATGTATTACACAATTGCCCTCTTTTGCTATGGAGAAAAGATAATTGGGTAAACATACTGCCTAATATACAGTATAGACGAGTTGTAGCCAAAGATGAGAAAACAATGTTCATAGCCGCAATTCTTTACAAAATTGAGGAAAGTTGTTCAAAACCGGAGGAAACAAAAAGAAAAATTTGCGGGGAATTTATAAATGTGCAAACTATGCAAAATATTATAGATGGCTAGATTTAGAAGATAATGTGGCAAAGTGTCTGAAAACAGAAAAAAAGAAAATACAGTAGTTTTATTATATGGTGAAATACAAGACGTAAAATTCAAGAAGTAAGAAAAATTCATAATTTTCTGAACCGCATCTCGGCTAAGAATTATAAAATATCGGTTATCGTCAACATGGATGAAACTCCGGTAAACCTCTATGTGCAATTAACCATAAGTAAGATATGAGAGAAGTATTTTAAATAAAACTATTTACTGTAGATCAGTATGCTCAATCAAAAATGATAGTCCTAGTACTGTAATACTGTACTAGTTTCTTTTAGGAAATGGGTAATATTCTTTTGGTCGCTTACCTCAATCAGCTGATTTGGAATGCCTAGATGATGATGATGGAACCGATCAACTTGTAAACATATTCAGTACAATGGAAAGGATTAAAATTTGCTATGGTTTTATTTCTTAAGATGATACTAATATGTAAATATTACATGTATTATTATTGGATAATCAAGAGTTATTCATTTGAACAGAACACTATTAAGTGTAAATAGTGTCAACATACACGACATGACAAATTACTCGCCACAATTCGTGATACAGTAGGTTGTGAAATATACCTTTTTGTATAGTTCAATTCCCATTTCATGAAGTCACTAGCCCTCAAAAATAGATTTTCTGTTTCAACAAACCCATTCAAAGCCTGCGAGTCATGGGCCACAAAACTTATCGTTTTTAGTTTTTTAAAGTGTTGGTAGGCTAGCGTAGTGCTAGGTACAGTAAATGATGATAAATATAACCAAACCATATTTACTTTACTTATTATTGGAATTATGTTACAGCCTATTTGAGGAAAAATAACACAACAATGCATTCAACTTTTATCCTCCAGGGGAGGAAAGAATCCTAGAGGGAGCAGCCGAGGCCACAAATGTTAGGATAGGCACTCCCCCTTAATCCCCACTAGTAGGAGGATGCCTACAAAGTTGCTCATAGGTAAAAGCAACTCTGGGCCAATTCCTGGACAATCTCCGTGATTCGTCTAGGATATCGCGTCCCATTCATAACATCTCTCTCTCCCCTGACCAGGAATCCAGTGTCAATAGACTCCCTTGCCATGTGATCGGCAAGGGGGCAGGCCCTTCGGGCAGAATTCCAGACCCTGTTGAAGAAGGGCGTTCTCCAAGAGGTCCTCGACAGTTCCCGAGACTTCTTCATTCGACTCTTTCTTATAAGAAAGGCGTCTGGAGGCTGGAGACCAGTCATCGACCTCTCAGCACTGAACAAGTTTGTCAAACAAACTCCGTTCAGCATGGAGACGACAGACACTGTCAGACTAGCGGTAAGACCTCAGAACTTCATGTGTACACTGGACCTAAAGGACGCATACTTCCAGATCCCAGTCCATCCGTCTTCAAGGAAGTTCTTAAGATTCAGCCCAGACAACAGAAAGTACCAGTTCAAGGTGCTGTGCTTCGGTCTTTCTACAGCACCTCAAGTTTTCACCAGTGTTTGCCCTAGTGTCATCTTGGGCACACAGAATTAGCATCCGTCTCTGTTATCTGAACGACTAGCTAACCCTAGCAGACTCGATGTCAACCCTTCTTCAACACCGAGACAAACTTCTGAGACTTTGCTAAGTTCAGGGGATCATGGTAAATCTCAAGTCTTCCCTGCTTCCCATTCAAAGACTGGTATACTTAGGCATGATTATAGACACCAATCTCCACAAAGCCTTCCCATCAGATGACAGGATAACAAGGCTGAGTTATTTCACAAGACCCTTTCTCAGACGAGAAGAACTTCCAGCCCAAACGTGGTTACGTCTCCTCGGTCACCTTTCATCACTGGCCCGTCTAGTTCCCAATGGTCGCCTCAGGATCAGATCCCTCCAGTGGCGACTCAAGTCCCGGCGTAATCAGACTCTTGATTCCCCGGACATCCGGATCCCCATGGGATCAGCAAAATGGACGGACCTCCAGTGGTGGGTGGCAGATGAGAACCTACGAAAGGGAGCTGATCTTCTCGTCCTCCCCCCAGATTTGATGCTGTTCTCCGGCGCTTCAAAAAAGAAAGGGTTGGGGGCCCACGTGCTGCACCACACGACCTCTGACCTCTGGTCAGAGTCAGAAGAGTATCTCCACTTAAATCTCCTAGAGATGAAGGCCGTCTTTCTGGCCCTTCAAGAGTTTCTGGCGGGCCACTCAGTGGTGGTGATGAGCGACAACACTGCAGCAGTGGCTTACATCAACAAGCATGGAGGTACTTTTTTGCAGCACCTATCCCATCTAGCAGTAGAGATACTGAGATGGGCCAAAATCCACTCTATACTACTATCGGCATGCTTCATTCCGGGCATAAGGAATGTGCTTGCCGACAACCTGAGCAGAGCATCTCAGATAGTGAGTACCTAGTGGTCTTTGGATCATCTAGTAGCCAACAAAGTCCTGACTTTGAGGGGTTCTCCGACAGTGGACATCTTCGCAACGGCCCTGAACTTCAGGGTCCCGCTGTATTGTTTCCCAGTCCAAGATCCCAAGGCTCTCTTGCAAGATGCATTCCAACAACAGTGGGACAACATCGACGTTTACACTTTTCCCCCGTTCTGTCTGATGAGGAGGGTACTCAACAAGGCCAGAACATCGGTCAGTCTCTCAATGACCCTCATAGCTCCGCTATGGCTTCACGCAGAATGGTTTCCGGACCTTCTGCAACTCCTAATGGAGTCCCCAAGAGAACTCCCTCCAAGACACTCTACTCAAACAACCACCACATGCCAACATATTCCACAAAGCCGTAGCTTCGCTACGGCTTCGCACCTGGAGACTATCCAGCATCTCCTCTCTGAGAGAGGATTTTCGCAACAAGTTGCGACTAGGATGTCTGGATAGCCTACCTGCGAAAGTCATCAGCAGCAGTCTACCAGGCAAAATGTAAAGTCTTCTGTGGTTGGTGTCGTGGAAGGGGTATCTCGATGCCACTATTCCAGCAATAGCGGAGTTCCTAGTGTATTTGCATGAAGAAATAGGCCTGTCAGTCTCGGTAGTAAAAGGCTATCGCTCAGCCTTAAGCCTCTCCTTCAGACTGAAAGGAATGGACATTTTTTCATTGCTAGAACTTTCCTTACTCAAACAGTTATGAACTTACCTGTCCTCAGTCAGTAGTGAGACCTCCCCCATGGAACGTGGTTCGATTTCTCAGGTCTCTTAAGAGACCTCCCTATGAACCATTACGCCAGGCAACTGATCGCCACCTGACTTGGAAGATGGTGTTCCTGCTAGCTTTAGCTTCGGCCAAATGAATTGGTGAATTTCATGGTCTCTCATACGACATCACCTATTCAAGGTGATGGGGAGAGGTAACGTTCAGCTTCGTCCCTGAGTTTATTGCCAAGACTCAGAACCCGGGAGTAGCGGATCGTCGATTAAACTCCTCCTGGATTTAATAGTCTCTTTCTGTAACAGATGACCCAGACCATCTCTTACTATGCCCAGTGAGGAGTTTGAGGCTGTATCTCTGCAGCCCGTCCCCATGTGCCTGCACTATTCATCAGCACAAGAAGGACCAAGAGGAGGGTCACCAAGAACACCATCTCAGCATGGATTCGCAAGGTCATAGACCATATATTGAATCCAGACCCTCCTCTACTTCGCCCCAGAGCTTATGATGTCAGGGGCCTAGCTATGTCTCTGGCATTCAAGGGAAACTTCTCAGTGACGCAGGTTCTTCAAGCTGCTCCCTTGTGTACCTAGTATTAAGACTAATACTGTTGCGTCCCCATACCCTGGCGAGGTGCTATTGGGAAAGTCCTGGTTACACAGTTTTTCCTTCTAAAGAACTCTGAATAACTTTACCTGGACGGTCACACTTCTATATACAGTACCTCAACACACAGCTTGCGTAGGCCGCGGACTTTGCATAGCAAGGTTTTAGCGAGGTGCAGGGATTCTTTATTTTTGAGTACTGACATACTCAGATAATGAGCCCCTGGGTAAAGCCAAAAGCCAGATTGGCAGGGATGTTCACCCTACCTAATGAGTGAGTCACCCCTATTAAGTAGCGTGGTTTGTATTCCAGTTACGGATAAATGACAAATTCTTAGATAATTTGTATTTTTCCAAACTATACAAACCTTAGCTATTTAAGCAAACTTGCTCGCCAGCCCTATCCCTTTTGAAGTCCTACCTCCAAGCAAAACGAGCTCAGTCACAGGGGGGTGTGGTAGCAAGCTACCCTCCCCTACCCCCGCTAACTAGCGGTATGGGTAGTTAATTAACCCTCGCTAAATTTTAATGGTTTGTCATTTCATCTATGCCAAAAGTAATACCCCTATTAAATAGCTAAGGTTTGTATAGTTAGGAAAAATAAAAATTATCTACGACTTTGTCATTTTTAAATATGTAACTTCCCTGGTAGTTACGTATATATAGCTTATATCCCGTGTTTCGACGCGGCACGGCAGAAATTCAAATTTCGCGGCAATCGCCGCCATAACAGTAGGTGGTCATACGTGATCGCCATCTCTCATAGGTTCCCAGAACCATTCACAACATTCTTCAGAAATTCCCTGCCGTTGGTAGAGTCAACACTTAGGAAATTCATTTCGCTTATATATTACTTTACAGTATTCTACTATTTGGTGAAGTACCTTTTGTCTGATTATTGTTAATGGCTTTCGCTGCCTTTCATCTATCGAAGATATTGAATAAGATAGTTTTTTGCTGGTCCAACTTGGACAGTTTAATTTAACTTGATTTTCAAGATGGTTCCTCTGTTGTTAAACTTTGTGTGTGGGGCTAGACCGTCTTTTGAGCTGCTCTTGGTTCCCGCACAGTAATTAGCAGGGAGCATATATGTATTTGTTTTCTTTCTATGTTCGTAATATTGAGGGATCAAGGAATTTTTTTTCCCGACTAAATTAACTAACGAACAACTCTTAAAGATATAATGGAAGGAAAAACATTTAAACATTAATACATTATGACGCCACAATTATGTGACGTAAACTCTTAGCAGAGAGAGATCTGATTGCCTTGAAGGAATTCAGTCCGCCATCCCGATGACGTCACAATCCTGTGACGTAATCTTCTTAGTATGACTTGCATTGTGTGAATTATTTTCTTTTCTTGCAAGAAATGTTTAAAATATGAACTTACTAAGCATAAGTATGTTTATTATGTAGGGAAATATATTATTTTCAAGTATATATTTGTCCTATTAGTATATTTCCCTTAGTTATTTTTCGATATAGAGATTTCACGAGCGTACAGTCAATTTACGTTCGTAGTACTGTTGACCATCGTTTTTGTTTCACAATACTTGTATCGTTATTTAATATTTTGATTTTGAGAATACTAATATTAATCATATATACTATTGTATTTTCTTTCTGGCCCTTGGCGAAAGAGTATAATCTTTTGCAACGGGCAGGTTATATTATGATCTAATGTGAAATAGTTAAAAGTGCTAGTGTTCAATGGCACGTAAAATTATGCAATGCAGTCAATTTAAGATACGTAATACTCTTTACGATCGTTATTGTTTCACAATTACTTGTATCGTTATTTTATATTTCGGGACACATGCAGCACGCTGGAACCTTACAGCAAACTGGACTCGTGCAGCAGTCTGGACTTATGCTGGACGCATGCAGTCAGGATTTGTCCACACAGCATGATAGACAAACAGTTGTCTCTCCTTCGCGACTTTCTGGATGCGATACTATCGCTTTTTCGAGTCAGGCGGTCCCGCAGCACGCTGGAACCTCAAGGCAACATGGACGCATTCAGCAATCTGGATGCATACAGCAATCTGGACGCATGCTGATCGCATGTAGTTAGGACTTGTCCTCGCTGCATGATAGACAAGTGGTTGTCTCTCCTTAAAGACTCTCTGGATGCGCAGCTAACGCTCCCTCGCGTCAACACTATTGACATACAGCATGCTGAACGCACGTTGGACGCACGCGAGCAGGACTTACCCTTGCAGCATGGGGGTCACTATGTTGATGCTTCCTTACAGCATGTTGGACTTACGGTGGAAGCACTGGAACCTGTCTCTCCCTCGAGACTTGCAGTACGCAAACGTGATGCTTCTCACAATTGGATAGTATCCTTTACGATGTTCCATCAGGACAGGATGAGTTCTTTTTGGAAGACGATAACCGACAGAATAACGCGGTTTTGTCCCCTACCCATTCGTCTCAGGAGATCGATGTTCCTTTAGCCAAAGTTTTAGAGGACGAATCTCGGAATTTGCTGCAGACAGCTGACCTTAAAAAGCTTCTGACAGTTTTAACATCCCTGTATCCAGAGGACTTTACTCGACCTATGCCTCAGAGCTCGCCCTCTCAGTTTTTGAAGGGCAGACCCCGAAAAATATCCTCCTTCTAGAAGATGGTTCTTGCTAGATCGGTTTAGAGAACTTTCTCAACTCTCAACCAATGGACGTCCAGAGGAAGGATCTAGGAAAGACCTCCTTTTCCTTTCCTCCAACTAGACCGGCCTCCAGATATAGTGTGTGTTATGCGACTGGGGAAGTTCTCGGTTTGGAGTGCCTTCCTCCTCCCAGGGAGACTTCTCCAGACTTGTTGACTCCTTACGCATGTCAGCCATGTGCAGGTCTTAAGATTATGTGGTCCAATTCTGAAATGGACCATCTGCTGAAGGGAATTTTTAAGACAATAGAAATCTTCAGCCTTATGGACTGGTCTCTCGGAGCTCCCGCAGAAGCCACATACCCTAAGAACGAGGCCCATGAGACATTGGGTTGCGGAGATGGAGTGGCTGGTAGATACCCCCTGAACATTACCACTATTAGGGTTTACTAATCCAAGTGGGACATATTAAGAGTATGGTGTATGAATAATAGACTTTCCTCTACCAGTACCTCTATAGCCAATATAGCAGATTTTCTGTTATATCTGCGTACAAAAGAGAAGCTGGCTGTGCCTACCATCAAGGGTTACGGCAACATGCTAGCCTCCGTCTTTCGTCACCGACACATTGACGTGTCAGGTAACAAGGATCTTTCAGATCTCATTAGATCTTTTGAGACGACTAAGAGGAAGGACAATCTAACCCCCTCTTGGAACCTGGATGTAGTCCTGGCCTTTTTAACCTCGAGTAGGTTTGAACCCTTGGACAAGGCATCTTGAAAGGATCTTAACAAGAAGACTATTTTCCTAATTACATTGGCTACAGTCAAAAGAATAGGGAGTTAAAAGCCATCAGCAAGAAGGTGGGCTTTAATGGAGACTGCAATTTGCTCCCTTCAGCTAGGCTTTCTCGCCAAAGACGAGAATCCTTATCGACCTTGGCCAAGATCTTTTACCATCCAGAGCTATCTCACTTCAATTGGACGGGGAAAGGAGAGATGCCTTTGTCCAGTGAGAGCTCTAAAATATTTATCTACACGCATCCAAACACCTGAGAGGACAAGCAGACAGCCTCTGATGCTCAGTTAAAAAGCCCTCTTTGGCTTTATCAAAGAATACTCTGGCTTTTTTCATTAAGGATTTGATAAGGGAAACTCACCAGAATTGTGAAGTAAGAAGTTTTCCCTATCCTTAAGGTAAAACCACACGAAGTTAGAGCTGTAGTAACTTCAATGGCTTACAAGCACGATAGGTCAATGAAGTCAATTTTGGAGGCTACTTTCTGGCGAAATAAACAATCTTCACAGACTGCTATCTCAAAGATGTCCAAACCCAGTATGAGGATTGCTGTTCCCTGGGTCCGTACGTTACCTCCGGCGTCATAGTTGGAGAAGGGTCTACTGCCTCTTCCCGATAACTTGATATATACCCTTGCCTTTTTTTCTTGTACTTGTGAAGGTTGTCGCAGTCTGGGATGCAAGTCAAGTTAGTTTTATTTTAGTCTTTTTAAAAAAATTTTGAGTAGGTGGTGAGAATCAGTATCCATGGCTATGCCAGGTTTGCAAGGATGGAGGTCTAGCCACGCTAAGGTCAAGGACCTTGTGGCAGCCCCACAGAGACTTTTACAGCCCCCTGAGTGGAGCGCAAGTCTCTTAAGGAAAGCTGGCGAAATGAGGCAGAATAATTGTGAAGCCAGCTTTCTTATCAGGTTAGAACCAGATTGTTTGTACTACTTATTGTAGCTATTAATAATTATACGAATTCCCAAGGGGATGAGGTTTTCGACCCACCACCAATGGTGTCAATCAGCTATATATATGTAACTACCAGGGAAGTTACATATTTAAAAATGGTATTTTTATTATGGAATAAATTTTTAAATATACTTTTTGGTAGTTACATATTATATAAAAGGTCCCTCCCTCCTCCCCTCTGAAAACAGAAGCATGGAATTTCTGAAGAATGTTGGGGATGGTTCTGGGAACCTATGAGAGATGGCGCTCATGTATGACCACCTACTGTTATGGCGGCGATTGCCGCGAAATTTGAATTTCTGCCGTGCCGCGTTGAAACGCGGGATTTAAGCTATATATATGTAACTACCAGGTAAGTATATTTAAAAATTTATTTTATAATAAAAATACTATATTACAGAGGAAAAACATGTTTTTAAGGGTTGTAATCAACATCATACGCTAACAAAATAAATAGCTATGAACTGGTTATGAAATATAACATTATGGAGTTCTTACCTTCGAGACAGACGGTATCGGCTAACGGCTGTGTGTGCGGAGGAGGAGGAGGGAGAGAGTGCGGGCAGGAGAGAGACTTTTGTAATACTATGTAACATAAATTTAACTATAAATTCAACTTTAAATTTAACTAAAATGAAATTAGCTTACTGTACACACACTTAAAAATAAAATGTAAATCTTATGTTACACTAAACCTAATTCTACATTTTGTTTTAATTTTAATTTTTTTTACTTTTCTTCTTCCGGCTTGGCTCTTTTTGCCTTGCTTTTACCTGCTTTTTTGATGGCCTCTTTAAAAGGAACCTATCTAGGGATGTTTGCTTTTGTCTCCCCTTCAAAATGTTGTGAAAATGATGCACAAAAGTGTCTTCACAATAGGCTAACGTATGACCACTCACCAACTTGTCCGGGTGCCTCTTTTCCATAAAATTAGAAAACTCCCTCCACTTTGCTAAACATGTACCTGATTTCTGCCGTAGAAAGGTAGCCCTCATCTTCCACCTCCTCCTCGCTACTAAGCTCCTGCAACACCTCTGAATGTTGTATCTCCCGGAGCTCTATCAATTCCTGTGTCGTGAGCTCTTCCTGATGCTCCTCGACAAGGTCGTTCACATCTGTCTTGTCTACCTCCAGCCCCAGGGACTTTCCAAGAGAGAGAATTTCATCCATCACAACAGGTTTGGGGTCATCAGGGTCTGTCGTATCGAACCCTTCAAAGTCCCTCTCAGCGACGGAAGCTGGCCACAATTTCTTCCATGCTGAATTAAGAGTTCGTCTTGTGACACCCTGCCATGCATCGTCAATAATTTTCAAGCAATGTACAATGTTGAAATGTTCCTTACAAAATTCCTGAAGGGTGAGATTGGTATTGTCTGTGACATTGAAGCATTTCTTGAATAAATACTTTGTTTACAGTTTCTTGAAGTTATAAATAGCTTGTTGGAGGAGTGGTGTGGTGTTGGGTAGGAGATAAAGGACCTTGATGAACCTGAATTCATCAAGAATGTCCTCTTCAAGACCAGGAGGATGACCAGGGGCATTGTCGAGGGCCAGGAGACATTTCAATGGCAGGTTTTTCTATGCCAAATATTTTTTGACTGCCGGACTAAAGCACAGATTAACCCATTCTGTGAAGAAATGCCGGGTAACCCAAGCCTTAGCATTAGCGCGTCATATCACTTGCAGTTTTTCTTTCAAGATACTTTGACTCTTGAAAGCATGTGGGTTTTCAGAGTGGTACACCAGCATTGGCTTGACCTTACAGTCACCGCTGGCATTGGCACACAAGACTAGAGTTAACCGGTACTTCATGGGTTTATGGCCCGGTAGTCTCTTCTCCTCTGCTGTGATGAAAGTCCCCCTGGGCATTTTCTTCCAAAAAAAGCCAGTTTCATCACCGTTGAAGACTTGTTGGAGGATGAAGCCATGTCGGGCAATAACCGAGGCAAAGGTTATGACGAAGTCCGCCGCGGCTTTCGCGTTGGAAGTTGCTGCTTCCTCATGCCTCACAACCGAGTGTATCCCAGTCCGTTTCTTAAAATTATCCAGCCAGCCACGACTGGCTTTGAAGGTTTCCGCTTGCGTCGAAGTCTCCCCATTCTCGGCTGCGTGCTTCCCATTCAACTCTTAGATTCTACTGGCCTTCTCACATATAATCGTCTCGGTCACGCCATCTCCCGCCAACTGTTTGTCTTTTATCCAGATTAAAAGAAGTCTCTCCATCTCGTCGTGAATATCACTATGCAGCTTGGAAAGGATGGTTACTCCTTTGGAAGGCTTGGTGCTCTTTATAGCATCCTTCTGCTTTAGGATGGTACATATAGTCGATTTACTCCTCTCATGTTGTCGTGCCAGCTCACTCTTATGCCACTCTCATGGTTTGCAATTATTTTATGCTTCATCTCCATTGTCATCATATGCTTTTTCTTTTTGCTACCCTTGTTGGCACTTGCTTGCTTTGGACCCATTATTTATTTAATTAATTATGCACTGATTCACGCAAAAAACACGTAAAAAAGCAAAACGATACGGCCGATGCTCGGAGATAACTTTACGCGACAGAGATCCGACAGGATAAACCGAGCGATGGTGTCCTCGTGAGCAGCCTCTCGCACACATTGCCATATCTCAAATTTTTCTTTGTATCTCTGGATAGAAATTTGCTCAGAACTCTCCTCATATCTATATTTTCTCGTATGTTGGGACGCTCATATCTCAAGGTATTACTGTACCTCGACATACGTGTGTCCCAACATACGAGAAATTTGAGATACGAGGAAAGTTTTGAGCAAATTTTTGCCCCAAGATAAGAGACAAATTTGAGATACGAGGATACGAGACGGTTCCCTATGCAGCTGCTAGGCTGCCGAGTGTGCCAGAGGCTGCTCATAAAGACAGCATCGCTCGCTCTTTCCCGTCGGATCTCCATCGCGTAGAGTTATCTCCGAGCATCGGCCGTAGTTTTTGCAATTTTTACATGTGTTTTTGCGTTAATCAGTACGGAATTAAGTGAATAAGCAATGGGTCCAAAGCAAGCGAGTGCAAGCAAGGGTAGTGAAAAGAAAAAGCGTATGATGACAATAGAAATAAAGCATGAAATAATCGAAAAACATGAGTGGTGTATGATTGAATGAGCTGGCTCGCCAATATGAGAGGAGTACATGAACAATATGTACCATCCTCAAGCAGAAGGATGCTATAAAGAAGGAAATCAGAGACATGTTAGCGAAGTGGCAGGAGTTTTCTGATTTTATGGAAAAGAGGCACCCGGACAAGTTGGTGTGTAGTTGTGCGTGTTAGCCTTTTGTGACGACACTTGTGTACGGCATTTTTGTAACATTTTGAAGGGGAAACAGAAGCAAACATCCCTAGATAGGTTCCTTTTAAAAAGGCCGGCAAAATGTGAAGGTGAAAGCCAGTCAAAAAACGAGCCAAAAAGAGCCAAGCCGGAAGAATAAAAGTAAAAAAATTAAAATGAAAACAAATTAGAATTAATTCTAGTGTAATGTAAGATTAACATTTATTTTTAAGTGTGTACAGTAAGCTAATTTCATTTAAGTTAAATTTAAAGTTTAAGTTATGTTATGAGGTGTTACAAAAGTGTAGCGTGCCGAACGTGTTGCCATAAAGTCTCTCTCCTTCCCATTCTCTCTCCCTCCTCCTCCGCGCACACTGCCGTTAGCCGCTACCATCTGTCTCGAAGGTAATTACTCCATAATAATGTCACATTTTATTGCAGATCATAACCAGTACATAGGTATTTGTTATTTTGTGAGCGTAGTTTGTGAATTAAAACAATTAAAACATGTTTTTTCACTGTAATACTGTATACTGTTTTTAGGTGTTTTTTTTTTCAGAGGGTGGGAACTGATTAATTTTTTTAGTTATTTTATATGGGAAAAATTGATCAGAGATACGAGCGAATTTACATTCGAACTTAGGTCCCTGAATGCATTAAGCTCGTATCTCAAGGTATTACTGTATTAGCTAGCCTTCATTAAACTAGATATGTGATAACTTCTCTTTTTTTTTTTTCAGAACAAACCAAAGATGATGCTCCCTTATCTTGTGACAAGCTTCATGGAGTTAGTCTTTTTCAGCCTCGTAATTTTCATAGCATTTGTCGTCTTCCTCCTGTATGTTAATGCGGGAATTGCATTCATAATCCTTACAATTCTTGGTCTGGTCCTGGCTTTGGAGGTCTACTTTTTCTTGGTTATTCACGCCTGCTACAAGGAGGTAGGAAGTATCTCGTGCTGTGTTGGCATTGGGCCAGTATTTAATTAGCTGGTGTTAACACTGGTCACGAGAGAAATTTATTTGCTGTTCATATTTTCATCATACTTTAAATCAGAATATAATTATAATAGTTGCATTAAAAAATTTAATTTTTCTATTGGTGTTCCTTAAAGTTTGAACATTCGGTTGTGTAAAAGCACATTTTGGTTCAATATTAACTTTTGGAGAGGTGTGCTGAAAAAAATGCTTGAAATTAGGAATTTGTAGGACTTAAAGGAGGAATTTATTTTGGTAACACCATGCTTTGATAAGAACCCATATACAGTCAGCCATTGCTTTTCGCAGGGGTTAGGTAACAGAGACAGGCGTGAAAAGCAAGAATCCTCGAGCACTGTAGGTTGTATGATAACTCGACATAGACATGCTGCTAACAGTCTTTAATAATGATTAGAAGGATGAAAATTTAGTTATTGTCGATGGGGATGAGCAAACATAATCAATTCTTCAACTTTGTAAAATAAAAACTGATCGATAACAGCCTTGACAAAAAGGTTTACATCATAATGTTATGTAATCTGCAGTCTTTATAAAAAAGTGAAAATTAGGTGTACACTGACATAAGCATCAAGTGAAAGTGTTTTCAACCTATAGAATGATAACTCGAGTGCATAAGGAATTTTGCAACTGGATAACTATAATTCCTTTAGGTTTTAAAAATCTACTTATTAGGCCTTTTTTTTAAACACTGATATTGCAGTATATAAAAAAATTAGAGAAAAGTCCCCTGACTTTTTTTTTTAATAGGTAATAAGCATAGACTTGCTCTTGACACTTTCATTAATAATTAACAAACCGTAATAAAAAATCCATTATCCCAAAAAAATCCCTTTCAATGATCTTAACTTCAAATCAGAATAAAAGTACGATAATGATGGAATTCCACCCTTGATAATTTTAGAAAGTAATCACTAAAGGCTATGATTCATTAAATCGATAATCTAATGGGTCTTCGCCGAACATTGCATTATGTCACCAGGGCCTTGATTAGGTTCAGCTATATTCCAGTAACAACGCCAAAGTATAAAAGGTCTTGGTTGTCTCCAAAATGTGAGCTACCGCTAAAATAGTTCTTCTGTAGTGAAACTCCAAGGATCAAAATGCCACTTCGTGTAGAGACATACCCCTCAGCACAGTCCTAGGAAAGAAAACTCTGTAAAACTTCTAACATATACATTATTTCTCTTTTAACTGAATCCCTTTCACCACAATCTCTTGCAAAAACCAATACCCAGATTGAACTAAGATTTAAATTCTGTTGAACAAAAACTTTCTGACGATCATGTAGGCTAATATCAGAGGGGAATTTCTAAACAAATGTAGCAGTGTATTTTTTCCTTTATAAAGTAGGTGAAAAGTATGAGGCCAATTAGATGCTTTCAAACTAAAGAAGAATAACCTAAAATAATTTAAAGCATCAAGATAAAGTAAGAGTACTTTCTAACAAGAAACCAATAACCCAAGAGAGTGGAAAGCATCAGGGTCAAGTGAAATGTTCATAAGCTAAAGAAAACTGTCCCAAGATATTGATAGGCATCAAGGTCAATATATATTTTGTAATAGTGTCTGTATTCCTTTCAGAAATATTTTTTTTTTTTTATGTAGTGTTCGGAATTTGTTTGTTTCGCAAAATTTTAATGTTTTCATATTACTGTACATTAATACCTCTGTTTAAGACTTGAGTGTGTTTGGGGACCAAAAACAATTTTCCCCAAAGAAACTAAGGAAATTCACAAGGTGCTTTTCTTACATCCCTACATCCCTATATACACAAATACTGTACACTTGCATGTAAGGGTTGTAATGGTAATTAATAAAATAATAGCCCCTAAAATCGTAAGTAAATAAAAATTAATAATAGAAAATTAAGAATAGAAATATTAAAATTAACTTGCTTTACCTATAACCAGCGTCAAAGGAGGGAAAGGGAACTTCTGGTAAAATAACTGGTATCTCTTGAATGACATTCTATATTACTAACTGTTAACTACTTAATTTATGCTTTCTGGACACTTTGTTGTTTTTTTTTTTTTTTTTTTTTTTTTTTTTTTTTTTTTTTTGCATTCAACTTTCACGAGGAAGAAGGGAGTTTTGTGTGAGGTAATGCGAAAGAAAATTGGGTAGAAATAGTGTGAATACTAGATTATTGCAACATGAGTATAGTACTGTACAGTATAATCACTGCAGGAATGAACAATGCGTATTGCTTACTAGTATTGTTAGTACTTGACTACAAAAAATTACTATACAGAGTGAACTACTTTTTGCTCGCAGATCGATGCAATGTTCGTAACCCGATTCGAATTTGTATATTCTCATCCCGATCCACTAGTACTACCGCACTTCCACTGATGTTAGTTAATTTCATTGTCTTATTTCAAAGTTTTCCATCTTTTAACTTTTTTATAATCTGTAGTGTTCAGAAAATACCAGGTTTAAGGTGCCATTATTACTTAAAAGATTTTCTATATGCAATGAAACCATTTTACTCTTTCAGGAAAAACGCCATTCTGAGCGCATGGGCAGCGAGTGTGAGATCCCTTACACACAGGAAAAGGACATCCTCTACAAAATCTAGACAGAAAGTTCCAAAAAGATCATTTTCAACAAGCTTAGTTAATTGCTTTAGATCAGGTCTTGGTTCTTTGTATGAAATTGACTTGATATATTTTTTAAAATAAACCCTTATTAGACAGTTTTCATGGGTAGAAAATTGATAGTATTCAAATCTCAGTAATGTAGTTTTACATGTGTGAAAGGCTAAAATTTTAATTAACAAAGATATTATAGGTCTACATTTAGATTATCATCAGCACAATTACAGCTCTAAGCCAGTTGGTAACTGTAGAACAATGAAATTTGCAAACTGAAATGCTGAAAAGAAAAAAAATTTTCATGGAATCTTGGATTTAGTCATTTTTATGCAGATAGGCAGACTTCTTTGTGGAATGCACTGATTTATTCAGGCATCATATATTGTAATATGTAATATCTTAGCTTTCGTAGCTTGGCTTACTGCAGTAGATACAGTAGTACTGTATAATTTATCTATCAATGTCTAATATCTATAATAGATATATATATATATAATATATATATATATATATATATATATATATATATATATTATATATATATTATATATATATATATATATATATATATATTATATAATATAATTCAATGTTTCTCTTGTATTCCATTAAAAAGAGTTCAGTAAAAAAAAGTTAGGCAGGACCTTCCTTACTACAGTAAAGTACTTTATTTCTTAAATTTAAGAAGACCCAAATTATATTTAAGTATAACTTTTCACATTATTTTGATTGATGGTTCTTATTAATCTTGAATTTTTTATGTAACTGATGAATATACACTTTTTAAGCCTGTAATCATAGCAACAAAGTCATACACCGGGTTTGTATTGCCTTAACACTGTCCTCCATCTGTACCCGATCCGTCCTCCTCTTCGTGTCATCCGTCTGTACTTTCTTGGTTAGACCACTAGACGTGGAATTGGTTCTATCTTTTTTATTATTATTATTATTATTATTATTATTATTATTATTATTATTTGCTAAGCTACAACCCTAATTGGAAAAGCAGGATGCTATGAGCCGAGGGACCCCTACAGGGAAAATAGCCCAGTAAGGAAAGGAAAGAAGGAAAAAGTAGATATTTCAAGAACAGCAACACTAAAATAAATACTTCCTATATAAGCTATAAAAACTTAACAAACAAGAGGAAGCGAAATTAGATATAATAGTGTGCTTGAGTGTACCCACAAGCAAGAGAACTCTAACCCAAGACAGCGGGAAAAAGGTTACTCATGAGTGAAGTTTCAACCAATACAGTAATCCTGACCTTCCTATCAGAAGGGCCACTTGAGTATTTTCAAACAGTTTGTGATGGCTTTGACTGCTTTCATACAATAAAATTTCAACTCTTCAAACTTTCTTTTGATATTGTGTCTGATTAGCTACATTGCCTTTTTTTAACACAAAGTATTTTCCATTGTGTCTTGACCCTCGCATATAAATTTATCAGCTAAGCCCTAAGCATTTATTTTGGGATGTCTTACTTAATTCATCTTAACACAAGAACTGTTATTGCTGTGAATTTAAAAAGTTTGTCACATTTAGTAAAAATCTTGCACTCTTTGAGTAGAGTAATAAAAGAAAGAAAATGACTTGTCTGATAAGTCATATGGGACTGAAGGTAGTAAAATTGTCAATGTATAATCGTATGGAATTCAGAAGGTTGAACGATCCTATAATTATAGTGAAATTATGTTGTAATATGGAATTACAAATATATATGATACAAATCCATTTGATGTAAGTGCCATGTGCTCCAACTTTTATTTAGCTCTTTGTGTGTTTTCAATATACTGTATGGACAGAGTGGAATGCAGTTCCCCATTCTATATATCCTGCAATTGCTTCTGTGGATTTATTATATAAGCTGCTCATATACAATTTCATGTTACAATTGGGATTCAGCACTAAGAAAAATCATGCCTTTGTACTGTGTTGAAGTTTCATCAACTAAATGGTATTTTCCAATTTCACTTGGTTATAACAATTTAGCTTTGTAGTGACTTACCATTGATACTCATTCAATTCAGTGATACTCAATTTTTTTTTTTACTTTGTCTACATTATATACCATTTGGTTTGAAATGACAAAGATTCACAGTACATTAAGTGTTGACTGTTTTGCGTACAATATTGCTGCCTTTCATCTTTCTTGATGTGATTTTATTTTATTATGTGTATTCAATAAAAATACATATTTTCATTTTCATTTTACTTTTCAATTTTTGGTTTCAAATTCTCCTGATGGTGAAATATATGAGGCATAAAGAAGTTGAAATTTTTTCCTTAAAAAGAAGTCATTGTAGCAAGTAACTGGACATGAATTATAGGATAAAAAATGTATACAGGACTGCACAGTATTCCCATAGTCTCGAGGAGAAAAACAAAATAGAATGAGAGTAAAAAACTAGTTAGCATTTTGACAGTCCCAGGAGATATGAGAAAGAAGTTGAAATTTTTTCCTTAAAAAGAAGTCATTGTAGCAAGTAACTGAACATGAATTATGGGATAAAAAATGTATACAGGACTGCACAGTATTCCCATAGTCTCGAGGAGAAAAACAAAATGGGATGAGAGTAAAAAAAATGGTTAGCATCTTGACAGTCCCAGGAGATATGAGAGTCGACAGACCAAAGGACCTGATGCTTAAGGTAACGTGGGAAGCTCCACTTAGGGCTCGGCCAGACCAAGCGCGGCTAGCGGCGAGGTTAGCGGCAAGAGGTTCCAACTGAAAATTGAAATCTTAGGTATCTTATGTAGGTGGCCAGATAGGAGGCGCGAGGCTTCCCGCGACTCCTATCTGGACACCTACATAAGATACTTAAGGTTTCAATTTGCCGCCATAACCTCCTGCCGCTAACCTCGCCGCTAGCCGCGCTTCGTCTGGCCGGGCCCTTATACAGGTTTTTGGTTAGCAGTATACTTCTACTTTACAAGAATATTAATATTGAAGTTATTGATGCATTTAACTTTGGCATATTATATGACTTGAATCTGGCAACTTGTATAAAACAGCTATAATCAGTTTACTTGATTCATCTATTTAGTCTTGTAAGTTGTAATTTGTTTTTCCTGGTGCTTGGGTAATTATATTTTATATAGTATATCATATCAAATTGTTCTCTTTTTAAGCAAGATTCTACCAAGCTGAATGTCATGGGTGTCTTAGCCTTTGTACGAAATTCTATACTCCAATCAAAGTTAAATCATGTTATTTTGTACAATATTTACAATTTTGTTTTCATTTTTTCTTTTAGTTTGAATTTGAGTCATTGCGCAAAGAAAAGGTCAGGGTACAACAATTTTTCCATAGATATTAAATCTTTTTTTTTTTTTGTATCTAAAACATATAATAATTTAGCACTTTTGAAAGTACAGGCAGATATACTCTTTATCTTTCTTTTTCTCACAAGAAACATTTGTTCCCAAAGACCAGTACGGTGTTGGGGTCGACACTACATTCCAGCAAATGGAAAAATGGGGAGGAGTAATGCAAACCATATTAGAGATTGTAATTAGTCTTGTTCTGTAAAGAAAGGTAGTTAAAACTTTGTCTGCTTTAGTCCTCGTTAGATTCTCGGTTCCTGCTGGTCTGAGCAGCATTCCTTCGGCCGTCGGTTGCATTTAGTTTATGTATTAAACGTCAGTGCTTCTTTCTTCCATCTTGCTGTCCACCCTAGATTACCTTTTACTAAAGCGTAACTCAGGAGATCCACCCCCACCTTAGGCTTGTTAACTAAATGTCCTCATTGGGCCAGCAGCAGACAATTCATCCTAAATCCGTAAATCTAATCCAGTCCTTTTTTGGCAACCTCTGGGAAGATCGATTCGCTTGACTAGAAGGCGTATTTGGGAACTGAGCCCCTAATGTAAGGATAACGATGGGAAAGAAGAAATAGATATGAAATCGGCTACTTATGTGGTCTTAATATCTGATGGATGAAGGGTTCGTGAGCCATTCTTTTGTATAGGTATAATCTTGAAAAACATGATCCCAAGTTATTTATCATTGATAGCTTTGTTAGCTAGGCTTTTTGGGAGGAGATCAACCAGTCTCCTGTTCATCTGTTTCATAGCCATCATAATGATACATAACTTAAACTCAATGCTTTTCAATATTAGACATCTGTACAAAATAATGGCTCCTGAACTCTTCATCTATCAGGTATTAAGACCACGTAAGTAGCCAATTTAATCTCATGATTTCTTCTTTCCCATCATTGTTCTCCTAGTCGGGTGAATCGATCCTCCCGGAGTTTGCCAACAAAGAACTGGATTGGATTTACAGATTTGGGACGAATAGTCTGATGCTGGGCCCTGTGAGGGCCTTTAGTGTTATTGTGTATAAGGGGGGGGGGGCGATATCTCCTGGAGTTACACTGAAGTAAGTTAATCGAGGGCGGACAACAAGATAGAAGAAAGAAGCATTGACGTTTCATACATAAACTAATTGGTAAGTTAGTAACTAATTTTTGGACTTCACTATGTACATTAGAGAAGTGTAATTCTGTCGATAGAGCTTATCTATCAGATTATTTGACAGGCCTGTAGTTGTACAGTATAGCCTTTTTCTTTTTTTTTTCTTCTTTTTTTATTTGGTGATTGCTGAAGTTATGAAATTTTTTGGAAGATACTCCTTTGAATGAGTAACTGAAACCCACTACAAATATTTAATATTCAAGTTATGAGACGTTATTAAAATATGCCTACTTCATATCTAAGTATGTATGCTAGCAAAATGCAAAAGAAAATAGAGACTGGTGTATGTATAGGAACACTGATTATTTTAGACGGAAACTATGATGGTGTATATTGAAAAGGCTAAACCATTATTGATGTATTGTAGATGTTCTGGGAAACGGGATTGCAGCCACCATTGCCTTTACTGGAAAGATCAGTTGAAGAGTACATGCTGCATATCAAATAAACTATTTACTCTTCCATTTCTGTGACTTGACAAAGATGCTACAAGACATGTAACACTACAGTACAGCCCATGGTTTCCATTAGGAGCACTAAAGGATAAATTATCAGTAACATATATTATGTATATGTACTGTATAATATATATATATATATATATATATATATATATATATATATATATATATATATATATATATATACACTATATATATACACTATTTATATATATATATATATATATATATATATATATATAATATATAAATTTGTTAGAAAAGAAAAATAAATTCAATGTAGGAAATTGTTTACTGAATTATATAATAAAAAACAAGGCCTTCAGGCATATGTCTGAATCTATCAGCATTTAGTAATATCCATTTGAATTGATCTTGACATGTCGGCTGAACATGCTAGATTCCGAAATCCCAATAGTTTGGAATACACCCGGGGTCACCATTAAGCCTTTTTTTATTTGATGTGGATCTGTTAAGTAATCAGAAATGAAGAATTGTGGCAGCGTCTATATGCAGGTGATTTGGTAAGTACAAAGAAGGTTTGTAGTGGCAATAGACTGGAGAGGGCGGAAGCTTCAGAGTAAATATAGAAAGATTGAAGCTATGGTGAGCAGTAACGAAGGTAGAGACAGGCCTATAGCTATGCATGAAAGTAGAGGCTTGTTTATATAACAGGATGAACAATTCAGATACTTAGGCTCTACTATAAATCAGGAGGGAGGATGTGAGGCTGAAATTGAGAATAGGATAAAAACAGCCTTGGGGAAACTGGAGTGAGGTAGCACGAGTAGTACGTGATAAGAAAATCTCAATCAAGCTAAAAGTCAAGATCTATAGCATAGTGTTAAGATCACTGTTAATGTATCGATTGGAAACGTCGGCTTTAAGACAAAAAAAAAAAGGAAGCAAAGCTTAAGAGAACAGATGAGTATGGTGAGGTGGGTAATGGTTATATCACTGCTTGAAAGGTTGCAAAATGATGAAAAGAACAATCACAAGCATAGTAAAAGTACAGAGATGATGAGAGAGTCATGACTGAGATGGTGTGGCCACGTGTTTGGGATGAATGGTGGGGGTTCAGGAGGGCTTGAGGGAACTTGTTAGGGAGAAGAGATCAAGAGGGAGGCAGAGAATTATATTGCAAGATAAGGTGAAGGATGATATGGAGAGAAGATGTTTGGTGGAAGAGGATGCTTTTGATGAAAGGTATTGGAGAGATCATCAGTCAGCCGATCCCTTGATGTAGGGATGACAGCGGGAAACAGGAAGAAAAGTCCTCAATTCTTCTTGCCCTTGCTAATCCCATATAGGCCTACAAGTTATATATATATATATATATATATATATATATATATATATATATATATATATATATATATATATATATATATATATATATATATATATATATATATATATATATATATATATATATATATATATATATATATAGGCATCTCCTGATGTATTTACTATTGATTGTAGGTCTAATATTTCATCCCATTTAGATGTGTCCGTGGTATTTTTTAAAGCAATTTTAATACTACAATGGGAGAGGAAAAAAGGATTACTGAGGAAAAACTCAAAAACTTGGAAAGAAAATTTTGGGATTTTCATATTGAATTGTGTTCTCAAATACAAAATAGCTTTGGCTTACTAAGCGAAATTTTGCCATTATTCACTGTCTCTTGAGGGAAGGCCATAGCCTGTAACGGAGCCGAGAGAGGGTTGTGAACTCAAAGGCAGGATGCAATCAACTGAGTTCTTTATTAAGGAACACTCTCCTTTATATACAAAACCTCAAGGCAACAGGACATAACATGCTCGAGAGACAGACAATGTTACAGAGGAAAACCGGAGACATGAATTTTCATGTTCGTTTTAGTGCGAGGGAAGAGCGCAGATACAAGCATAATATATACAACAGGAACTATGTACAATTGTGTGACACACGGTTGGTACATGGCTCCCCCTCTAAAAATGACATACTGAACATGTTAAATAGGTGCCCTGAATCTGAAGAGGTGGTAGTAAAAACTGCGCCGATTAGCGGCAGTGAGTGGCTGTAGAAGTCGATGGTTGGGGTGCGAGCGAGTGGTGGATGATGGTTGGCTGTGTTGCCGCTCCGGCTCGTCACGGGGTAGGCGAGTGTGTCCTACGGCATTCATAGGCGTGTGTGTCCTACGGCATTCATAGGCGTGTCCTACGGCATTCATAGGCGAGTGTGTCCTACAGCATTCATAGGCGTGTGTGTCCTACGGCATTCATAGGCGTGTCCTACGGCATTCATAGGCGAGTGTGTCCTACAGCATTCATAGGCGTGTGTCCTACGGCATTCATAGGCGTGTGTGTCCTACGGCATTCGTATCAGTTTCGGTTGAAGTTGAATAGGTGTCCTCTTCGTCACGAGTGGAGGCGTTGATGGAGGTTTTGAAGGTCATGAAGTGGCTGTCCATAAGGGCACGAACTAGGTTCACCTCACGAGGAGAGCCGTGTGCGGCAGGTTGCAGGCGAGTGATACTGGTCATTTTCCCGAGGGTGAGCGAAGCCCTTTGGTCCCCCAACGGTTGTTGCGAGAGCTGAAAAGGCGTTGCTATACGGGCGGCTGGCGACGGCGAGTACTGCTGCAGAAGGTATGCG
The DNA here is from genome assembly GCF_036898095.1 of Palaemon carinicauda. Taxonomy (NCBI): domain Eukaryota; kingdom Metazoa; phylum Arthropoda; class Malacostraca; order Decapoda; family Palaemonidae; genus Palaemon; species Palaemon carinicauda. Next base: position 191,876,432 of record NC_090726.1, read on the forward strand.
TTGACGGCGTCATAGTAACGGTGAGAGGTGGAGGGTGGGTGGGGAGGCGGGAGGAGCAAGTCACTCCGGGGTCACCAATGTAACGGTGAGAGGTGGAGGGGGGGGTGGGGAGGCGGGAGGAGCGAGTCACTCCGGGGTCACCAATGTAACGGAGCCGAGAGAGGGTTGTGAACTCAAAGGCAGGATGCAATCAACTGAGTTCTTTATTAAGGAACACTCTCCTTTATATACAAAACCTCAAGGCAACAGGACATAACATGCTCGAGAGACAGACAATGTTACAGAGGAAAACCGGAGACATGAATTTTCATGTTCGTTTTAGTGCGAGGGAAGAGCGCAGATACAAGCATAATATATACAACAGGAATTATGTACAATTGTGTGACACACGGTTGGTACAAGCCAATGTTAATCCATTGAGAAAGTTCAACATAGTGAATGATGCTGATTATGATATCATGATTGGAGGGCATTGCCATTCTTTTATAATTAGTCTTTTCCAAATGACCTAATGAAGTCTTAGATTAAGGTTAAAAGGAAAAAAAATGCAGATGGAAATGATGTATTCCTTTCAAAATCAAAATTTATGATAAACATGTTTACCCTTAATCAGCAGCAGTCGAGTGTTTGTTTTTTCTTTCCTAAAGTTAATCTCATTCGAATTAAAATAAAAACAGGCTAAACACTGCTAATGTTAATGGGGGTTTTCAATAAGAAAGAAAACGAAAACTCCATGTTTTGAATGGAATCCAACAGCAGAAGTAATGAATTATAATGAATGATAATATTCCTGCTGAAGTGTATATAACTTCCAATGTTCATTCATCATATCGCTACCTCATTGCAAGAGGGTCGTAACTCCAAATTTGCTAGTTTTGAGTTATATGGTGTACAAGATTGCCGAATTGATTCTGCATCTTTTGGTAAAAGAGTCGTAAATCTAGGTGAATTAGCGGCCGAGAGATGGTACTAAGAAGATTTGTGAAACATGATCAAATTCATAGGACTTAGCAACTTTCAAATGCGTCTCCTGAAAAATCAGGAATTTGGAGTTACGACCCTCTTGCAATGGGGTAGCGATTATGATGATGATACACATTGCAAGCCTTTTTATAAAATCCGGTTACAATTTTTTTTTTCTTTTTAGCAGTAGTAATTCTTCATAATATTTGTCTTTTTTTCATCGTCGGATAGTGTTACTGGCACTGGATTTATTAGTCAAGTATCAGTACATGTAAAATAATGCCAATAAGTGCATAATCTAAGGCATAACTGGCCTATTTAAATTTATTTATACCATTAAATTTCATGGAAAAAACATGCATGAGAAACAAATGACTGTTCACGAGGAAGGTAAGATTTAGATATAGGTCAATAATCTAGATTTTCATCACCATTACTATATATTTTATAGACAATTCTTAAAATTAACCAGGATGCCATAAAACCTCAAATCAATCAATTATGAGGTAGTAGGTTGGCCAGGGCACCAGCCACCCATTGAGATACTACCGCTAGAGAGTAATGGAGTCCTTTGACTGGCCAGACAGTACTACATTGGATCCCTCTCTCTAGTTACGGTTCCTTTTCCCTTTGCTTACACGTACACAGAACAGTCTAGCCTATTCTTTACACATTCTCTTCTGTCCTCATACAACTGACAACACAGTTACCAAACAATTTTTTTCTCTCAAGGCTACTTTCCTCTAGGTAAGGGTAAAAGAGAGACTTTAGCTATGGTAAGCATCTCTTCTAAGAGAAGGACACTCCAAAATCAAACCATTGTTCTTTAGTCTTGGGTAGTGCCATAACCTCTGTATCATGGTCTTCCACTGTCTTGGGTTAGAGTTCTCTTGCTTGAGGGTACACTCGGGGGCATTATTCTATCTTATTTCCCTTTCTCTTGTTTTGTTAAAGTTTTTATAGTTTATATAGGAGGTATTTATTTTAATGTTGTTACTGTTCTTAGAATATTTTTTTTCTTGTTTCCTTTCCTCACTGAGCTGTTTTCCCTGTTGGAGCCCCTGCTTTTCCAACTAGGGTTGCAGTTTAGCAAGTAATAATAATAATGATCAATTAACAGTAACCATTTACGAACTGAGCGCCATCTATCTTTTTGTTTGTTTGTTAACGGACTATTTTAAGCTCCATGCATATAAGTAGGTTTCTTAACTGTCGATTTTTTTTTCGTTTTAATGAATCAGGAACGGAATAGGTTGTAATAGTTTGAATGACGTGAAGTTTACACCTGTTGGACTTTTGAATAATCATTTTCTTGACTTCAAGTGAGTGAGGACTTTTTCAGGTAGGTTAAAAAATGGTTAGATTTTCATGGTGTCCTACCTATATAAATGGTAACCTGTAATTGGTGGTAAGACTATGTAACTTTTGTTGGTCCGTCGGATGTAATTTTTCTATTGTCAAGTTGCTATTCTTTATAGATTAAATATATTGTTTCTGGTGTTAATACGATATTAAGAAGCCAGTCTCACGATTTATGTAATATGATTTAGTGTTGTCTGGAGTAAAGCCGATTGAAGTGCTTTTGTTTGGAATTTGAATACTAGTAAGTGTGAAAAATGTCTTTTCGCCAATTAATTACGTCGGGATAGTTTTAAAAGCCTATAAATATAACAGGAACTGGGTTTATTTTGTTGTTCTTCAGAAGTAATGTGCTGTAGTAAGTTTTACTCGATTACCGACCTGGTTTGACCCAACCAACTACTAAGGCCCCGTCTTACGTTCAGTTATTTACCGTTAAATTTGTTTGAAGTAGTCACTACTACTCGTATGTAGTGTATTTCCATGCGTCTTTTCACCCCATGGCTAGTTTGCTGGTATTTTTGTAGTTATGGACGGGGAAACCTTTCTTTGTAAAAAAAAAAAAAAAAGACTTCTCTTTAGAAAAAGTGAAATGAAGGTCGAATTCCGTTAAATCATGTTTGCAGTGATATTGTAGGTGATTTTGATAATTTTCAAGTTGATTCCAGTAATTCGTGGTTCCCGCAAAACCGGTACCTCGAAAAAAATGTGTTCTTATTAAAATACGTTTTTATGTTTTTAGCATTTATATTTTTTTTATATGCAGGTAGAACCTTGGCTAGGGGTTGTGACCTAGGAAGGGGGTTCGGGGGCTTGCCCCCTTCTAGGGGCTGTGACCTGGGAACGGGGTCCGGGGCTTGCCCCCGGCTAGTGGTTGTGACCTGGGAACTACTAGGTTAGGTGGGTTTGTTAGGTTCTGTACCCTTTTATATATTGTGTAAAGGGTATGTAGAAAAATGCCCTAAGATACAAATTTTATTTGATCAATTTACTAAAAAATAATGTAAATTAATATTACACATATTCATCGATTTCTAAGGGTTTGCAGTGATATTGTAGGGGATTTTGGTATTTTTCAAGGGGATTCCAGTATTTACCTGGGGATAAGAGTAATTTGTGGCTTCCCCAAGAAAACATACTTTCTGTTCGAAATCATACCCTGTAATACAGTAAAACTTTACCAAAAAGTCGGTTTCCATCGAAAGTGACCCTTATTCTTGTCGCAAATACATACTCAATGTAATATATTTTCTATATTTGCTGATAATGGGGGACCCCCAGTGGGAACCCGCAGTTTTGGGTAGGGAAAACATACTGAGGAAACGCTATATAATAGTGACACAAAACTTTTCTTGATACATTGTTCTTGGATGTATAAGAAATCCATGGATAACTACACATTATGTACTGTATATCCTATCCTAAAAGTATACTTTTCATTTATTTGTCGATATTCTAAAGTTCAGTTGTATTTGCTCCCGTTCGTTCGTACGTATATACCTTCTACACATAAATCCGCTCTCCTGCGCTTAAACTTTTACCCCCCTTTATTTTTACCAATAGGAATACTTTTTCTCTTAAAACCCCTCCCCAATTTTCCCCACGTCATTCAAGTGTTTTTACCCACAACATTAAAGTATTCTACTTGACCTAACCCTTCTTATACCGTATGTACCCTTCGTTTTATGTAATACCCACATGTGCATATAAAGTTTTATGCAAGGATTACTGGTTTTCTTATAAACCCTCCTCACTCCACCCACGTCATTTAAGTATTTTTCTTGGTCTGACCTTTCTAATACTGTATATACCCATTCTTTTATGGAATACCCACATTCTCCGTCCGTAAATACAATTTTGCCAGTTTGCCTTGTTGGAGCCTCTGTGCTTGTAGCAACCTGCTTTTCAGACTAGGGTTGTAGCTTGACTAATAATGATAAAAATGATTTGGTACATATTGAAATTAAAGCCTTGCTATATTAATAGGAATTGGTAACCTTGCAGTACTGCTAATTCCATTAACCTCTGATAAAGCTATGTAAGTATGATACAGGTAAATTATAGTTAGATACATGAATCATATATTTTTTCTACTTGCTATCTTAGGTTTTATGCATTTCTGATCATGATTGGGGCAAACCACTGCTTTGGAAATTTTTGGACCCCCTTAATTAGACTATTATGGAGGACCCCAGTCTAAACACAGGGTTTTTGGGTGTTAAAGGCCAAATCTTATGATTTGCAGCAATAAAAATGGTCAGAAATACAAAAGACAAACTTCCTAGGCATTGTTAGACAAATATCTCTTGTTGGCCCATGTGGCTGAATGGAAAGTATCATAATTATCTAAGATTCACTCCACTTCCTAAAAGATTTTGCTCCACTGTGGTTTGCTACGCTTCCATAATTAACATTACACGCTACTCCTGTGTTTATGCAAGTGGTACATGGGTAAGCGGTGCATGCTAGCCCCGTGGGTCATTATTTTGGGGATATTTGCTACTTGAATGTGAGCAGCAATATGTATATACTGAAGTGTGTTTTCAATGGCATAGATTAAATGAGACTAGATTTTTTAATAGATTATAGTTCCTTATTGGAGACGTCTATACCTGGCCCTTGCAGGTAGTGGGGTGGCAGAAAAAGAATGTGCTTTTGCACACGTAACCCCCCCCCCCCCCACAGTCTTTTTCTGTCCAGAGTTTGGGGGTTGCTTAGTCATAGTGCTGAGCCATTCTAGTAATGGGAGTCCTTCAGGACAGTTGCTTAGCACTGTAATCTCGTCAAACCCCCCCCCTTCATTTTCCAATAGTTCTCTTCAATTCCACCAACATTGCCAAGAATCCTTGCACTGCGGACAAAAGTTGGAGGGATGTTGGAGAGGATTGCGCTTGATCCTTTAAAACAAGTCTCCAGCCTTCTACAGTACACTACAGTATTCTGGTTATGTAAACGTGGGACTGGAGGCTGTTCCGTGGAATGAGTTTGTGCGTCCAAGTACAAGGTGGTAACTTTGTGATCTATGTAGTCCCATCAGAGAGGAAGACTTGTGCCTTTAGTGGATCTGAATGATTTTTTCTTTTAGGTGTGTGCATCAGTCTATTAGAAAGCACTTCTCCCTCTTATGGTATGAGGTACTAGTTCTTTATTATGAACTGCTTCTAAATTTTACAATCTAAATGTATACCTTGGTAGTAGTCCAGGCCCACTCGCAAGGAATAACTGTGTATCTCGTGGGTGGTTGATCCTGACCTCCTTCATGGGGCTGTTGCTACAGGATTGATTTTGAACTTTGTTCCCAAAGTGGGTGCCTTCTCAAGAGATTTCAAGTGATGTTCGAAGAGCCACTGGTCTGTATTTTCCAGAGATCGCCCATCCCTCCCGATTTCGGCTGGAGAGGAGGCTTTGGTAAATTTTACCAGTTTTCTAAGAACAAAATCCTCGCAGGAGTCTCAACTGTCACCGGACGTGCACTATACTTTAATGCGTTGAAAGGAGAGGGGCGCACGCCTTCATGGTTTCGTAGTCTTTGTGGTTTGGTCAGAAGAATAATTTTCTTGAACATCCTGAGGCTAGGACCTTTTCTTGAGCTGCAAGAATTCAAAGATCATTGAGGCATTCAGTGTGAGTGTTGCAACGATAATACTGTAGTGGTTTAAATCTAGCAACGTCCTTCTCTGCTAGTTGACTTAAGAATATGCACATCAGGACAGCATTCTATGTCGTAGAGTTGTCAACCAAATAAGTTCTGAGTAAGAGGAACGAACTAAATTTAGTAGAAACATTGTTGCCAAAGAAGGGTAGTAAGGTTAGTGGGATGAGCATCCCTGTGTAAAGGAGAGGCTTGTGGGTCATGGGGTTCTCTGGGGATGAACACCACTAGACAGGAAGCTCCTAGTATTTTCTCTTGCCCAGTCCCATGGGTATGTTTGTTGTAGAATACCAACTTCCATGTCACATGGATGGTTTCACCTTTCCACCATTCAACACTTGTCCTACTAATCTACTGTGTTGGGATTATGGCGGGGTTCAGGTTGATCCTGGTGGTTCTTGGATGGCCTCTTGTTGAATGATATCTCGTTCAGCTTTGATCCCAAGAGAATTCCATTTGCCCTCGCTCTCTAGGAATGTAGGCCATCCTGTTTGATGCTACTGCTCAGTCTTGAGCATGGTCTTTTGACAAAAGGGGATAAACCTCTACTCATACTAGTTGCCTATACTCTTAAGGATCTTCGAACAGTCTTGCCAATCTCTCTACTTCAGACCCCAGAGAGGGGTGTCCCTCATTCTCAAGGCTCGCTCGTACCCGTCCGAACCTTTGAGAAGTTTTAAGAGAATTAGTCAGAAAAGAAAAAAAGAAAAAAACCCTAGACCTAGCTTTGGCAAATCTTCCTTAGCACTGGCAAAACAAAGGTCTCACTCCCTCTCTTTTGGAGTTCGTTAGATAATCCATAGTACTGTACATGCACCTTTAACTGCCGAGAGAGTTGAGGTACAGGCTAGGACTGGAACTTGTAAAGTTAGGAGCTAGGCTCTACCCTTACCTTGAAGAATCTTGCACTCAGCCAGGTTTTGAAGAATGGAGTGTGTGCGCTCCACACCACCTTCATGGCCTTTTTATCTACAGGAGTATCCACAAGTGCTTTAATTACTTTGTGCTTAGTCTTTTGGGGGCTACTAGAGTAGTGCGCCAAATCTAGCTCCCACGCTAGTCTATAAGCATCTTGTCTATGGGAATGGATGGATGTAAGTCTGGAATGAAGGCATTCTTTTTTTCCCCTTTCTTAGGTATGAGGGAGTCAGTTACTCACTGGATCTGATATTGCTGGAAAACTGTACTTTTGAGCTCTCTTCTTTAGAACCTGGAGGAGGACTCCCCATCCTTCCTGGAAGAGGGCGAGGATGGTTAGATAAATAAAACTTTCATACTCCAGGTATATTATTTTTGGACAGCTATTCCCCTCAGGGGGATGACCTCCCTCTTTTGAGATGTACCAATCTTCTTGGACGGGTCAGGCCCTATAAGTTTATTCATCCCAATGACAGATAGGTAGGAAGTTGCTGGCATAGTCTCCTTTGCTTGTGTATGGAACTAGGTAGATTGACGTTTCCAGGAAGAAAAAGAACAAAGCGGTTTGTCTTGAAATTATTGCCAGTTCTTTGCTCAAAATGCATCTAATAAGTTAAAAACACTTCCAGAAGACAAAAACTACGCCCCCGAGATCTTTGCTCAGAATGCATCTGTAACATTTGAAAAGCTTCCAGATGAAATCGACCCGACAGGCTGCGAATTTCCCTACTTAAAGGACGATGGTTTGTATTTGTAGGAAAACCTAAAAAATTTTTTTTCAAGTAATTTGTGTTTTTCCAGGCTATCAAGTCTTTTAGGTTAAACTTTCCTCCTCAACCCTTCCAAGCCAAAAGTCATAAGTGAAGACCTTTTGATAGGTGGGGGGACGTGACTCCTCGCCCTCACTAACACTTGTTTAACTGATCAAACGATTAAGTGAATATCCAGCTTGCACTGAAGACATATTTCATACTTAAAGGACTCTGGTTTATTGCTAGGAAATATGACAATTACTTTAAAATTGTTTATTGTATTTGGTTAGTATTGTTGTGCTCCTTTGACCCCACGTTTAAAATAGTACTGTATTAGCAAAGCCTAGATCTACTTTATGCAGATTCAGAGTTGTACAAGGATGAGCTATTCATATATTTAGTACAGATCAGTTCTATTCTTAATACTGACAAGTTCCTTAAGGTTGGCTTTATGTAGCTGCTACCACACAGCAACTTTTTCTGCTCTAGTTGATAGGCCCAGTTTGTGAACAGCCACCTGTTATGGGAGGAATGTTACTTTTTTGTCAAGTTAAATTTCCCTGTTGATATTGGCTTGAGATACTATTATCTTCTGAATTACTCAACCTATTGTGGAATGTGTGGGTGTGATTAAAGCTATGCAAGTAAGGGAGTTAAGTGTAATATGTACAGCTTTTCAGGAATTGCTTATATTCAAAAACTTTTGAAGGTAGTGGTTTTATGGTAGAAAAACAGGTCATCATTATACTTTAGTGTACAGTTAAGTGGTTTAAATGAAAATTGAAATTTAAGGTATTAAAAGCCAGTGGCATTTTTGTGTAGGCTATGGTTTAGGTGAGATAGGTGTCATAATAAAAACTTGGTACTAAAATAGTTGTGGGAGGGACAAGGTCTACTTTAAAGTTATATGTTCTTGGGTCAAGTCCTTGTATGTTTTTGCATGTAACTACCCAGCTTTACCCCCCTAGTAATTCACCATAATCTCATCCTACACCTATTTACGTAAAGGACCTAGGTTAGATTTTGCTTGTCATCTCTATCTTGAGCTTATACTTCTCCAGTCATCTCTATCTTGAGCTTATACTTCCCCAGTCATCTATCTTGAGCTTATACTTCTTTATTCATCATCTACTTCACACTTCATATTCTTCAGCCAAGTAGGCCTGTATCTTCCAACTCTTCTAGGTAATAAATTGAATGCTTCATGATAGTTAAGGGAAGCTATTGGTTTTTGTATAGATATCCCTAGTATTTTTTGACACGTCTTAATTTATTAGTATTTAAAAAGTAATCTGGCATATGTCAGATTAGGGAACAGAAATGTCTTGCCTCCATTGGCGTTGGGTGAGGTTAGTGGCATCAGTGTACTTCATGTGGTAAATATCATCAAGCACTCCATACAGTACCAAATTGAAGGGAGTACTCAATGGTATTTGCAGGAATTCTTGTTCCTAGCTGCACTTGCTTTATAGGTTTACCTCAGATCTTTTCTTTTCATCTTTTTATCCCATATCTTAAAGATTTGTCATAATGTAACTGCAGGATTTACTATGTGGCACTTGGGTGGTGAATTGCATCAGAGGCCCATACACCAGGTTACTATTATTACCTGTGGTGGTATTGGTGTCGTCTAAGCTACGCAACAACCCGGGTTAGAAAAGCAGGATGCAAATAGCCCAGTAAGGCAAGGAAATTAACTGCGTTAGAAGTAATGACTAATTACTGTAATATAAAAAATTTTAAGATCAACTTGTTGAAATAGATTTTTCATATATAAACTATGAACTTGTCAGCCTGTTGGACAAAAATATTCATTAAGTTTGAATTTGAAATTCCAGGGATTCTACAATCTACAATTTGATCTGGTCACAGCTAGAATGAAACTTCTAGAATACTGTGTAGTATAGACCAAATCCATAAAGCTGATCCAGAATGGCCGTGCATATGGGCAAAGCTTCTGTGTTTAATAAGAACCTGCCACCTAAGACTATGGGGGGGGGGGGGGGGCAGGGTTATATTTCTATGCATTTTTGTATTTCTCACAAAATACGATTTCCTAGGTTAGGCTAAGGAATTTGGGTTGCAGAAGTACCTCCCATATTAACGGAATAGTTTGTATTGCTATGAAAATTATAATTAAATTTATTTTTCAGACCTAGAAAATGGTGGAAACAAATTCATGCTGTTTTCGATTTTCTCCAAGAACTGGTACTCTAGTAATTGGTTGGCTGTCTTTGGTAAGGAAATTGTTCATCAGATATTTTTTTGCTACATACCCCTATTGAAATTTGAATACACAAGTGTAAGATCTTCTGATAATTGATTTTTTTCATTTACCAAGGTATATCAGCTCAGTGTAAAATGATTTAAAACATTTTATGTAAGATATTTAAGAATATCTACAGAAAATGGTTATTTCTATTCATCTTGCCTGGTAGTCATCATGCATACCTCTCAAAGCTTTAAAAGTTTCCTAACCTCCAAAAATCAAGTAGAACGTATCCTTTGTCGCCTCACCTCTAGGTTATTGAATACACTTTATGAATGGGCACTGTAAGACTAATTGGCTAGGGTATGGCAAAATCTTCAAAAATTTTTACACTTTGCTAAGTGAACACCTAAACTCTACAGTTCCATTTTTTGCTTTGTGATAGTTAGGTGTAATGGTTTGGGATGTTATTTTAGAGCATCTCTTCAAAGTAAACTTTTAGAACAAAAACTTTTACCAATACCAGTTGGTAGAATTCTAAAATTCTAAATTCAGGGAAAATTAGTACACTTTGCTACTACAGTATACTATTAGCCCCTTATCTGTGCCTCTTGCAATTCATTGTGCTTCTGCCCACGTGCATGATTTTTACATGATCGCGAGACGGGCCCTTGCTCATATAGAATACATTAATCCCATTTACATACTTTATAAGTGTTAAAAAATCTTGGTAACCTTTTGAAATTAAGCTCTTATCACATTCATGCATCCTGTCAAGGTCAATGACCAAATTAAATGCACAGAATTTAATATCCTCAGTAAAGGATACCAGTGACACTTAACTCTAAATATGAGGGCATTATTTATAAGATTCTGGGGATCTGGTTTGCCTCACTTCAAGAAGGCAAAGTTTGTTGGTGTTAGGTTGTATACTGTACTGTACACAGTTTAAAGTATTTGGAGCATTCCCCCTGAATCTAACTACACTCCCATCTTGGCTTTCTAATTTTACCTCCATTCCATATTTGTTTACAAGAGCACGCTCTCCATTTACTCCAAAATTGTGCATTCCTGCAGCTTTCCTTTTTTTTTTTACAGTAATTGGGAGGTTCTTTAAATGCTCGGAAAGCAAAAATTAGCAAGATATGTTGCGAGAGGGGGGAGGGGGAGGGGTTGGTGGAGGAGGTATTAAGCGTGCAGGAACCAACATCGTCAACATAGTCAACCAAAGAGAAGTTCGTGACGTCAGCGTACATTTGGTATATATTCAAAATATATTAAATGAAAAATGTATCATTTACTCGAGTGTCACTATTTGTGAAATGTGTTTTTTATATTTGGTGAATATTTAATGTAAATCATATTGGTGTATTTTTAAAGAAATTATTTTGAGTGACTAGTTTAAACTTCGGGAGAGAATAACTCCTTCATTGATCGATCTACATTGGTTACCTGTTAAGGTTAGAATTGAATTTAAGATTTGCTTGTTGACTCACACAGTATTAACCAAATAAAATATAAAGTCACATAGTGAAACTTTTGAGTAAGTGATCCATCTTTAATTTATTATATATTTTGAATATACTGTACATCAAATGTCTGCTGACGCCACAAACTTCTCTTTGGTTGACTATGTTGACTATGTCGGTTCCATGTCGCTCTGTACCTCCTCCACCAACCTCTCCCCTTCCCCCCCACCCGCAATATGTCTTGCTATTTTTTTTTGCTTAACCAGCATTTAAAGAACCACCTAATTACTGTACAGAAAGAGAATAGCTGCAGGAATGCACAATTTTGGAGTAAATGGAGAGAGTGCTCGTGTAAACAAATACCCTCTATTCCTGCTTAATTTCTTCAGTCTAGCTGTGCAACACCTCTAACTTTTTTTCCTCATATACCTGAAATTTTTTTCCTCTAGTTGCATTCAGGACAATATGGTCTCCCTGATGCTAGAGGTATGGCCAGTCTAAATTCCCAAAAACCATCCTTGTACTGCAACTAGATTTCCCATGATGGTCAAATGTACAAATACTGTAAATACTATAGTCAATTCTTTTCAGTGAGGCAGACTTGCACCGACTCGTAGGGGTGCCCTTTTCTCTCTGAAAAGTTTCCTGATCGCTGAAGATAATTCTAACCAACCAGATAGCAGAACACTTCCGAGCTGAAAGGGCACCGCTGTGAGTCTGTGCAAATGCGCCTCATTAGAAAAATTGCAGTATAGTTCCCCTGTTAATTGAAATTTTAAATGTTTTAAATTTTTCATAGGCACAGTATGAGAAATTCTTAAGTATAAAATTTTCTAATAAAGTAACTCATGTTTCAGTATCAAATGAGACTAATTGATTTCTAGTTGTAGGTTCTGCAGCAAGTTTTTAATATATTTAACATCTATAATTTGTAAAATCTCTTGCCTTGGCTTTGATAAGTCTGTTAATTTCCAGACTAGATACTGAAAACTATTTTCTGTACTGTATGCACTAAGTATGATCTATATTTTACTGTTTACATTAGTCCTGTTTTTATGAGTAGTATTTAACGTATCTCATTACAGATATGGAGTGTTTCCCATGTACTGTTTATGCAGCAAAATACGGTCTTCAATGAGGGGGAGTATAAGATGGTCTGTGAAGAATTGGTATGCAACAGTACATTAAAGTCGATTGGATGTGATATCTGTCCAATCATTGCTGCAATAGGTACAGCAATTTACAGGGCACTAGTGATTGGTATATAAAATACATTATTTGTTATAAAATCTTAAAAGTTTAATCATTTTAAAGATCTTGTAATATATTGCCAATATCTAAATCTTTTCAGCAATGTCTGTACTAATCGTTGCCAGTGTGTTGAGTGTCCTTTTGGTTCTTACCAATGGACTGTTGGTGTTCGGCGTTCACCAGGTTTGTCTCTTACAGTAATAGTTATCCCTTTCCATATCACTGTTCACCTATCATACCATCAGTACATGGCAGATATTTTAATTTAGATGTAAATATAATTCTTATCTTTTATACATTGGATGTCTACAGGCCGATACATATTTTTGAGATTTGAATCGGTATAGACCTTTTCTGGACCAAAACTTGGTTAATAGAAATACAATAAAGTACAGTACTGTATTTTATAAAAACTTTATAGAATATTTGTTCCTACATGTATACAAAGCTTTAGTTTTTAAAATTGTGAAATCTTTAGGGGACAGGAACAGCCGTTGAAATTTATGAAGAGGTTGTTAGATGGTGAGCCAGAGAGAGTAGCCCCCACCTACCTGCCTGTTGGACTACTCGCTTTTGTCTTCAGCTGGATATATACATACTGTTGCATCCTATCCAGTGCATCTTACCAGATAATTTCAATGATAGAAAAAGCAGGGTAGTGTTAGTAGTTGAATGATGTGGGATAAATGTATTGGACTTGCTTTGGTTTAGGAGTAAACTAATAGATCCACACCCATTGAGAGCAGCATTGTTTGCTATTATCCACTTCTTCCTGTGTAAATCATGGCATCCTGTTAGGTGGGTATTTTCGTAGAGGAGTGGGAAGGCTAAGCAGTCTTCAGCCTTGTTCTGGCAAGCCTGGAATTGCTTGAGACATATCACTTTGTGCTCTGCCTGCCCTGTCCAGAACCGCTAATTGCATATCGTGGCTGTGGTGTCTTGGGCTTGGTCCATTTCCTTTCTTAGCAACGCCTTATCATATATCCTGTCCCACATTGAAAAGAATTCTGCCTTTCATTGACCTGACAGTACTTTAATTTTAAATATTAGTTTTATGGAAGATATACTTTTATTTTATGAAAATGCCTCTGTTACAAGAACATAACGACTTTAATGTGCAAAAATTCTTTTCCAGAACAAACCTTGGTTGATGATTCCCTACATATTTTACAGAGTAATGGAGATAAGTACACTGTGTGTGGCTTATCTATCCTTAGCTGTATTTGGAATTTACATTGGAAATAGTACTGTAATCGCTTTTACCATTATTATATTTAGTTTGGTGATTACCTTGGATGTCTACTTCCTACTAGTTGTCATCGCTTGTTACAAAGAGGTGAGTGAAACTTACTTTTTTTTTTTTTTTTTATCTTCCATTACTTACCCACTTAAAACTCCATATGGTATGCTGATAAAGCTGTTGTACTTGTACCAATTGATCAAAATGTATTTTGAAATATCAATTTAGCTGTATTTGACTACTACAATTTTATCTTTAATCTTAGATTTGAGTTTTCAGGTGCATAAATTGTTTAATAGCTATACTGTAAGCCAAAATGAATACTGTTTATGCAAAGTAATCTTCACTGCAATTGTTATTTTCCTTTTATTTGCATTGTTTTTGTGTGTAACTTCTTTTCACAGAAGCTATTCTCAAGAAAGTACTGTACAGCATGGATCATCTAGTAGTTCTTGATTGCCTACCTTCATTTTGTGATCACGAAATGCTTTTAACATTTTCTTTTACCCCTGAGTATTTGCAGCAGGTTATTCTATTTCAGTGATCCCTTTTTTATAAATTTCTAATGATACCATTTTTAACTAAGTTGTAGTTACTCTGTTGATTTTGACTGGCTAGATCGACGAAAACTTGTTCGCCTTGCAGTCGCATGGGCAGCAGACAGTCCCGCTTCAGCCGATGAGTTAGAGCTGTTTGTTGGAGGTTTCTATTGCGGTTAGGCAACCCACCATTGTGGGTAGGGCTTGCTTGGTAGACTTTCAGTTAAGCATCTCTCTAGATTGAATTGGAACAAATTGACTCTCTAAGACCCCTCTTAACTTCTCTGTACATCTCTGAGAGTATGCTTGTAGAAATAATTCTCTTGGCTTAATCATACAATGTGAATTATTAAATAAGTAGTTTCAGCTATTTGGAATAATTTTCCCCAGGTTAAAATCTGGTGTTTCATTCCTTAAATTTTTTTATTTTGGTATTAGGCGCTAGTTTTTCTTTCACCAATTCATACTATGTACAAGTTTATATAAAGATGGTGGGTATTTTCATAATAGAATTCCTGATTTACTGGCGTTGTTTAACTACAGACTTGCATCAAAATATTAGTATTATCAAGAGCCAAGCTAAAACCTTGGTTGGTAAAGAAAGATGCTATAAGCCCAAGGGCTCCAACAGTGTAAAATAGCCTAGGAAGGAAAGGAAATAAGGAAATAGATAAGATATAAGTAGTAATGGAAAATTAGAATAAAAAAAAATTTCAAAACTAACTACAAAACTGATAATTAACAGAGACTATCAAGAAGTCAGCCTGTTCATCATTAAAACATGTGCTACAAGTCTGAACTTTTGAATTTCTACTGATTGAACTACGCGATTAGGAAGGTCATTCACATCTTGGTCACAGCTGGAATAAAACTACTAGAATACTGTGTAGTATTGTGCCTCATGATGGAGAAGGCCTGACTATTAAATACTTAACTTCATGCCTAGTTTTACGGACAGGATGGAACTTTCTAGGAAGATCTGAAAGCAAAGAATGGTGAGAATTCTGAAATATCTTATGCAACGTGCATAATGAACTAATTGAACGAAGGTGCCAAAGATTGATATTTGGATCAGGAATAAGAACTTTAATAGACCGTAGGTTCCTGTCCAACAAATTAAGATGAGAATCGGCAGCTAAGACCAGACAGGAGAAAAATACTCAACTAGGTAGAATGAAAGAATTAAAACTCTTCAGAATACATTAAGGAATAATGGTTGAGCAAATTCTTGAGCTGAGAAACTAGAGAGCAAAGCTCTTAATGAGCTTTAGTCAGCATAATAGTAATAGTAGGCCAAACTAGTACCTTTGTCTTCAGTGGTAAAGAAACACTAAAGCTGTACATTTAAAATATCGATAATATTGTTTCTTGGTTTTCAGCGGGTGGTTTTTCTAAAGTAAAGGTGGCTACTTCTGGTCTTATTATTTATAATGTTAAATTTTAACTAGAAATTTCCAAACTTGAAACAAATGTAAATTTGACAGACTAGGAAGTCCTGAATTTCCATAAATGACCGGTCCAAAATTGCCCTTTATGTACAGAGGAAGAAGGCCAACGCCTGACAATTTTGGCCAAGTCGGTAGCTTTTCTGTTATCTATCCATTACAGACTGTGACCTTTTCTCTCCTTGGTGCAGGATGCAGGACAATAGTCTTATTGTCTGAAAACCCCTCCATGGTTTTTCCTACCACCAGTGATTCCTGATTGTGAAGGACTTTAGATAGCACTAAAATCTCAAGGCAATTGCTATAGAGTTGATTCCTGTACTGTCTTGTTTCCCTAACATGTAAAATCATCTTTACTTTAATTTCCAATGAAACTCCCTTGGAGAACAAACTTTGATTATCCCACCAACTTGGCAGTTGTTGATGGTTTTTATCACTGGCATAGATTATCTAGATATTTTGTTTTAAGATAAATCCAAGACTAAAATTAGATGTGCTTTTAGGTGCCCCATTGGAACTACATTTCAATAAGAAAGTCTTGGTCCCTGAAAGTCTCTAGTCCACATCCAATCTGACCTAGAAAGTGTCCTCATTTCCTACAGAAAAACCCAAAAATTAACTTGCTATTATCATTCCCAAGTATAGAATCTCCAGATTTGGAACCAGGCATAGTATTCAAATTGGCAAGACTCCCAACTGTTCAGAAACCACTACTTTAATCTGAATCCTTCCAAATGAATCTCTCAAAAATAGCCAGTAATCCTGGTATGAACGAATTTAGCCTCTGAATCTTCGGCAATTTTGTAGTGAGGGAGCCATCATCATGAGATACTTGAGGAGCAGTCATGTGACTGGAACAAAGGCACTTGAAATGGTAAATCCTTAACCCATTGATGAAACAAAGGCATTTTCTTGAATTGGAGATTAATAGGAATGAGAAAATATACTTGTGTGAAGTCTGTTGAAAACATACAAACTCCTTTGCTACCCCTAGACATGTAGAGTTTTTATATAAACTGAGGCCAGTTGCTACCCCTAGACATGTAGAGTTTTTATATAAACTGAGGCCAGTAATCTTCAGGTTAGAGACTTGTAGAACTGTCCTCCAACCTGCCAAACTTTTAGGGGACTAGGAATAACTAGTTAAAATAAATCCTTAGAAGGGGTAAATACGTATCGCATCTTTTTCCCTGAAGTTTTACAATTTCTGGTTTCAAGATCTGTGCCTTTACTGTATTTAATAGATAAGACATGGAATTGGTTCCTTGAACAAGAAAAATTGAAGGCTAGAGAAATCCAGTTTCCTTCACTGATTAAACTCATCACACATGAAAGAGGACAAAGCCTCTCCCTAAAAATGGTTAAAGTGAGTCTTTCCTTCTTGGATTTGCTGTGAATGACCAACGGAGTTCTAATATATACAAATTAACAAAGAAAAATGTAGAATTTATGAAGGGTGGAGAAGAAAACTATATCAAGCTTAGCAATGCAAAATTCAATCTGATGTATTGTACTTAATTTCTTTTAATTTTCAATTGGTCAGGAAAGTGAAGGATCTGCTGTTGAATAGGGAGTAAGTGTTATTGCTGGCAATAATGGCAGACAATGACTTAACTGAATAGTTTTATGCTGTGTAACTAGTGCAATATTTTTTAATGTTAAACTGATATTCAGTACTTTCACAGATAAAGCTTGGTGGGAAAAGAGAAGTTGACGATTGCAGTGTACTCATTGTTCAAGAGCAGCAGTAAATGTTGTGCATTTTTAGATTTTTCATTTGAAAGAAAATGTACTTGGGGTCAGAAGCTACCAAACCATTGAAAGGCTTATAAATATAAGACATTATGATCAAAGTTATTTCTTATTTTGAAAAATTGTGGTGCAAATGAGTGCCTTTCATTGGCAATCATTTTTGCTTTACAGAAATTAGTGTTTCATTTTACAAAGTTAATGTACAGTAAGAAAGTTATTGGCCTCGTGGAATAAAATAGGAAAGTCTTTCACGTTATAAAATTTGCTAGTAATGCACAAATACTGTAATTTGTTTAATAAAGAGGTTTTCATTGAAGATAAATTTGTAATTTATATCGCTCTATTGAGATTTAACTAAGATTTTTTTTAATATTGCTACTTTGGATAGTGGCTACTAATGGCAATGGGATATTCCTGTCAGCTTTGTTAAAAAGTTAAATTTATATTCTTAGAGTTTTAAGTACTTTGTTGATTGGATGTATATTCACTTTATAAAGGCTGTATGTTTTCATTTGTATGATTTTGACTGTTTCTAAATAAAAAGCTTCATCTTGGTAAACAAGATCTTGGTTTCCCATTAAGATGTGCATTTTTTAATTTGTTCGGAGTTTGGAAGAGGGGAAATTATTTCAACTGTTATAACTTAAGCTTTTCTAGACTTGAAAATCATCTTGATAGAACAATACCGGCTGACAACAAACGGTCTGTTTAATTTAGTGATGGCAACATGAGTAATCAAAGTTCTGAATCTTGCTGTAAACAAATAGTTTTAAGATAATAACTTAAGGAAAATGAAAGATGAAGTTTTTAAAACGGTAAACCAAGTTCTGAAAACGAAAGGTAATGGGAAATATAGCTGTAAAATTAAAATAAAATTTGCAATCCTAGCCTACATGAAAAAGGGGCACCATGTGTTCATTCTCTGTACAGTGCAAGAACAAGAACATGGGGTTTAACCTAGAATGAACGGTCCAGTGATGGAAATAAACATAATTGACTTTAAAATCAAAATTCAGCTGGGGAGAAATGAAAGCACACTAAGTAGTGTAACCTTATGGAGAAAAAAACCTATGTAAATTCCAAGTACTTCCCTTACAGAAAAAATGTATAGTGTTTTAACTTTATACAAGGTAGTACCACACAGAATAACTGCTACTAATCTACGACCACACTTGAAAAGTCAAAGGTTATGTCAGTTGCACCAACAAATGTCGTGTTTGTCTTGAAAACAAATACTGTATACGCTTTGTTAGTATAGGAAATATCCTAGATACAATCTCCTTTTATAACCCAAAAAGAGGTATAGAAAATAGATAATTTTAATAGGTCGAACATATTTAAAGAATTCTATTCTTTTATGTTGTAAGACTGCCAAAACGATCTTTTATTTATTATTGCAGAGACTTGGATGGTTTGATGGAAGAGACTCCTCCAGCCTGCCCTACAGTTTCTGTGACCTAAGAGGGCTGGGTGGGGTGTTACGCTCATAGGCGAGAAGCCTAAAAGCGTCTGAGGGTTCGTGGCAGGCGATCGAATCTGAGCTGGATTAATGTCCATCTTGTAGGAAATGATGACAACTACAATCTGGTTATAACTTGCTTGACTAAGGCAGCAAGTTACGGGGTAATTTATCGGAATGATAGAATGATCATAGTGAAACCTCCTAATCTGCTTGTAATTGCTAAGTTTGTCCTTGATCCCTCCAGTGATAACACTAAAAGAAATTAAAACTGAGGAATGACATGCACGAAAGATCAATTGGGAAAAAGGGCATGGAGGGCCACATCGGTGATCTTGCATACGAATTTGAAGTTGTCCTGTCACTCCAGCCGCTCGTTAAGTTCCTCTGGACTGAGCAGTTCAGCCTAAGGTTATGAGCGGAGTCCACCATCGTGCTTTGAACTCTTAGGTGAACGGAGTTGTCAAAAGCAAAAAGCAAAAAAAAATAACTGGGCAAGTTTGAGGAATGAAAACGCATCATATTAAGCATTCAAGTAATTTGCACATCTATTGGTGAACAAAGAAATGACTAATTTGTTCTTATATTCCCAACAAGAACACATGGTTAGTGGTGAATAGGTAAATAACAATTTGATACTGTACCATATCAAAGGGACTGGGGCTAAAAAAGCAAACTATACATGGTCTCGGCACACTAAAAAAAAAAATTGTACAATTACAGTGTGGGCACACAGGGTAATAACCAAACGTTTGCAATTACACTCGCAAAGAGGATAAAACTTGGTTAGTAGTGTATAGGTAAATGACACAAAAATTATTACAAATTAAAATAAAAGGTTAATTAACCACAATATATGGCAGCATGCATTATGTATGGTGACTAGAGATCAAAAACAAAACCGCGATATCTAGTTTCTGATCTTTCCAGTTCAGCTTATGGACAATATCCATTACTTTGGAATAAGCATGTAGATGAAGCTAATCTATTATAAACACTGTTGAATATTGTAGAGAAATTTAAATACATTGAACATATATAAAAATAGTTCTAATACCTCAAATGTGCAGGATGCAACATGCATTGGTGATCCAAACCAAATAAATGAATACCAAGGTTCTAGTGATTCAGAACTTTGAATAAAACCTGCTTACACTTTTCCATAAGCTTTTGAAAAATACCATAAAATTGTTATTACACAACAAAAGTCCAATGTGAGTCTGGCCTTTGAGCATTCTACAGTCTGTCTGGTGTGTGGGTTAACATGTAGCGAGGGCACTCTCAAGATGTTTAATCACGCTGTTTACATTATGACTCGGAAAATGTAATGCTCAAAAAGTCAAAGGTGAACAGATCCGGTTCAAAGGACCATGTGTGGAAGATTTTTGTTTGTAGGGAAATGTTGCGGGAAAACCTCCCTGCCACAGGCAATGAAGATCCTCCCCGGGAAATATAAGAGCAATCACTCCCCACACCATTAGGGAAAATACATTGGATGTTGCAGTTTGTAAACCACCACACTATCATCCCATCCAGAGAATTGCTTCCACCTGAATGCTAAGGCTTGTCCAGACAGCCAGACAGGCAGGCTTCTATAACGTACAGCGTGGATGGCGGGCACATTTTGCCGGGCCTGCCCGTGAATGTTGTCCACACAGCTGAGTTAATTAAAAGGCGGGCTTGCCCGACGATGCCAGCATTGCTTTACACTATGCCTAAAAATATCATCTATCAACCCTCAAATACTTTGGTAAATAGCATATTAGTTTTTGGTTTAGTTATTTTTTTCTTATACTATTTTTATAACAATTTGCATCATATGTGTTTTATAGTGTTTTTGATAAACATGGTTATGTCTTGTATAATGATTTATGGTTCAAATTATCCTTGCTATTTGCGATGTTACCTCTTCATAAAACGTTGTATGAAATTATTAAATTTTTGTGGTGTATAACAGTCTTCTTACTACAGTATAACAAGTGAGAGAAAGCAAGCATAATGATTAAATTTTTGTGGTGTATAACAGTCTTCTTACTACAGTATAACAAGTGAGAGAAAGCAAGCATAATAATTAAATTTTTGTGGTGTACAAGTCTTCTTACTACAGTATAACAAGTGAGAGAAAGCAAGCATAATGATTAAATTTTTGTGGTGTATAATAGTCTTCTTACTACAGTATAACAAGTGAGAGAAAGCAAGCATAATGATTAAATTTTTGTGGTGTATAAGTCTTCTTACTACAGTATAACAAGTGAGAGAAAGCAAGCATGGCTATGTTCCTCGGTATCTGATGTATCTGCAGACAAATCCTTTATCATCTCTATACTATAACTGCTTCTGTCTGTTTGATGATGATCTTATATCATTATGAGTGAAGAATCTCGGGTCATGTTAACACCTTAGTAATATTTAAGGATGCAATGCCTGGGCACCAACCTCCCATTCAGATACTACCGCTAGAGAGTTATGGGGTCCTTTGACTGGCCAGATAGTATTACATAGGACTCTTCTCTCTGGTTACGGTTCTTTCCCTTTACCTACACAGACACCGAATAGTCTGGCCTATTCTTTACAGATTCTCCTCTGTCCTCATACACTTGACAACACTGAGATTGCCAACCAATTCTTCTTCACCCAAGTAGATAACTACTGTACTGTAATTGTTCAGTGGTTACTTTCCTCTTGGTAAGGGTAGAAGAGAGACTCCAGCTATGGTAAGCAGCTCTTCTAGGAGAACAACACTCCAAAATCAAACCATTGTTCTCTAGTCTTGGGTAGTGCCATAGCCTCTGTACCATGGTCTTCCTCTGTCTTGGGTTAGAGTTCTCTTGCTTGAGGGTACACTCGGACACACGTCTATCTAGTTTCTCTTCCTCTTGTTTTTTTCAACTTATAGTTTTTATAGGAAATATCTATTTTAATGTTATTATACATAAAATATTTTTTTATTCTTTATTTCCTTTCCTCACTGAGCTATTTTTCCTGTTGGGGCCCCTGGGCTTATAGCATCCTGCTTTTCCAACTAGGGTTGTAGCTTAGCATTTGATAATAATAATAATAAGCATCATCACTCCCTGGATTAGAAATGAAACTATAAGAGATTACTCGAGTGCCATATGTGGATGCGATCATGGTGAAGGATAGATTCAGATAGTTTGGGCATGGTCTTTGCACTCCCCGAGAGATATTAGTTCACCAAACTTTTAACTGGTCTCCACCCACTAGGCACTAGAAATGGTGGAAGAGCCAGGCTTGTATGGCTGAGGACTATGAAGCGTGAAAGAGATGATGAAAGCTCAAGATAGAGACGACTGGCGAAATCTAACAGAGGACCTTTGCGCCAATAGGCATAGGAGGAAGAGATGATAATTACATTGTGAGTACTTTATCTAAAATCTTAGGTCAGATAGAGAACTAAAAGTAATATGTGTGATTGCCGAAAACTAATTAGCCAATGGCTATCGAAGTCTACCTTTAACTCGGTAAATAGAAACCAGAAAGGCTAACTTAGATAAATTTTGCCCTGAGAGTCCAACTCCCGAATGTAAGGGGTGATAATACTTCATTATTGATAAGCTAAAAAAAAAAATAAAAAATTCTTCAGTTCCGCATTGGTCAGTACTGCCAGTGCCTTTAAAGGATCTTTAAGCAACCCTTCAGTCCCTTGTTTTTCACCCTTTTCGTTTGCCTGTTATTATTATTGTTGTTATTATTATTATTATTATAATTATTATTATTATTACTTGCTAAGCTACAACCCTAGTTGGAAAAGCAGGATGCTATAAGCCCAGGGGCTCCAACAAGGAAAACAGCCCAGTGAGGAAAGGAAACAAGGAAAAATAAAATGTTTGAAGAAGTCTATCTATATACCAAGGCACTTCTCCCCAATTTTGGGGAGTAGCCTGATGAGGGACTCAACTGAGATTGGCTGGTACTGCTAGGGTGCCACAGCCCACCCTCCCCCGTTATCCACCACAGATGAAGGCAACTGGAAGGAGCAGCAGGGTCTACCGAAACTGCGTCACAATCGCTCACCGTTCCATTCCTATTCCTAGCATGCTCTCTTACCTCTCGCATCTATCACTCAGAGCTTTCTTCACTCCATCCAACCACCCAAACCTTGGCCTTCCTCTTTTACTTCGCCCATCATCTCTTGGATTCATCACCTTCTTTAGCAGACTGCCATTATCCATTCTCTCAATATTGCCAAACCACCTCAACACATTCATATCCACTCTAGCTGCTAAAACATTTCTTACACCCGTTCTCACCCTCACTACTTCATTCCTAACATTATCTACTTGAGATACACCAGCCATACTCCTCAGGCACTTCATCTCAAATACATTAAATTTCTGTCTCTCCATTACTTTCATTTCCCACAACTCCGATCCATACATCACAGTTGATACGATAATTTTCTCATACAGAACTCTTTACATTCACGCCCAACCCTCTATTCTTTACCACTCCCTTCACTGCCCCCAACACTTTGCAACCTTCATTCACTCTGAGTACATCTGCTTCCACTGAATCCACTCCACCATTTGCTGCAACAAGAAGAGTAACAACATTAAAATATATATCTCCTACATAAACTATAAAAACATTAACAAAACAAGAGGAAGAGAATCAAGGCAGAACAGCATGCCCGAGTGTACCCTCAAGCAAGAGAACTCCAACCCAAGACAGTGAAGACCATGGTACAGTGGCTATGGCACTACCAAACACTAGAGAACAATGGTATGATTTTGGAGTGTCGTCCTAGAAGAGCTGCTTGCCATAGCTAAAGAGTCTCTTCTACTCTTAACAAGAAATTGACCACAGAACAATTACAGTGCAGTAACCACTTGGGTGAAGAAGAATTGTTTGGTGACCTCAGTGTTGTCAGGTGTATGAGGACAGAGGAGAATAAGTAAAGAATAGGCCAGAATATTAGCTGTGTGTGTAGGCAAATGGAAAATGAACCGTAACTAGAGAGAAGGATCCAATGCAGTACTGTCTGTCCAGTCAAAAGACCATATAACTCTAGGGGTAGTATCTCAACGGGTGGCCGGTGCCCTGGCCAACCTACTACTTTATATCTTGCATTTTGTTTTTCAAACACTTTAATTTTCTACACAGTTCAACAGCAAGGTTTTCCCCTACTTGCACATCGACATGGGGAGCCCTCCCTGGCCCCGCCACTTGTTCACTATAATCAGTCTCCATACATTTTGAGAAGTCAGTAACAGGACAAGTAGTCTACATACAGGATCCACTTAACTTTATGTATAACAGACTAAGATTAATTCTCTAAGGCAAGGTATGATGAGACCATTGTTATGGTGAGTTGTATAATTATCAAGAAATAAAGATTTTTTTTATGCGCAAACGTAGTCCTTTCATTATACGTCATCAAACTTCCGGTCCGCCATCTTAGAGGACAAACAAAGACGCGTTCAGTAAATAGCTGTGGTTGAACTGTTGAATAGTTAGCCATCTCATCACATTCACATTCACACAATGCCCAGTTTTTGCGCTATTGTTGGATGTGGGAATCGAGGACAAAGAGATGACAAGAGTTTCTACCACATACCGGCAGTTATTCAGAATCAGCACAAAGATACAGAAGAATTATCCAAGCGCAGACGTGACTTGTGGTTGACCAGAATATCACGGGCTGATCTACGTGAATCCTCACTACCCGACGCACGTATCTGTTCTGATCATTTCATATCAAGTCAGTCTCGGCTAGGCCCTAAAAGTATCATTATTCCTGTGTAAACATGCTATATCCGATCGCATGGGTGACTTCACAAGTATCATCGTCAGTTCAGTGTGTAGTGTGTGTGGGGGAGGGGGCATCTCAATTTTTAAACTTCTAAAGGGGCATCTCAGATTTTCAAAACAAAAATTAAAAGCGCCCATATTGGCTTTATTATCAACAAAGGGTACTTACATAGGTCTCTATTTCGTCAAGGTGCTCATGCCTATATATAATTAAGTGTATATTTATATTTATTTTAATTTTTGTATTAAATTGACAGACATACAGGCCTATGTGGTGAATAAACATTGATTATAAATAATAATAATAATAATAATAATAATAATAATATCTGAAAGCTGGTTTAACCCGAAGGGGTCTTCAGCTTATATATGAAACATCGAAAAAATAATTAAACTTGCGCATTTAATTGCAAGGAGGCAAAACGATCATCCAAGAGCATTACAATAGAGTTTGTCCATCATATGTTTATATGTATATAAGAAATTATAGCATTTGTAACCAAACACAAACACAATGGTTAGGCATGAACTGATAAAGATTTGACATTATAATGCAAAACTTTTACATACATTTTGACAATCAGAAATTATAATACACAAGGTTAGGCTAAATGATCAATATTAGCTTTATAATTATAAACACTCTCTTCAATGGCCCAGTGTTTATCTAATTTTGGACTTAAAAGCATTAAAGGGAAAAACAACAAATTCTGGAAGCAGATTATTCAGTGGAAATGTATGCCCACTCATGTTCTGCCTTTGTAAGTTTAAAAAGCATCTGAATTGCATGTGCTATCAATTAGATCGAGTTTCTGCTTGTAAAAACGCTTATCATCACCCGACAATTGTTTGACAACGTCGCTCTCATTGTCCATATTCGCTGTAGCAGCCGCCGTGTTTTCGCTTTGTATGTCCTCCAGCATGGCCGCCGGCGATTCCCAGTGACGTCATTGAAAGGACTCTATAGAGGCACAACGGTTATGCATATATGAGTATTTTAAAGTGAGATATTTATCCAAGTGTATTTGAAAATTCATTATTTCATATATTCGTACATTCAAATAAGCGATTTTGAGCCATCAGCTACTGTTTGTTATCAGTTAAAGGCTTAAAGCTGCACAGCACGTTTGGGTATTTAAGTGTAATTGATATATTCATTTTTTATCATTTTAGTTACAGAACAGTTTTTTTTTGTCAAGACTCAATTTTTTTCATTTTAACTGTGTAAAATGTGGCATCCTTCTCTTCTTTAAATCTTGTAGGCTATGCCAATATTTTTTATCATTTTGATGGGTCAACTAAATCTCTGCCTTTTAAACATCAAAGCCAACTTTTTATACATTAGAAATTTGTTATTTACTTTCTAATTCTATTGATTCTTCCCTCTCACACTTTTCACCATCTTACTATCTTATTTTTTCAGCTCTACGAAGAAGAAAAGAAGATAATAGGAAACGTGTTGTTTAAGAAAAGGATTAGAGAAGAGAAAAGAATATATTTATCAGATGTGGAAAAAAAGAGAGAAGGAAATAACAGAATTAGAATAAAGAAGAAAACCAAGGAGGTGCCGAGGGAAAGGCGAACCTGATCTGAATTAAAGAAGAAGAATTACAGCATTACTAATTACAGTGTTACCAGATATGCAGAAATTTCTGTATTTCTATTGGATTTTCCACAAATCTACAGAATACAGAATTTTTTTCATTTTCATCATAAATCTACTGGATTTTGTTGCACATGACTAAGAAATTCTCAATAAATTGCCCTGATAGAGCTAAATTCAATAGCAGCATGTATAAAAAAGGGCATTAATAAGGATACTGAGGATAGTGATGAGGGTTAGTATGGTAATTTCCAACAACATATCTCCCAGTCTAGTGTAGTAATTATGAGTATAATTGGTTAACTAATATTTTTGTTTTACTAATAACTTGCCAAGTACCTATATCATTAAGGGGTACAGCCAGAATTGTACATAAGCTTTAATTATGGCATATAATTTTGTTTTCATTAGTGTCATTCTTTGTAGGCCTAGAAAATTTTGCATTGTCACATTATTAATATCTAAAATTATGGTAGTGTGTCTACATATAAAGGGACTAACATTTATATTAATTATGCAAATTTAAACATCAAAACATAATTCTACAAAATGACGTTAAAGCCTGTCTGTACATATAAAAGGATCAAATTTATGGTATCTATTTTTTAGTTATGCATCAGTAACTTCGAATATATGTATTAGAAAGCAAATAAAGTTCATACGAGTAATCTACAGAAATTTCATTAAATCTACAGAAAAAAATGGACAAAATATACAGAAATTTTGCCAAGGGCATCTGGCAACACTGCTTGCAAACGCCGCCGCTATTTGTTGTTGTCTGTTAACTTGTCGTGTTAGTTCTACTCTAAATTATTGTAACTTGATTCAATATTAACAACGAGACCTGATTGGTTTCTTCACTGTTACCGGCCTCTCTAGAACGGCGTTTTGCTGTTCTGTCAATATATAAAGTGAATAAGATTCGCTGGAAGACTTCAAAATGGGGGATGGTGAGTGTGGAAAATGGTTTCATTGTAGTGAATTACATGGCAATGTAACCTAGGAAAAAAACTACTGTTTCTTATAGAAAAAATTACGCTCTCTTCAAAAATGACACTCGTTCCCGTCTCAAATTAATAGTTTCAGAAATATATATACATCTATATCCTCCAATAATGGGGGACCCCCAGTGGGAACTCCGGGTTTTGGGTGGGGAAATCATACTGGGGAATCGATATATAAACGTAAAACAAGCATTTTCTTCTCTATACATTACCTTCTTGAAATTATTATCGTAGGATATAGATGTATATATATTTCTGAAACTATTCATTTGCGACGGAAACGAGTGTCATTTTTGAAGAGCGTAATTTTTTCTATAAGAAAGAGTAGTATTTTTTTCCTAGGTTACATTGCCATGTAATTCACTACAAAAATACCTGGAAAATTAACCAATTGAATACAAGTTACTCGATCAACTCTCTAAGTAGCCTTATATTTTACTGTATTTTTGTGTTGCTGGGGATTTGATACCCTTTGTATCTAACTAGTAAGATTTTAGTATACAATATTCCTAGAGAAGTAGAGCGTAAAATTAGTTATGGCCAAACCCAATATTAAAATTTTGGGCTCAATTATAGAATGATGCAATATTATTTAGGAGATTGTAGTTCGCATAATTGAGTAGATCTTTACAAGTGCACCATTTTGAATACCATATATTACTGGCGGAAACCTGTATTAATGAAATTATAGATTTGAATGAAAAATACCCCTGGAGTGTGTGTATGATAGCGGCCATAGCCCATATCATGAGTCTCCTGCCAGCCAGTAGTTCAGAAAGGCTGATGGGTGGCGCTTCTGCCGTAAGTTATTTGTTCGAACATAGTAAAGGGTCCTACATTTTATATTTTAAACCTCTTTATTTATTTTTAATATTGGAATATGCAATATAACTATAGCTCTTTTATTGATCATGTTAATAGTAAAATGGGGGTGCATGTATGATAGCGGCCACCTGTATGTTTTATTATGTCTAACTTAGAATACAACAGTGTAAGGGGGGTCGCAGGGGGCCGTTAGCCCCCTCCCCCGTTAGGTAAGTAGGTAAGAACACGGCTTGTAGGTTAAGTTGGGGTGAAAGTTGAGGTAAGTTGATGTCCATTTTTAATCCACAAGGGAGGAACTGGCCGCTGATATACAGAGGCTCCATAAAAAGTTAGGGTCGAAAAGTGTGTTAGATATATTTAGTCTGATCATTGGAAATGGAAGCCTGGAATGCGAAGTTGCAATTTACCCCTTTAAGTTTGTATGATTGATAATTCCAAAATACTAGCCCACGGGGTCTAACGCGCGTAGCAAAACATAGCCATCCTGTGAGATAATGTTTAATCGCGAGCATACATCAGAACATAAATCAATAAATTGTTTAAGTAAGGAAGTATTTGTAAAACAATGAACACTGTTGCAAATGAAGACATAGGAAATGGGATTAAAAACCCCATGCTAGGTCAAAGGTCAAGGTTGAGAAATAAGTTGCCGTAGCTGAGGTCATGATTTTACTCGTAGTGTAGTGAAACTCTAAGGGATTAATTGTTATGTAAAGATGTGGAAGTGATTCAATTTTGAAAGACTTAGGTCAAAGGTCAAGGTTAAACAAAAGGTCAAGAAGTAAGCTGCTGTGACGGAGGTCTGCACTCTACTGAGTACCCCTCTAGTATTGTCCATATATATTTCAGCTGTGTGTTTACATTTGAACATTTTTTAACAATGTACATCCTGTTCATCATGTTGTTGTTTTCTCTGCAAAGTACAATGCATGGTTACATTATAGAAATATTTTCAATATTAATCTTACCCGATGATCATGTAGCTGTCAACTCTGTTGCCCGACAGAAATCTACGGTCGGGATACGCCAGCGGTCGCTATACAGGTGGGGGTGTACACAACAGCGCCATCTGTGAGTAGGTACTCAAGTACTTCTTGTCAACAAGAACTCAATTTTTCCTCTGTCGTGCCACCGGCAAGACCTACTAATACGCCGTCCCTAACTGGATTTGTTTTCACAACTTTTTGGTGAAGTACACTATTCCAGTTTTGAGCTTTCGCTATGCAGGGGTTTTATCTTCATTTCAAAACTTGAACTCGTTTTGGATAGATTTAATTATGGTGACGAAGAGAGTATGGACTCTCTTTCACTTTTAAATGGCCGACCCTTCCCTTAGACGGAAGTGTTGGTGTCGAAGAGAGTATAGACTCTCTTTCACTTTTAATGACCGACCCTTCCCTTAGACGGAAGTGTGTTTAGGTTTTTGGTAATTTTGCTTAACAAAGTTGGAAGGTTGACAATGCACCTGTTAATCTACAACCTTCCACGGTTGTGCGCTCAGCAGATACTGCGGCTGCCTGCTCCCACACTCCACCTGTGAGAGCTCCACCTCCGATGCGCAGTCGACCCTGCCAGACGCATGTTCATGCTGCGCCCTCCATTGACATGCGTGAGCTACCGCATCAGCAGTGGGAAGGTGCTGTAGAGCTGCCGTGTTTTGACACAATGCGGCATGCTCCGCAACCCATGCGGCATGCTCCGCATCCCATGCGGCATGCTCCGCAACCCACGGCAGTCCCACCCACGCACCAACACTCGGCTTTTGTTGTTGCCACCTCCCACACTCCGACTGCGGAGAAGGTTGACGATGCACCCGTGGGCCTACACCTCCCACGGTTGTGCGCCCGGCATGGCTTCCTGCTCTCACACTCTTGTTGTGAGAGCTCCTCCACCCATGCACAGTCAACCCTGCCAGATGTATGATGACTCCCACACACAGAGCACTCCGTTGCCGTGCGTGAGCTACCACAAGCTGCCGTGTTTTGACACGGTGTGTCAGCCTCCGCAACACACTGTGGTTACCGCCACTCGCCCGCAGCAAACTAGTCAGTCAGGAGTTGAGGCTTCCCCACACAACTTTGGTTGTTGCCAACTCACAGACTGTCAAACAGTTACATGACGTTGCCTTCTGGTCTGCTACTTATACACCAGTGCTGTATGTCCTCACGCTCCTGTTGTGGTTGACAGTTCAGTTTTTGACAGTTCACAGACTGTCAAGCAGTTTCATAACGTTGCCTTCTGGTCTGCTGCTTTTGCACCAGTGAAACCCTCACTGAGAGAACCTAGCTTTTCTCGGACATGGTTCCTGTAGATGAGAAAGTGCTGTTCTCCCTCCTTCTGATATTCCCTTGAGGACTCTGTCATTTGGAGAGGAGCCTTAAGCTGCTTAGCCTCCTATGGACTTTAATTTAAGCATAACATGCTTCCAGGGAGGGTAAATGGTTCCGCTTCAGTCGCTAACCCCGTCTGTTGCCACACCTGCTCCCATAGACCTTGGGCTTTGTTGCAAGACATGCAGTCCAAGCTTAGTCCTTGATAGAGGATTTTTTACGGAGAAGAACCTTCTTGCCAACGACCTTCCTACCGGTTGGTTGTACGCCCTGTTGACGCTGAGGTATCCTACTCATGTCCGCCAGTTGAGATGGTTCCTCCACCGGTGCGACCCATGTGGGTTGCCAGTCGCACGTTGACGTTAAGCTACTCTCGGAGGTGGTTGTGGACGTTCAGTGTGTCACTGGGAAGACGTTCAACAACCAGCAGAGGTGACTTGTTGTGACGCAGTGCGGCAACCTCAGCAACCCGATAAGGGGTTGTCTGTACTACCCAGACAGTCTAGACAGTTTCGGGTTGTCGCTGTACTTCCTCGCATCCCCATGGTTGACAGTTCACAGACTGTGCAGCAGTACCATGATCTTGTGTCCGGCTCCGTCACGCATCCACCAGTGCGACCGGATTCAGCGAGTCAGACGTTGCCCACTCCGTTGCCGTTTCCTCATCAGTTTCGGATGAGGAACCCTCTGATGAGGACATGGCTGAACAAGAAAATCAATCCCCAGCCCTGCTATCCATCCAGAAGATGCTGAAGAAGGAATACGGCCCTGTCAGGCTGTGGATGAGTCTGGTTAGGACACTGTCATCCGTGGTTCAATTGGTGTCACTTGGAAGACTACACCTCCGTCCTCTTCGGTTTCATCTAGCTCTTCACTGGAAAAGGACAAGACGCTAAAAGCGGTCTCGATCCCGGTTTCCGGAAGATAAGTCTGGTCTAACCTGAGGAAAGGACTTTATCAACCTTTTATAGGGTTTTCCCCTGACTGTTCAGACTCCCAACCACGTTCTCTTCTCAGACGCATCGGACGTAGGCTGGGGTGCGACCTAAGGCGGTAGGGAATGCTCGGGATTATGCTCTCGAGTCAAAGGACAATGCATTTTTACTGCAAGAAGCTTCTGGCAGTACGTCTGACCTGGAAAAGCTTCAGGTCTCTCCTTCAAGACAAAGTAATGGAGGTCAACACGGACAACTCCCTGCTTTGATGTTCATCTCCTAGCAAGGAGGGACCTACTCTCTGACATGGTGCGAGTTCGCTAGTGACGTCCTCTCCTGTTCAACAGGTCTAGACTTTTCACTAGTAACAAGTTTCTTCCAAGGCAACTTGAATGTCTTAGCAGTTTGTCTCAGTAGGAAGGGACAATAATTCCAACATATTGGACCCTCCACAGAGATGTATGCAAGAGACTTTGGGTCACCTGGGGCCAGCCAACCATAGATCTCTTCGCAACCTCGATGTCCAAGAGGCTCTCAATACTTTGCTCACCTATCCCGGACCCAGCAGTGGTTCTTTTAGATGCCTTTCTACTAGATTAGTCTCATCTAGATCTATATGCATTCCCTCCGTTCTAGATTGTCAACAAGGTACTGCAGAAGTTCGCCTCTCACGATGGGACAAAGTTGACACTAGTTGCTTCCCTCTGGCCCGCGAGAGAATAACTTACCGAGGTACTTCGATGGCTAGTAGACATTCCCAGAACTCTTCCCCTAAGGGTGGACCTGCTACGTCTGCCACGCGTAAGAAGGTACTCCAAGGCCTCCACGCTCTTCGTCTCACTGCCTTCAGAGTATCGAAAGACTCTCCAGAACTAGAGGTTTTTCGAAGGAGGCAACCAGAGCGATTGTTAGAGCAAGGAGAACATCCACCCTTAGAGTCTACCAATCGAAGTGGGAAATCTTCCTAAACTGGTGCAAGTCAGTATCCGTATCCTCGACCAGTACCTCTGTAACTCAAATAGCTGACTTCCTCTTATATCTGAGGAAAGAGCGATCTCTTTCAGCTCCCACTTTCAAGGGTTACAGAAGCATGTTGGCATCAGTCTTCCGTCACAGAGGCTTAGATCTTTCCAACAATAAAGTTCTACAGGACCTCCTTAAGTCTTTTGAGACCACGAAGGAGCGTCGTTTGGTTACACCTGGTTGGAATTTAGACGTGGTTCTAAGATTCCTTATGTTAGACAGGTTCGAACCACTTCAATCAGCCTCCCTGAAAGATCTCACCTTTAAGACTCTTTTCCTGATATGCTTAATCACAGCTAAAAGAGTCAGTGAGATTCATGCCTTCAGCAAGAACATCGGATTTTCATCCGAAACGGCTACATGTTCTACATCTTGGTTTTCTAGCCAAACACGAGCTGCCTTCTCGGCCTTGACCAATATCGTTCGTTATTCCAAACTTATCGTATGGTTGGAAATGAACTAGAAAGAGTATTATGTCCTGTAAGAGCTCTTAAGTTCTATTTTAAAAAACCTTTACGAGGCCCGTCTGAAGCTTTATGGTGTTCAGTTAAGAATTCATCTTTGCCTATGTCAGAGAATTCTTTATCCTATTATTTTCAGACTGTTAATACGAGAAGCTCATTCCCTTCTGAATGAGGAAGACCAAGCTTGGCTGAAGGTAAGGACACACGAAGTTAGAGCTGTCACAACTTCCGTGACCTTTAAATAAAATAGATCTCTGCAAAATATTTTCGACGCAACCTTTTGGAAAAGCTAATCAGTGTTCGCGTCTTTTATCTTAAGAATGTCCAGTCTCTTTACGAGAACTGCTACACTCTGGGACCATTCGTAGCAACGAGTGCAGTAGTGGTGGGGGCTCCACCACTACAATTCCCTAATTCCAGAACCTTTTTAATCTTTCTCTTGAAATATTTCTGGGTTGTCCGGAAGGCTAAGAAGCCTTCCGCATCCTGGTTGATTTGGCGGGTGGTCAAATTCTTTCTTGAGAAGCGCCTAGATTAGAGGTTGTGATGAGGTCCTTTAGTATGGGTTGCAGCCCTTCATACTTCAGCACCTAGGAGTCGCTCAGCATCCTAAGAGGATCGCTAGGCTCAGTAAGGAAGACGTACTTAAAAAGGCAGAGTAATGGTTCAAGTCGACTTCCTTACCAGGTACTTATTTATGTTATGTTTGTTATTTTGAATAACGGCTAAAATAAGATACGGGATACTTAGCTTCTTTGTTAACATGTATGCTGGTCTCCACCCACCACCCTGGGTGTGAATCAGCTACATGATCATCGGGTAAGATTAATATTGAAAAATGTTATTTTCATTAGTAAAATAAATTTTTGAATATACTTACCCGATGATCATGAATTTAAGGACCCGCCCTTCCTCCCCATAGAGAACCAGTGGACCGAGGAGAAAATTGAGTTCTTGTTGACAAGAAGTACTTGAGTACCTACTCACAGATGGCGCTGTTGTGTACACCCCCACCTGTATAGCGATCGCTGGCGTATCCCGACCGTAGATTTCTGTCGGGCAACAGAGTTGACAGCTACATGATCATCGGGTAAGTATATTCAAAAATTTATTTTACTAATGAAAATAACATTTTTATACATTTTCATTATTAGACTGGGGAATCTTGCCTCTGTAAATATCTTATGAAATTTCAAACTCCCAGAGTTTGATATCGTAATTATTCTTCCACATTTTTTTATTACAGTTTCTAAAGATACTCTCATGTGTTCTGTGTTGCTTGATTCATTTACGATATTTCTTCATTATTTCCTACAGAGGATATTATCAGAAGACGTCTCATGATAGATGGAGATGGCACGGGTGATGTTCGTCAGCTGACGATGTTCATGAAGGCCTTTAGCAAGTGGTGTGGAAGTGATGATACATCTCAAGAAAGGTGAGCTTTGTTTGATATTTCAGTATTTATTCCTACGTGGATACAAACCTTTGAGTCATTTAATAGAGATTTTATCGAACGTCTCTTTTCTCTGCATGTCGGACCTACCAAGGTGGTGAGGATCCACATCTAACCTGCTCATAAAGGTTCCACGAGGCTGATCATTACTGCCTGGACACGAACTCATTGAGGTTGACATAGTCGAAAGGCATGTACTCTGTAACACAAATAATTCACACACAAGTGACAAATAATGTCCTAACACAAAGACACAAGCACAAGCAAAATAAAGTATGAAGAGCAGGTGATGCTATTGTCCAATCGTAGGAGTGAAGGCTGGAGGGTCCTACTGCTTCCGCTCTCAGAAGTGAAGTGACCAGAAGTAATCCCATTAAATGACTCAGGTTTTATTTAGCTTGGAAAAATACAAATTATATGGAATTTTTAGTATTTTAGAATTCTTTATAAGATGTAATTTGAGAATAAGGTATGTATACAGTACTTCCAGAAATTTTCAGTAATTGTATATCTCATTTACTACTGTAAAGGTCAGGTTGCTAATTAAGTTTCTTTTAATGGGTGTTGTTTTGTAGAAAAAATAAGTTGCATACACAGAGGCTGGCAACCTAAGTTTTGAAATGTAAATTGAGGAAATGACTCCAATGGTATTTGTTAAAGTAGAAATGATGGTTTCCCGATTGCATACTTCACCGACTCGTGTATGCTTTGATCTTCATGCACACTCCCCCCTTAGGGAAAGTTCTCTTGTAAAGGTGCCCTCTACTGCTTTCGCTCAGGCTTGTTCACCTATGGACGTACGTCCTTTGATGAAAGAGAAGTCTAGAACTTGTGCGCACACACTCCACATAGCATAAATTCATATGTTCACTCCTTCACACATCTCGACACAGGCACTTGCCCAGTAGAGTGGGCTCATCTATTGAATCACTGGTTCAGGAACGATCATCCAGGAAAGCTGCGGCATACGATCGGGAAACCCCTTTTTGAGGGATGTTCTCATTTTCTCAAATAAGGCATAAACTCCAGGATAGGGAATCAGTAGGTAGAAAGAGTCCTCTAGAACACAATGGTCGAGCTCCCATAGGACTCATTTCCATAGATCATATAAATCAGGTGTCTAGCAGCCCAAGGACTGATTAGGCCTTACTATCATGAACATGGTAGCCCTTCAGAGGTACAAGTGTCTGCTTCATCACCACCCAAGGCTAGCATGGAAACCAAGGGGACCTTCAGGCCTGCAAGACACTTCTCTATCCATGGCGGATCTCCAGAGTACCCCGAGGCCCGATACTAGGTCCAGAGAGAAATATTTCTGGGGCTCACCAACATTCCTTTAATTGAGATGACATAATCGACATTGCAGCTCCCGATGCGGGCCCAATAGCGGCAGAGGACCATCCCCCGTCAAGTCCAAATCAGCCCTTTAATAGGTGTTGGCCCTCTTTAGGCTGATTAACGGCCTGGGGGGGGGGGGATCAGTCAGGCTGCTGGTCATAAGAGAAGTGCCTGCACATCAACTTTCTGGAACTGGAAACAGGTCTCTGTGCTGCTGTCATCTTACAGGACTAGATACAGTAACCACTTGGTAGCTTTGATGAGTGACAATACTACAAGAGTGGTATACGTCAACAAACAAGGAGTTACAGTTTCACAGTACCTCTGCCAATTGGCAATGCAGGCGGGCACTGAACAATGCAATCAAGCTTTCGGCGAGAATCTTTCCCAGCAAGAGGAATCTGATTGCCAACATTTGAAGTCGGCAGGATCATAGTGGTCCCTTTTTCCTCAATTGCTGGATTGTGTAGCAGCATTAGAGGGCGCATTTCAACATCTGTGGTACAGCGTAAATTTATATGCTTTGCTGTTGTTTTGCCCGATTTAAAGGGTGGTTAATAGGATGCAGTTTACCTCAAACCTCTAGGTAATGTTGGTATTCCCCAAAGTGGCCCTAAGTAGATGGTACACTTACTTTCTAAAGGTTCTGAGAGTTATCCATTTGGCCCAACTTGCTTTGTCAGCCTCACCAGCAGGCTGTTTGAGAGTTATCCATTTGGCTCAACTTGCTTTGTCAGCCGTACCAGCAGGCACACGTCAGCTCACTGACATCACTTCACAGGTCAAGACTATCCAGCATCTCCTTTGACCTCAAGATTTTTTGCGAGGTGCACTGTAGGAGATGCCTGGGGGCCCTTCAGAAGTTCTCTACGGCAGTGTACATGGCAAAATGAGCCATCATCTGGGATTGGGGCTGTAGAAGGGTTATTTTTCCTCTGAGCTTCTTCAACTGATTGCCCCCTTCCTTGCGTTACAGCCAGGACATTGAACGATGGTAATATAACTTTTACTATCCTGCATTTTATAGATTTGTTTTAGGCTTAGGTTGAATGAAGATAACTTCAGTAAGGGCTTATCCAGCGCTAGTAATTTCAGTAATTTCAGAAGTATGTTCATATATTTATAATTTTTTTCTTGTTAATTATCAAGATGTGTTGCACTGAATTTATTTGCATGGTTTTATCAACAGTTGTATAGAGGGGCTTTTGCAGCGTGTAGATATAGTTCATTCTTAACAACATCCTTCAATAACATCAGCGTTCATCTGTGCCTTGTACTTTTCATCCTTCCCCCTTGGTGTCTTCTCACTTAGCTGTTTTGCATCTTTAACATTATCTAGTTTCATTTTTGTACTGAGGATAAGCCAAATGATAGAATAAAATTAAGACTTGTTTAATTGAACTACTCATGGTGATGATAATGTTTTAGTGTTCATTCTACATAACTAGAAGGGGATTAACCATTAATTGAGATAGGCATAGTGTAAAGCAGATAGAAGTTGTACTTTATCAAGGATAGATTGTTTTTCATTGCTTGATTAAGGAAAATATTTTAGTGAAAGAATAGAGAATCCAGAAGAAGGTTTCCTTATGAATTTGAATATTCTTGTTATTATTTTGACCATCACAGTGTACTGTAGTTTAATGCTGCCGGTAAATAAAAGTCTCACCTGTGATGGGACATTTTCTTTTTCTTCTTTTTTTTTTTATACACTATTTTATTTCTCACAGCCAAACCCAGTATGATCGTCTCTTATCACAGCTGGCTGGTATTGAACATTCATCTCTCAAGTGGAAGGGCATCATCGATATGAATGAGCTGGAAATAAAACATTATGATGGTCTCAGGTAATGGTCTTTTTTGTAAATTTACTATACAGCAGTAACCCAACTGATGTAGATGTTGTTGTTGTTCTCCAGAGACAAAATTTAGGCTTGTTTTAATATCTGAACTTTATTAATCTTTACTTTATTAATCTTTGTAAAATTATGAAGAGATCAGTTGAATTAACCTGAAGACATTCTATATCATAGTGCAGTATTTGATTGATTCTTAACAGTAATTTTAATCACTTTTAAAGCTTTTGTATTATATTTTTCAATATTTAACTTAGCCGGTGATTATAATAGCTGCAGCTCTGCTGCTCGACAGAAAACTCTACGGAAAAAATCCGCCAGCGATCGCTATGCAGGTAGGGGGTGTACTTCAACAGCGCCATCTGTCGTCCAAGTACCCAGTACTCATTGTAAACAAAGAACTCAATTTTCTCTCTGTCGTGCTACCGGCAAGACCTACTAATTCGCTGTTGCTAACTGGATTTGTTTTCACAACTATTTGGTGAAGTACACTTTTCTAGTTTTGAGCTTTCGCTGTGCAGGCTTTCTCATCAATAAATCCTTGCATTCTTTTTTTTTTATATCGGATTATTTGTTGATGACTTTGGATAGTTTTTGAATTCCCCTTTGACCAATTCAAAATGGCTGACCCTTCTCAAGTCCCAAAATTCAGGAAGTGTAATGCTAGGGACTGTTCAAGGCGTCTTCCGAAGGCCTCTATCGATCCTCACACCGTTTGTTCCAATTGTCGGGATAAAACCTGTCAATTGGAAGATCGATGTGAGGAATGCGTTGGGCTTTCGGAATTCGATTTTATCGAATTCCAAAAATATACACGTAGGCTAGAGAGAGATAGAGTCAGGAGAAGTTCATCTCGTTCTGTTGATTTTTCCTCTCCTCATGCCCCACAACCTATTCCTTCCCCTGTAGTGGTTGCTCCTAATCCCCCTTCTGGCACTCAGGAACCTTCGATGGCTGATATGATGCGTGCCATCCAAGCTCTGGGTGAGAGAGTTGAGTCCCTGGCTAGTGACCGTAACCAGCTCATGGCGGACGTCAAGGAGCTGAAGTGTAAAAGTGCAGTGGGAAGTGATAAAGTGAGTGATAGTGTTGTGGATAGTGTTGCGCTTGAGGGTTCGTCTGTTCGTGCCTGTCGTCCTCCTAGTCCGGGACCTCTTGCAAGCTCCCAAGTCCAGGGGAGAAGCAATGTCGTACGACCAATGGGTTCGAGAGGCTTTAATCAGCGAACAGACGTTCCCTCCGTGGTTTCGGGCGTATCTACCCAAGATCGCCCCACCCACACAAAGACGAGAGAGCCCATTTATTCCTCGTCTGCGGAAGAGGTTTCTCGCAAGAAACCATGGACCAAGGTCTCACGACCGCTTAAGCGCAAGTCGGTCCCTTCCGCGCAAGTCCAACGGCCCAGTTGTAGCCACTGGGTCAGTTCGGACTCGCTGCAGTCTTCCGATGACTGCTCACCTCCTAAGAGAGGCAAAGCGGTACCGCCGCAGACAGTTACACCGTCTGTCGCCGCACCTGCTCCTGCAGACCCCAAGTGGTCTTTGCTGCAGAACATGCAGTCACAATTAACGTCTCTGATGCAGGACTTTCGTGCGGAGAAGGTTGCTGCTGCACCAGCCTCTTGCCTACAACCAACCACACACTCGGTTGTGCGTCCTGTGGACGCTGAGGCAACCTTCTTGCGCACTCCAGTTGAGAGAGTTCCGCCACCCATGCGTTCCAGTGTACCCTGCCAGCCGCATGTTGACGTTCAGCGACGCACGGAGCCTTCCGTTGACGTTCGCGAGACACAACAACAGTCAGAGTTGTTTTGTTTTGACGCGGTGCGTCAACCTCCGCAACCCAGTGTGGTTGCCACTGCTCACCCGCATCAGGCTAGACAGTCTGGAGTAGACGCTGTGCGTCCCCGCGCTGCTATGGTTGTTGCCAGCTCACAGACTGGGCAACAGTTCCATGACGTTGCGTCCGGTTCAGTCACACGTGCACCCGTGCGACCGGACTCGGCTAACCAGCCGTTACCTACTCCATTGCCGCTTCCTCCTCAATACTCGGATGATGGACTTTCGGATGATGAACCACATTCAGATCTTGACGAGCCTAAGTCCACGCAACCCTCTTTGGACTTTAGAAAAGTTCTAGCTCTGTTCAAAGAGATGTTTCCGGACCAGTTTGTGTCTGTGGCTCCGCGCTCTCCTCCGTCAGAGTTTGTATTAGGTATGCCGTCATCCTCGCCTGCCTTTACTAGACTCGTCCTCGCACGCTCGTCCAAGAGAGCTTTACGAGTGGTAGGAGAATGGATGCAGTCCAAAAAGAGTCTAGGGGAGACAGCCTTTATGTTTCCCCCTGCTAAACTCTCTTCTAAATCGAGCGTCTGGTATGCCACGGGAGAAGTTCTCGGCTTGGGAGTTCCTGCCTCTGCCCAGGGCGACTTCTCAAGTCTTGTAGACTCTCCCCGCAGGCTAGCCATGAGACGCTCGAAAATATGTTGGTCATCTTCGGACCTAGACCACCTTTTGAAAGGGTTATTTAGAGCCTTTGAGGTCTTCAACTTTTTAGACTGGTGTCTGGGAGCTTTAAGCAGGAAGATCTCTCCGTCAGAGAAGGAAACTTCCTTGCTCATCATGTCCTGCATGGACAAGGCCATACGTGACGGGTCTAGTGAGCTTGCTGCATCGTTCGTATCCGGAGTCCTCAAGAAGCGTGAGAACCTTTGCTCTTTCCTGTCAGCTGGAGTGACACCTTGTCAAAGATCCGAACTTCTGTTTGCTCCTCTTTCTAAGTGCCTCTTTCCAGAGGACTTGATTAAGGAGATTGCTGCTTCTTTGATACAGAAGGACACTCATGACCTGGTTGCGTCCTCTGCTCGCAAAGCCACCCCCTTGCCTACCTTGTCAGCTAGACCAAGGATGGACACTCCAGCGTCCCGATTTATTCCGCCCTTTCGTGGCAGAGCCTCCAGCAGAGGAGGTGCTCGTGCCGAAGGGAGACGTGGAAAGAAGAAAGGAACCAAGTCCTTTAAAGGCAGAGTCTGACTGCCAGCTTCTTCAGACAGCAGTGGGAGCCAGACTCAAGAACTTCTGGCAGACCTGGGAGAAGAGAGGCGCAGATGCACAATCTGTGAAGTTGCTCAGAGAGGGGTACAAGATCCCGTTTGTACGAAAACCCCCTCTAGCAACGTCTCCCATCGATCTCTCTCCCAGGTACAGAGAGGAAGACAAGAGACGAGCATTGAAACAGGAGGTGTCTCTCTTACTAGAAAAGGGAGCGGTAGTCAAAGTCCTGGACCATCAAACTCCGGGCTTCTACAACCGTCTCTTCTTAGTGGCAAAGAAGACAGGAGGGTGGAGGCCGGTGCTAGACGTC
The DNA here is from genome assembly GCF_036898095.1 of Palaemon carinicauda. Classification (NCBI taxonomy): domain Eukaryota; kingdom Metazoa; phylum Arthropoda; class Malacostraca; order Decapoda; family Palaemonidae; genus Palaemon; species Palaemon carinicauda. The sequence goes on from NC_090726.1 coordinate 191,917,409, forward strand.
AGTGCGCTGAATGTCTTTGTCACAAAGCAGACGTTCTCCATGGAGACCACAAAGTCCGTTCTAGCAGCGGTCAGAAGGGAAGACTGGATGGTCTCTTTAGACCTAAGGGACGCATACTTCCACGTCCCCATCCACCCAGACTCCCAACCTTTTCTGAGATTTGTTTACGAAAAGGTTGTCTACCAGTTTCAAGCCCTGTCCAGCTCCTCTTGTGTTTACGAGGCTGATGAGGAATGTAGCCAAATTCCTTCATTTAGCGGACATCCGAGCCTCCCTCTATTTGGACGACTGGCTTCTAAGAGCTTCTTCCAGTCGTCGCTGTCTGAAGGATCTAAAGTGGACTCTAGATCTGACCAAGGAATTGGGTCTCCTTGTCAATATGGAAAAGTCTCAAGTGGTCCCATCCCAAACTATTGTGTATTTAGGGATGGAGATTCACAGTCTAGCTTTTCGGGCTTTTCCGTCGGCCCCCAGAACGAGCCAAGCCCAGTTATGCATCCAGAACATGCTGAAGAAGGAACGGTGTTCAGTCAGGCAGTGGATGAGTCTGATAGGGACACTATCATCCCTGGAACAGTTCGTATCGTTGGGAAGACTACACCTCCGTCCTCTTCAATATCACCTAGCTGTTTACTGGAAAAAGGACAAGACGCTAGAAGCGGTCTCGATCCCCATTTCCGAGAAGATGAAGTCTTGCCTGACTTGGTGGAAGGACAGTATCAGCCTCAGAGAGGGTCTGCCCCTGGCTGTTCAGACTCCCAACCACGTTCTCTTCTCGGACGCATCGGACACAGGCTGGGGTGCGACATTAGACGGTCGGGAATGCTCGGGAACTTGGAATTCGAGTCAAAGGACAATGCATATCAACTGCAAGGAGCTACTGGCAGTTCATCTGGCCTTGAAAAGCTTCAAGTCTCTCCTTCAAGGCAAAGTGGTGGAGGTGAACTAGGACAACACCACGGCTTTGGCGTACATCTCCAAGCAAGGAGGGACCCACTCTTTGACGTTGTACGAGATCGCAAGGGACCTCCTCACCTGGTCAAAAGGTCTAAACATTTCGCTAGTAACGAGGTTCATCCAAGGCAGCTTGAATGTCATGGCAGATTGCCTCAGTCGAAAGGGACAAATCATTCCAACAGAATGGACCCTACACAAGGATGTGTGCAAGAGACTTTGGGCCACATGGGGCCAGCCAACCATAGATCTCTTCGCAACCTCGATGACCAAGAGGCTCCCAATATATTGCTCACCAATCCCGGACCCAGCAGCAGTTCATATAGATGCCTTTCTCCTAGATTGGTCACATCTAGACCTATATGCATTCCCCCCGTTCAAGATTGTCAACAAGGTACTGCAGAAGTTCGCCTCTCACGAAGGGACAAGGTTGACGTTAGTTGCTCCCCTCTGGCCCGCGAGAGAATGGTTCACCGAGGTACTTCGATGGCTAGTGGACGTTCCCAGAACGCTTCCTCTAAGGGTGGACCTTCTACGTCAGCCACACGTAAAGAAGGTACACCAAGGCCTCCACGCTCTTCGTCTGACTGCCTTCAGACTATCGAAAGACTCTCGAGAGCTAGAGGCTTTTCGAAGGAGGCAGCCAGGGCGAAGTCTTCCGAAGTCTTCCGAAACTGGTGCAAGTCAGTATCAGTATCCTCGACCAGTACCTCTGTAACTCAAATAGCTGACTTCCTTTTATACCTGAGGAAAGAACGATCTCTTTCACCTCCCACTATCAAGGGTTACAGAAGCATGTTGGCAGCAGTCTTCCGTCACAGAGGCTTAGATCTTTCCAACAACAAAGATCTACAGGACCTCCTTAAGTCTTTTGAGACCACGAAGGAGCGTCGTTTGGCTACACCTGGTTGGAATTTAGACGTGGTACTAAGATTCCTCATGTCAGAAAGGTTCGAGCCGCTACAATCAGCCTCCTTTAAAGATCTCACTTTAAAGACTCTTTTCCTGGTTTGCTTAGCCACAGCTAAAAGAGTCAGTGAGATTCACGCCTTCAGCAGGAACATCGGATTTTCATCTGAAACGGCTACATGTTCTCTGCAACTTGGTTTTCTAGCCAAAAACGAGCTACCTTCTCGTCCTTGGCCGAAATCGTTCGATATTCCAAGCCTATCAAATATGGTTGGAAATGAACTAGAAAGAGTCTTATGCCCTGTGAGAGCTCTTAAGTTCTATTTAAGACGAACTAAACCTTTACGAGGACAGTCAGAAGCTTTATGGTGTTCAGTTAAGAAACCATCTTTGCCTATGTCAAAGAATGCTTTATCCTATTTTATCAGACTGTTAATACGAGAAGCTCATTCACATCTGAGTGAAGAAGACCAAGCTTTGCTGAAGGTAAGGACACATGAAGTTAGAGCTGTCGCAACTTCAGTGGCCTTTAAACAAAATAGATCTCTGCGAAGTATAATGGACGCAACCTATTGGAGAAGCAAGTCAGTGTTCGCGTCTTTTTATCTTAAGGATGTCCAGTCTCTTTACGAGAACTGCTACACTCTGGGACCATTCGTAGCAGCGAGTGCAGTAGTGGGTGAGGGCTCAACCACTACATTCCCCTAATTCCATAACCTTTTTAATCTTTCTCTTGAAATGTTTTTTATTGTTGTTTTTGGGTTGTCCGGAAGGCTAAGAAGCCTTTCGCATCCTGGTTGATTTGGCGGGTGCACTTTTAAAAGTCCGAAGTGTTCCTCCTCACACAAGAGATGCGCTTCTCTTATCACTTCCCTCAGGAAAAAGGATAAAGCGTTCTTGGAAAGGGGCTTTTGAGGATCTTTCACAGAACACCACAGGGAGCTAGAAGAGCCTCTCACACTTTTTGTGCGAGACAAGTAGGTCTTGAGGGCTCGTACTGGACAGAGCAGCCTCTCTTGCTCCTGACCCACTAGGTTGGTCAAGTTAGGAACCTCAAAGGTCCTCGGCCAGGGCTTAGAAGGGTTCTCGTTCTTAGCGAGAAAGTCTAATCTCAAGGCACAAACTGCCCCATTCAGATTGAAGCCTACCTGTTTTTCAATTGCATGGACTTCACTAACTCTTTTAGCTGTTGCTAAGGCCAAAAGAAAGAGGGTCTTCTTGGTAACCTCCCTAAGGGGAGCCTGTGATATGGGCTCAAATCTCTTGGTGCACAGAATTTTAAGAACTACATCAAGGTTCCAAGAAGGGGGCTTTAACTGGGTCTGCTTGGTCGTCTCAAAAGACTTCAAGAGGTCATGTAAGTCCTTGTCTCGAGACAAGTCCAAGCCTCTATGCCGACAGACGGAAGAGAGCATACTTTTGTACCCTTTGATAGTGGACACAGCTAGCTTAGCGTCCTGTCTGAGGTACAACAAGAAATCCGCAATCTGGCTCACAGAGGTAGTGGATGAGGAAATCTTGTGCTTCCTACACCAAGCCCTAAAAGTCTCCCACTTGGACTGGTAGACCCTCTGCGAAGAGACCCTCCTCGCTCTGGCGATAGCTTTTGCAGCTTGCGCTGAAAAGCCTCTCGATCTGACGAGCTTCTCGATAGTCTGAAGGCAGTCAGATTGAGAGCGAGGGGGTTTTGATGATATCTCTCGAAGTGGGGTTGTCTGAGCAGATTTGGACTTGCAGGGAGGCTTCTTGGAAAGTCCATCAACAAGTCCACCACCTCCGTGAACCATTCCCTCATCGGCCAGAACGGAGCTATCAGGATCATCCGTCCCGAATCGAGGAGGGTGAATTTCCTGACTACCAGATTGATGATCTTGAACGGGGGAAAAGCATAAGTGTCCATCCCCGTCCAATCCATCAAAAAGGCGTCTACTGCTATTGCCTCCCTGTCCGGAACTAGGGAGCAATAGATGGGGATCCTCTTGGATAAATTGGAGGCGAAAAGATCGATGAGGGGTCTCCCCCACAGCCTCCAGAGACTCTGACAGACCTGTTGGTTGAGGGTCCATTCTGTGGGAAGGACCTGCCCTTTCCTGCTGAGCATGTCCGCCCTCACATTCTTCTGTCCCTGAACAAACCTCGTCAGCAGGCTTATCCTGTTCTCCTTCGCCCAAAGAAGGAGCTCTCTTGCTGTCTCGAAGAGAGACAGAGAGTGAGTCCCTCCTTGCTTCCTGATGTAAGCAAGAGCTGTGGTGTTGTCTGAGTTGACCTCCACAATCTTCCCAGACACCAAGTCCTTGAAGGCCTTTAGCCCCAGAAAAATGGCCATCAGCTCCTTGTTGTTGATGTGCCATCCCAGCTGAATTCCTTCCCAATCGCCTGAGACCTCCTTGCTTTCTAGTGTTGCCCCCCAGCCTGACTCTGATGCGTCTGAAAACAACACTAGGTCTGGGTTCTTCTTGTGTAAGGAGATCCCTTCCCCTAACAAGGTTGGGTCCAGCCACCACTTCAGAAGAGTCTTGACTTCTATTGGAATGGGGAAGGAAAAGGAGTCTTCCTGCATCTTTCTGTTCCATGTCTTCGAAAGAAAGTGCTGAAGAGGCCTTAGGTGGAGTCTCCCCAGAGAGACAAACAGTTCGAGGGAGGACAGAGTCCCCAGCAAACTCATCCACTCCTTCGCTGTGCATCTCTTCTTGTCCAGGAAAGTTCTGACTTTTACGAGACACTTGGCCTGTCTTTCCTGAGAGGGAGAAGCCCGAAAAAGAACTGAATTCAGAACTATCCCCAAATAGAGAATAGTCTGACTCGGTCTGATCTGAGACTTCTCCCTGTTGATGACCAGGCCTAGATCCTGAGCCATCATAAAAGTCTTCCGTAAATCCTCCAGACATTTCTCCCTCGATCGTGCACGAATCAGCCAATCGTCCAGATAGAAGGATATCCTTATCCCTTCCTGATGCAGCCAACCTGACACATTCGCCATTACCCTGGTGAAGACTTGAGGAGCCGTGCTGAGACCGAAGCAAAGAGCTCTGAATTGGAAGCACTTGCCCTCCATTACAAACCTCAGGTACTTCCTCGAAGTCGGATGGATGGGGACATGGAAATATGCGTCCTGCAAGTCGAGGGACACCATCCAGTCCCCTGGACGTACTGACGCCAGCACCGACTGAGTCGTCTCCATGGAGAACTTTGTCTTCTCCACAAATACGTTGAGCGCGCTGACATCCAGGACGGGTCTCCATCCGCCCGAGTTCTTGGGGACCAGAAACAGGCGATTGTAAAAGCCTGGGGAGACTAGATCCCGAACCGGTTCTATCGCCCCCTTGTCTAGCATTTGGTTGACAAGGTCTACTAGAGCCTTCTGTTTCCCAGGATCTGAGTACCGGGCTATTAAGGCCAGCGGAGCATCTGCGAGAGGAGGTTTTTTCAGAAAGGGGATCTTGTATCCTTCCTTGATGACTGAGAGGGACCAGGTGTCCGCCCCTCTCCTCTTCCAGGACTGCCAAAAACCTGACAGTCTTGCGCCTACCGTCTGGAGGAGACGAACTTCATTTCCTGGAGCGAGGTCTGAAAGAACCCCTGGTAGATCTTGGTCCTGAATCTTGCCTTCTCCCTCTAAAATCTGATCTTGAAGTAGTCCTGCCCCGAAAGGGCTGCTGGAATCTCCTTTCCTCCCGTTTCAAAGAAGAAGGAGGGGCTGCAAAGGGCTTACGAGCAGAACGAGATAAAAGGTCTTGGGTGGCTTTTTGGGCCAGAGAACGCGTAATGTCATTAACCAGAGACTCGGGAAAAAGATGTTGAGAGAGGGGGGCGTAAAGAAGCTCAGACTTTTGAGCATTGGTAACAGACCTAGAAGCAAAAGAGCAAAGCAGAGCTCTCTTCTTTAGGACCCCAGCTGAGAACAGAGCAGCCAACTCATTCGCCCCATCTCTGAGGGCCTTATCCATACAGGACATAATGCTCGTAAGGTCCCTAGATCCATCCATCTGTTCAGTTTTCCTTGCGAGAGTCCCAAGCGACCAGTCTAGGAAACTAAAAACCTCAAAGGCTCTAAAAATACCTTTGACGAGATGATCCAGCTCCGACATTGACCACATGACCTTGGCTGAGTTGAGAGCATGCCTTCTAGCAGAGTCCACTAAACCAGAGAAGTCACCCTTGGAGGAGGAAGGCACTCCCAGACCCAAAGGTTCTCCAGTTGCATACCACATACCCGCTCTTGAAGCAAGACGAGCTGGTGGAAACGAGAAGGAAGTCTTAACTGTTTGTCTCCGCTCCATCATCCAGTCATCAATCTTCGAGAGAGCCTTCTTTGCGGAGATAGACAGCTTCATCTTGATGAAGGCCGACTGTTTCTTGGCCTTCTTTCTGTTAAATTGGGACTGAGGAGATTGAGGGGCAGCAGGTTGGAATTCCTCTCCAAAAAGTTCAAGAAGGGAGCGAGAGAGAACTTTGTAATCTCCCACAGCATCGGCAGGATTATCATCGTCATCAAAAACATCCTCGAGGGCCTGATCCACATCTGCAATATCCTTCGAAAGAGGAGAATCCTTAGAACCCGACAAGGGCAAATCAAAGGCATCATCCTGCAAAAGACGGGTTGCATCCTGGAGTCCCGCGCTAGAAGAATCCTTGGAACGAGAGGCAGTATCGTCCCGAAGAGGCAGGGTGGTATCGCCCTGGGACCGAGAACGAGAGGCAGAGTCGTTCTGTCGTCGAGAGCGAGAGGAGGTATCGTCATGGCGGCGAGAATGAGAGGCGGTATCGTCGTGGCGTCGAGAATGAGAGGCGGTATCGTCGTGGCGTCGTGAACGAGAGGCGGTATCGTCGTGGCGTCGAGAACTAGGGTCGGTATCGTCGTGGCGTCGTGAACGAGAGGAGGTATCGTCGTGGCGAAGCGAACGAGAGGAGGTATCGTCGTGCCGAAGCGAACGAGAGGAGGTATCGTCGTGTCGAAGCGCACGGGAGGAGGTATCGTCTTGGTATCGAGAACGAGAAGCAGCTTCGTTCGATAAGGTATCGTCCCGGTATCGAGAACGAGAAAACGTATCGCCCTGGTATCGCGAAGAAGTATCGCCTGGCGCAAGCACACATTCCTCATCCTGGCGTAGAGAGGGAGAAGTTCTCTTTAAAGAAGAACTCCGTTCTCTCTTAGAAGCAGACTTCTTAATCGGCAACGAGTCGTCTTTACGTCTGTCAGACTGGGCGTGAGGGCGGCTAAAGGCTTGTACTAAAGTCAAAAGTTGTTCCTGCATGACAGACATAAAGGATTTAGCAACATCATCTGGGTCTTGCGGATCCGAAGGGGGGGTCTGACGAATAACACTCGTATCTTCGGCAGCAGGCTTCGTCCTTTTCACAGGCACGGAGTCGAAATCATCCTCCGACGGACAAGGTTCATAACTGCTAGAACCGGGAGAGATAGAACGAGACCGTTCGTCGCGGTTCCATCTCCTCTTAGTAGGTCTTGAAGCTTCATACTTCCATTTACGTCTGGACGAATTCGGAGAAGAAAACAACACATCCGACTCGTCTTTCCCGTGACGGTCAAGAGCAGCCTGGGAATAGACAACAGGACTGTCTGAGGCGACGGCTGACCGAGGGTACGTACCTCTCACCCCCTTTCGGTCATCGACGTACCTTCTCCCTTGGTCCTGGGAGCTTGGTAGAGGTCTAGGCCTAGGGGTATGACAGATTCGGTCGGTCGCCACCTCCACTGCACTAACACAAGCACTTTCACTTTCCTTACCTTTAAAGGCCTCCAGCTGTTCTTTAATGGCCTTCAACTCGGCCGCCAGGCTAGCGTACCGAGGGTCATCCGTAGATACGGAACCTGTAGTAGGTGCAGGAGTTACTACCTCAAGGGAAGGATCAACTTCCAAAGAGGAATCAATAATAGGATCAATAGATAAATCTACGCTAAGTTCGTCTTCCTTACCACTAACAGACTTAGACGTAGACCTAGAAGCTCTCCTAACTCTATCGAGCTCTAGCTTACGCACATAGCGCTTCATAATTAACCAATCTTTCTCATCCAAAACCTTACATTCCCCGCACCTATTATCAAGGGCACAAACAAAACCCCTACAATGAGAACAAACAGTGTGAGGATCAACCGCCATTTTGGGAAGTCTCACCTTACATTCCTCATTCGCACAGATACGGTAATGACTCTTTTCACTCATAATGAAACACAGCAAACAAAAAAACTAAGAGAAAACAAAATACAACGATCGCCAAAACCCCAAATCAGAGTACTTCACCAAAAAAAGCAGACTGGTACACCGAGCAGGGAAATCGAAGAAAAAACTCTTAATGACGGACCAACGTGTTATCGATCCGGCCGGCAGAGATGAACTGAAGAACAGAGAACGGGAATGATTCCTCCTACCACCCTTTGACGGGTGTTACCACCCAACCACCACAAGGCGGTTGCCTAGTTTTAGAAAAATTCTGCCGAAATAGAGATAATTAGCTATGTATATATAACTGCCAGGTAAGTATTCATAAAACTTTGTTTTATCATAAAAACTTCATATTTATTGCTGGTCTCTACCCACCCCCCTGGGTGTGAATCAGCTATTATAATCACCGGCTAAGTTAAATATTGAAAAATGTTATTTTGATAATAAAATAAATTTTTGAATATACTTACCCGGTGATTATAAATTAAAGGACCCTCCCTTCCTCCCCAATAGAGACGCAGTGGACCGAGGAGAAAATTGAGTTCTTTGTTTACAATGAGTACTGGGTACTTGGACGACAGATGGCGCTGTTGAAGTACACCCCCTACCTGCATAGCGATCGCTGGCGGATTTTTTCCGTAGAGTTTTCTGTCGAGCAGCAGAGCTGCAGCTATTATAATCACCGGGTAAGTATATTCAAAAATTTATTTTATTATCAAAATAACATTTTTCTTTTGTAATGGAAAATAAATCATTCAAAGTTACCAAAGGAGATGTGGAGAAACTTAACCTTTTGCAAGGAGAGTAAAGAATATTTATGTGATGGTATGACTTGAAGTACTCTTTAAGGATAGAGATTTTGATGATACACAAATTATTATTCGTTTTTATTTACTTCTGAGGGTGACATTCATCACTCACACTTTATTCCATATTTTGTATGAAAAAGTGTATGATGTTACTTAAGGTAATAGATGATAATAACAGGAAAGTAGTTTTTAATCATTTTAAAGTAATCGGGAAGACTGTTTCATCAAAGAGATGTTAGTTCTGTAATGCAACTGCACTCTCAAAAACACTAGTTGCCAGGTGCTAAATTTACTAACATATTGCTGTCCAACTTTTCAAATATTACTTTATAATGCTAATGGGGGGGTGTTGCTTTCTAAGTTGCACATACAGGCTAAATGGCTTCCCTAACCCTATTACCCTGGCCATATGTTTTAAATTCTTAAATAAAATCAAAGGATAAATTTTGACGTTGAATACAAAAGGTGTTGGCTAATTTCTTGTAGTTTGTCTTTTGCAGTTACAAATAATTACCTAGCATTCCAGGAAGTACATGAGTTTCACAAAATTTACAATATAGTTACAAAATGTAAAGTATCTACGCGAACTGTTAGCAACTTAGATTTTACATACCTCAGACGCATAGCCTGGCTAATAGTTTCGAGTTGTAATTTTGTGATGAAGCGACTTATTTATCTTTGTAGGATGTAATTTATAAGATAAAAAATTGTTTTCAAATTTAAGTCTTTCGTCACTTGTGTTACTGAAATACTGTACACTGTATCTAGTTGAGCTGATATCTTTGTAGATTTCCCAAGATAGCAAAATTAGTATTGCGAGTTATTGGTGGTATGTGGACATTTTATGGAATTTTTTTATGTTGTTTAAACCACCTACTCCAAAATTTAATGATTTCTGATGTTAGTATCTGAATTTATTAATTTTCAGTAAAAGTACAGCAATAAGAAAGTCTCCTAAGTTAAAATTTGTTTCAAAGTAATCTCATTAGACTACATTCAAATAAAATTGTTTGTGCTAAATCAATATTTCATGTTTATTCATTTTTATGAAAAACCACAACTGGTGAGCAGTAATGAATTAAATAGGTTTTAACTATATTTATATTTTATGGTTTATCATTGATACTTTTTATATACTAGTGTTGAATTTTGATGATCGATATACCGAGCTGTGTTTATCAAGAGTGCTTGTGTAGCTATTCAACTTTATTTATGTTTTATGGTTTATCATTGATAATTTTTTTATACAGTATTTTATATACTACTAATGTTAAATTTGGATGGTCCATATACTGAGTTGCTTATCAATTTCAGAGAAGAAACTAGTAAGAATGTTAAGAAAGCTTGTGTAGCAATAGAAGATGCAAAACAAGAGCTAGAAGAGGCCAGGCAAGTTCGCAGGAATCGCCTGGAGTATGATGCTCTTGCAAAATTGATCAAAGAGCATCCGCCACGTTCAGATACGGCAGATAAGCTTACCCTCTTAAACCAGCAGCTGCAGTCACAAAAGGTTTGTTACGATATATTGATTGTATTTCTGTTCCATTTATTGCTATATATTTGTACATCTTCTCTTTAGCATGGTTGTAGAATCTTGGTATATGGGTCAAGTATTGATATAGGGGTTAGTATTTCACATTATTGAAATATTTAACTAGAGTATAGCAAAGATTTGTGCAAGATCTTTGCTCTACTCCCCAAGAGAGATTAGTTCACTAAACTTTTAACTGAGGTCCACAAGGCACTAGAATAATTGGAAGACCCAGGTCTACATGGCTGAGACAATGAAGCGTGAAGTAAGAAATGATAATGCAAAGAAAAAAAAAAACAATTAAATATGCAATTATAATAGCAGAAAGTTTTTTGATAATCTTGGTTAAATAAAAGAGAACTCTGCTTATTGATATTTATTGCAAGTTACTGTAGTTTTACTAGACCATATAGATGATTTTCCAGGCTTTAATTTGGGTCCCCAAAGAGTTTGTCTGGAAGTAGTGGTAAAAGTGGTTGCAAGGTATAAGATAAAGAAGTAAAATCCCTTAGTAAGAGACAAAAGGGAAACATGGAAATTGAAAGGCTAAAGTGATGTTTTTGTATCAACGACAGTGAATTTTGAGGCACACTAAGCATTAACCCTGCAGGGGCTTGGTAATAGAACACAGTTAACAAACAGCTGTGGGTATTTGTTAAGAAATTGCCTGTAAATCAGGAAATCAAACTAGAAATTTTATCAACCTTACACAGATACAGTACAGTAAGTCCCCTACATAAGAACAAGATGCATTCCAAGAGTTGGTTCACAAGCCCAGCATAATTAGCTTATCATCCAGCTTATTATCCCCACCTAGATGCCTTGTTGTTAGTAAGCTTTCCATAAATATCAAGAATTATAGCTACAGTATTTGTATATAGTAAAGATCTTTAAAAAAGATTTTGATCCAGTTGTATTTGATATTGCACATATTTAATTCATTTCTGATTAATTACTCGAAGCTTCTTATCCTTGAAAGTTCTTTAGTTATTGAAGCCCAGAAACTGGTAATTAAAACTTGCTTGTCTTTGCAACAACACTATTGTAATTCTTACCACAATCTTGAGTTTATGCACTGTTTTCAATGCCATCAAGAAATTTAAAGTTCCACTCTGCTTTAAAGACCTTTACAATAGTTTCCTTTTTTTAATATTTTCCCCCACTTTCACACTGATGTGTGATCATTGTATGAATCTCGTTTTGTTCTTATGTCTATGCAAACCTTTTGTCCTTTAAATAGGGAATGTCTTCAGTGGTCCTGGAATGGCCGTTGAAATTGTTAACGAGATAGCTAGCAACAGGTGGTGATCACGGTTGATTATCCTCACAGCTGCCTGTCAATGACTCCTCACTTTTGTCTTCCACTACAATAAGTACAGACATGCAGTTGTATCATATCCAAGGCTGTTTGATCTTTCTGTTACTTTTTAGCATGAATGGTTGCTGTCGGCTTCGTGTTAATAGAATAAAGCAGGTATGCGAGTGTCTCTCCACACTACTTGGGGCATAATTGTTCAAAATTATCCCCCTTTTACATTGTAGATTACCTCCTATTAGGTGGGCATCATGTTGTGCAGTGGGAGGGTTAGTCGTGTTTGGGTTTGATTTTGGCAAGCCCATAAACCTGAAACATTTAGAATTCGTGCTTTTCATTGTGTTTGCTAAAACTTCTGGCTTAGTCCCTGAAAGTATGGTTCAGGAGCAGGGAGAAATCCGATCTACCTTGTGGAATTCTATCAGGATTTGAGGAGAGGGAGGTGATCTCCACTCTGTAACATGTGCTGGAAGCTCATTCTTGCAGACCACCTGTAGAGGTTGGGCCATCCTTAGGTCTTACAGTTAGGCCCTCAAATTCTTTGAAGGAGCTGTTAGCGTAGGCTACTTCATCTTATTGTCACCATTGATTCGGAGGTGATCCCCGCAGTGCTCCCTGTGTTTTCCCCCGGCCCTGTGCCTGCGACCAGGCCCATGGCTGACCCCCTCTCTTTATCTGTGCTAAAGTGCCAGATAGTGTACCTTCTGCTTCCCTTGTATCACTGGTTCATGTTGGTGTGACCATTGTGGTTTGTCTCGTTAGAGGAGCTTCGTCAGCAATAGTCACTCGGCTTATTATCTGTAAGCGACTTCTCTCCTTGCAGAAACTTACGAGAAGGGTATAAAGCAGAAGTGATTTGTTCCCCTTCCTCATCAGTATCCTCCTTCCTTTTCAGATCCTGGCATTATTTCTGACACAAAGTGTAGCAAAGTTGGTCACAGTTGCAGAATAGGGTTCTTGATGACACCACCTCTCGTTCACAGGGGTGGGAGGGATGAAACCAAGTATTATGTCCAGGTTCTTTCTTTCTCGTCGATAATCACTTTGACTTTTATACTTTCGGAGTGTAAGGAGAAAGTTAAGCTCAAGAAGCAATTTGCTCCTCTTTCTCTTCCTATTCTGACAGTGCTTCTGAGAAGAAGATATAGTCCTGGAAGGCCAGTCATAGTGGCAGAAATATAGTCTCTTGACTACAAGGCAATAACCTGGGAGATGATCCTGAATAATACCAGATATTGACACAAATATGTTATCTTGCAACTCTGTTAGTAGAGTCCATCATTTTACCATATACAGAAGAAAAACAAATCCAGTAAACAGAAAGCATTACCTAGGGATTAGATATTGGAGCTGCCAGTGTGAAGGTAGAGGATTTAGTCACTGTGAAGAACAGACAAGCACAAATGAGCATCAAACAAGTCAAGAGTCCAGAGCAAGCAGTGGGAAAAAAGTACAGAGCAAAAAGATTGGTTGTATTTATCTTTAATGAAAGAACCAGAAGACATCGAAAAGGATATGTAGAAGCTTGGGTCCTCTTTTCATGACCAGCCCACTGATCAGTCACTCAATCTCAGCAAGTCCCACTGCAAGACCGAAAGTGCAGCACTCACCGTGACGACAGGTACTATACACAGCAGATTTGGTTCTGTCTATAATAAGGACAGATGAGTTTTGAAAAATTACACAACTGAAAAACTGATGACTCAAACAGGAAGCAAAAGATTACAAGGCCAACCCTAACACCAAAGACTCCAAAGCGATGCTTCAAAATTAGAGGCTCGTCCTTGCGGGGTAAGACCTCCTCTCATATATGAGCCCTTGGGTCAGGTGAGGGTCTTTTTCTAGTGAGGACTTAGGATCCTGGCATGTTTGGTGTGAGTATTTTTAATAAGTTAGTTGCAACGAATAGTAGACAATACAACACAACAAAAGCTGTAGTAAAAAAAAATATATATATATAGTACTAACAATATTGCACTTAATAAGTAGGTGTAATGAATTTTTGTGTACTGTAATCTGCTAAAATTTAAGAATACTTTCTCGCAGATACCAATTGTTGGCTATAGAAAAGGTTAAATGACACCTTTCTTGAGAACAATGAGAAATACAACAAACATAGATAAAAGTACCAGAATTGTAAAGAGTATTACCAAATTACAGTATACACCAAAACAAGGGGAAAAATCAATTATTGCAAATTACTAAGCTGGGATACTTAGAGGAAACCACAAAGACACAACCTATGAGAATATTGAGGATTAGTTTTACATGTTTCATAAGAAAGTTGGAGTAGGAGTTTAATTGTATAATAAAAAGTAAAATAGATTAATTGAAACTAGTCTTCTTAAGCTGTCTCATAGCAGTGTTTACAAACCACAAATACTTTGTTTCAGTACAAAGACATTTGACGAGATATGTGGAAAAGTTAGAAGTCTGAGTTTAAGATTAAATCAGCATAGTTATAGTAAAATTTACATGCATTGAAATCACAGGTTGTCAAGATTTTTTCAGCAATTTTTTGTTTGTTTGTACGGTTTACAAATGACTCGATAATATTAAGTTTACTCTTCCAATCCTCATATCTAGATTTAGTTTCAGTTGTAATATTATGTGCAACAATCTGAAATTGAGCAATATTTTAACTGTACTTAATAATGTTTTGACTGGTTTGCTGAAGATCTGTTGAAATCTTTCTCACCAGTTAAATACCACACTACTATAGTGCATAACCATTTCCCTAGTCGGATTTAATCTTCAATCTGTTTTTCCATACAGGCCAAGAGAGATTCCTTGGAGGAGAAGTTGAGTCTTCGTCGCAAACAGCTTCATGTACTGGTCACCAGCTTGTACCAACTCAAGCAAACACTTCATGATGATTCAACTCCGGTGCCTGATGGGGATGTTGGAAAACGTCCTGTGGTAGACTTGGTAGATGATGATAGTCCAGTTGTTGTTGATCTCACTAGTCAACCACAAATGGATACCTCATAAGTTTTTTTTTATAGCATTTCAGTTTTAAGAAGAAAGACTAAACTTAGCTTCAGGAAACATGCAGAATAAACTAAATATATGTATTTCAGGAAATAAATTTTTTTTTTTTTTTGTCAATTTCATTTTGACTCCTAAAATTTCTTCATGAATTAGAGCTCTTATTTTATAAGGGTGCATAATGCTGGTCATTTTTTTTTCTCCCCTGCATGAAAGGGGGACATTACAATACACAGTTTACTGTTTAATAAGAATACATTACTGAAACTACACAAGAAATTTAGTTGATTTAAGAGTCCCTCTCTCAATATTTACGCGTATTCTCTTAAGTTTGTTAGTATTGAATACCTATAATTCATTAATTAATTTAAGACAAAATTCAGAACTCATTTTACAATGGTCATTATTTTTTAATCGAGACAAAAATACATTAGTAGAGCACAAGGATTGCTATATTAATTTTATTTGAGAATAAATTTGAATTTGAATTGAATAAATGAAAATGTTTCACTGGAAAGAAAATTCAGAGTTTTTTTGTTATACTGTACAGTATATCACCAACAGTTGAAAAGATTTCTAAAAACTGTTATTTATATAAACCTAAACCTATTATTCATTGTACATGTATTCACAATCTCAAATGTCCTCTAATCCTCAATTTGGCTTCACTGGTAGGAACCAAGCCTCTCCAGGTATCCTAAACGGAAACCATATCATTAAGATTTGAGGGCTAGGAAAACTATTAAACAACATGGATTTGTACAAGGAAGGGAAATTTTATGTATTAGAAACCCAGTTAGTTTCATCATAACCCCATCAATAGTACTGTGCCCCAAAAAGCATGTTAGGTGAAATGTAAAAACCTGTGAGGCTCAGGGTTAAGTGCTTCACAAGAGCATGGTAGAACACTTGGAAAACATAATGTACTGTACTAGTTAGAACAAGGCTTGGATAACAAGGGAGTTATTTTGAGAACAAAAACAAATTGAGCTGGGAAGTGTCCATTATGAGTAATTATCTACTTGTATGTGTATATATATGTGTATATGAATACATATAATGTACTGTTTGTACATATCTGTTAAGTCACCCTGGTCTCCCCATCCTTCTTGTTGGTGGAGAGAGTAATCATACCCTGATGAGAGATTTGTGCATACAGTATCTGAATATTTAGCCACCATTTTTGACCTGTTACGTACACTAGTATTTCACATAAGTAACTAGAATGATAATGCAACTCTCTGCATTGCAACAAGGCGTTGATTCCCCCAGTTTGTCCGTTGGCACCTAATGGCTTGTGTGGCTCTGATGGTATGGCATTAAGGACAAATTCTATACATCAAATCTGACAGAAAACTACAGAACACTTGATTATAAGTTGTCATGTATGGTTTGGCCAAGTTAAGAAAATGGAAAATGGCTGTCTGTTAAAGGTGATGAATGCAGTAGTTGATGGGAGAAGTACAAGAGGAAGGCCAAAGTTTTGGGTGGATGGATGGAGTGAATTCTGGGTGATAGGAGGATAGATATAAGAGAGCGTGCGAGAAATAGTAATGAATGGTGAGTGATTGTGATGCAGTTCCGGTAGGCCCTTCTGCTTCCTCCTGTCGCCTTGGATGACCGCGGCGGTAGCAGCGGTAGGGGATTCAGCGTTATGAAGCTTCATTTGTGGTGGATAATGTGGGAGGGTGGGCTGTGGTATCCTAGTGGTATCCGCTAAACTCGGTTGAGTCCCTTATCAGGCTGGAAGGAACGTAGAGAGGAAAGGTCCCCCCCCCTTTTTTTTTTCATTAGTTTTGATGTCTGCTATCCCCCAAAATTGGGCTAAGTGCCTTGGTATGTACTGTATATATATATGTATGGAAAACCCCAAGGTTTTTAAATCTGATTATACTACAAAATTTTCAAGAAAAATATTAAGTGTTATCGATGAAATTACAATAGCATGTACAAAGCAGGCAAACAATGGGAACGTGGAATTGTCCAATAGAATTACACATTGTGTTAAATAATCAAATTAAAAATGTAAAGAAGTAAATATTTCAGTTGATAAAAATGCTGCGCAAGTTAATACTGGTAGGGCCATCTAATCAAATGCATGAATATATTGATCATTTTTTTAGGTTTCAATTTTATAACTGACCGAAATGATCCAAAGTTACTCCGAGCAAAACTTAATTCTACTTCTATTCACTCACTAATACAGAAATCATCATTATTATAATTTTTAATACCCAAGCTATAACCCTATTTTGAAAAACAAGATGCTATAAGCGTAAGGGCTCCAACAGGGAAAAATAGCCCAGTGAGGAAAGGAAATAGATAAACGATGTGAGGAGTATTGAACAATTAAAATGAAATGATTAAAGAAGAGTAGCATTAAAACACATTTTCCATATATAGGCTAAACGATAAAAACTTAAAAATAAGGCCAGAGAAATAAGATAGCATAGTGTACCATCAAGCAAGAAAACTAGCCGGAGACGGTGGAAGATCATGGTAAAGAGGCCATGGCACTACCCAAGACTAGAGAACAATAGTTTGATTTTGAAGTGTCCTAGAAGAGCTGCTTGTCATAACTTAAGAATCTCTTCTACCCTTGCCAAGAGGAAAGTGGCCATTGAACAATTACGATACAGTAGTTAACCACCTGGGGGAAGAAGAATTGTTTGGTAATCGCAGTGTTGTCAGGTGTATGAGTAGAGAGGAAAATATATAAGGAATAGGCCAGACTATTTCGTGTGTATGTAGGCAAAGGGAAAATGAACCGTAACCACAGAGAAGAATGCAATGTAATACTGTCTGGCCAGCAAAGGACCCCATACTTTTCTAGCGGTAGTATCTCAACAGGTGGCCAACCTACTACCTAATTGTGTGTGTGTATATATATATATATATATATATATATTTATATATATATATATATATATATATATATATATATATATATATTTATACATATATATTTGTGTGTATATATATATATATATATATATATATATATATATATATATATATACAGTATATATGTATATATATATATGTATATATATATATATATATATATATATATATATATATATATATATATATATATATATTTATATGTATATATATATATATATATATATATATATATATATGTGTGTGTGTGTGTGTGTGTGTGTGTGTGTGTGTGTGTAATTGAATTTTACAGGGAAATGAGATTGAAAATAATAGCTTTCACATAAAAATTAGATCTGTGCTTCTGGGAGGTAGTAAAAAAAAAGGAGAGCCGTTTCATATTCTAGACTTGCGTGAATTAACTAAATTGACAGTAGCATTCATTCGACTTCAAGCAGTTATTTACGAAGTTCCACAACTATTAAAACAGGTATATATACTCTTTTTCTTTGCCTTTTACGACACAAATATTTTATTTGTATAAATGTCATATTACTCTTCGTGATCTTGTAATGGTGTTTAAGGCATCTTTGTGGTTTAATAAAACTAGATAACGAAACATGTTTGGAGCTCTGGTTAAACGTTTACAAAGTTTGTGTAGGTCGTAATAGCCAAATTACTCATCTACACTAGTAATTAAGAAGACCAAGATCCTTTGAATATACCCAAAGTATCTAGCTTACCTTTAGACTAAATCTCAACCCTTTGTTTGATTACCAACCAGTTTCATTCCTGCCTAGTTGGCCATAAATCATTATTTCGTTAATTGTAAAATTCATTTTCATAATACCATATTTCAGCCCAATTTAGGAGCCTTTGTAGTTCGTTGGGACAGATCCCGTACAAAATTTCCAAAATTATAACTGAAAATCCACATTTTGTAAGCAAAAGACAAGAATGCCATGTAACCTAAGGTTCCCCACCTAACCTAACATAGTAGCCATAACCTTATATACTTAGCAACTGGGGGCTATGGCAGGATTCTTACCTTGCCTTAAGACTTATAGGTAATTCTTTTTAGTGAGACAGATTTGCACCTACTTGCACGGGTGCCCATTTTGCTTGGAAAAATTTCCTGATCGCTGATTGGTTGGACAAGATAATTCTAACCATTCAGAAAACGGAAAACGTTTCCGTGCTAAAAGGGCACTGCTGCGAGTCGGTGCAAATGCGCCTCATTAAAAAAAAGTTGATTGTAGTTAGTATCAACTCTGTGATTGCTGTTCAACTGGTTTCACTCCTGGCAAGGTAATATTAATTTTGGGGTGTATGTATGATAGGGGCCACCTGTATGTATTATTATGTCTTGCTTAGAATATGGTAGTGTAAGGGGGGTCGCAGGGGGCCAGTAGCGGTCCCCCCCCCCCCCCCCCCACGGTTAAGTAAGTAGGTAAAGACACGGTTTGTAGGTTAGGTTATGGGGGGAAAGTTTAGGGTAGTTGATGTCTAGTTTTAATCAACTTGTGAGGAACTGGCCACTGATATACAAAGGCTCCCTAATTTACAATGTTCTGTATAGATAGATAACTCAACTGTATAATATTCACTAATGATGCATGTAATTTTCACCTAATATTAAGAAATAAAAACAGTGTATTTCAATCTTTTGCATTGTTTACGTTTATACAGAAAGTTAATTAACACTATCACATGTGCTCTTTAAATCCGTTAATTAGGGCAAACTACAAAAGGCTATTTTTTATTTCTTAAAAGAAACATTACATGAACTATCAATATTTGATTTAGCATACTAATTTTTATTTGATTTCCTATTATTATTATTTTAATTCATATTTTATTTCCTGTTGAGTTTAATTGCATATAGAAGTTTAACAGAATTCTATCCATGTTATCAATGCATGATTATTTATAGCTTTTAGCTGGGGTGCTTAATTGTAAAGCTTAGAATATTATTAATTTTTTCACTTCGGTATTCAGACACTTTGCCACATTATCTACTAAATTTAGCCATTTACATTTGATTACGTGATTTGCAGAATTATAAATTCCCACAAACTTTTCTTTTTGTTTCATCCATTTTTTAACAAAGCTTTTCCAGATTCTAAACAGAATAGCAGCTATGAACATTGTTTGTTTTTACACCTTTGTCTACAGCTTGTTTATATTTGGCAGTATATTTCCTTGAGGGTCTTCAATCCATAGCTAAAACTACATAACTTTGTAACAACTACAGCAATTGTTTGATATTGTACGATGGTTGAAATGTCAGCAAAACGGCTTCTATCTGATTTTATTGTTCCTAAAAAAACAGCTGGTTTTGTTTGGTTGTTGTGGCTGTATGCATTTATGAAATGATTATAACATTACAAACGATACTTTCATCATTCTCTTTAACTTTTTCTAATTTATTGAACTAGAAGATGGGACAAAGAAATGGAGTAAAGGAGGTTAGTCAATTGTAATTTGATTTCTCAAAAGAGGAACTCGCATCATACATAATATATGTGATAGAATCATATTCTATTGATGAAATTTTGGGGATCACACAATTTGTGTTATCGGCTGTTACGGTAACCACTCATTTGTTTAATGGTGTAACCTCAAGTTTAACAACCCCTTTTTGTGTAATGAGGATACTCTCTCTCTCTCTCTCTCTCTCTCTCTCTCTCTCTCTCTCTCTCTCTCTCTCTCTCTCTCTCTCTCTCTCTCTCTCTCTCTCTCTCTCTCTCTCTCTCTCTTCTCTCTCTCTCTCGTAAACAAATTGCATTTCGGGGATTCGTCTGCTTCTAATGGTACACATTCTGTTTTTTCCTACACGAATACAAGCCCTCGTCATTTATAGGGCTTTTACCATTGCGTGGTTATCTGCTGTTCACTCACGCTGCGGGTAAGCGCAGAAGCCTCATCCAGCTGTCCACTTTTCTCCTGGTCGTGTTAGAGAACGAACATCTGATACAATCACTCTCCGTGCTGTGTGCCTAACTGTTTTGCCTTTTCTTCCTTATGTACTGTACTTGTGATTATGATTGTGCTCAAGGTACTGTACAGTATTTTCCCCGTCCTTGAAGATCATCCTTGTGGTACCTTCATGAGTCGGGTTGAGGTAGATCCTCATCCCTTGTGTCCAAGTTGCCGCGGTAAGCGGTGCTAGTATTCTTCAACTTTCAATTTTTGTAGGGATTGGCCGCTCGCTCAGTGGGGGAAGTACGCTGCTTGTTGTAAGAAGGCTTAGAGAGATCATTCTGCTTCCATTTCTTCCTCTCTTGAGAGCAACAAATAGAAGAAGCCCTCTTGTGTGACATACTGTACAATATTTCCCTCTCAGATCCTTCTTTATCAGAGTTTCCTGTGGCCCTGGTAACCAAGGATGGCAGCGGACATTGATTTTATTGAGGTATTGTCTCCTAGGCTACATCGTAAGTCTTAATTGAACCATAGTGATACAGATACTTTGGCATCAGCTCTGGTACTGCCATCACATGATACTTACCTTACGAATTTCATTAGTACCCAACTATGTGAGTGGGAACAGATCTCCCTCTCCTCCAATGGTTGTACTGAGCGGAGATCGGGTAGGGGAGTGGTAGCTAGCTACCCCCCCCCCCCCGTCACACACAGGTGTTCCGTCGCGCGATCCGACGGTGTTCCGTCGCGCGATCCGACGGTGTTCCGTCGTGCGGACGGACGGTGTTCCGTCGCGCGGACGGACGGTGTTCCGTCGCGCGGACGGACGGTGTTCCGTCGCGCGGACGGACGGTGTTCCGTCGCGCGGACGGACGGTGTTCCGTCGCGCGGACGGACGGTGTTCCGTCGCGCGGACGGACGGTGTTCCGTCGCGCGGACGGACGGTGTTCCGTCGCGCGGACGGACGGTGTTCCGTCGCGCGGACGGACGGTGTTCCGTCGCGCGGACGGACGGTGTTCCGTCGCGCGGACGGACGGTGTTCCGTCGCGCGGACGGACGGTGTTCCGTCGCGCGGACGGACGGTGTTCCGTCGCGCGGACGGACGGTGTTCCGTCGCGCGGACGGACGGTGTTCCGTCGCGCGGACGGACGGTGTTCCGTCGCGCGGACGGACGGTGTTCCGTCGCGCGGACGGACGGTGTTCCGTCGCGCGGACGGACGGTGTTCCGTCGCGCGGACGGACGGTGTTCCGTCGCGCGGACGGACGGTGTTCCGTCGCGCGGACGGACGGTGTTCCGTCGCGCGGACGGACGGTGTTCCGTCGCGCGGACGGACGGTGTTCCGTCGCGCGGACGGACGGTGTTCCGTCGCGCGGACGGACGGTGTTCCGTCGCGCGGACGGACGGTGTTCCGTCGCGCGGACGGACGGTGTTCCGTCGCGCGGACGGACGGTGTTCCGTCGCGCGGACGGACGGTGTTCCGTCGCGCGGACGGACGGTGTTCCGTCGCGCGGACGGACGGTGTTCCGTCGCGCGGACGGACGGTGTTCCGTCGCGCGGACGGACGGTGTTCCGTCGCGCGGACGGACGGTGTTCCGTCGCGCGGACGGACGGTGTTCCGTCGCGCGGACGGACGGTGTTCCGTCGCGCGGACGGACGGTGTTCCGTCGCGCGGACGGACGGTGTTCCGTCGCGCGGACGGACGGTGTTCCGTCGCGCGGACGGACGGTGTTCCGTCGCGCGGACGGACGGTGTTCCGTCGCGCGGACGGACGGTGTTCCGTCGCGCGGACGGACGGTGTTCCGTCGCGCGGACGGACGGTGTTCCGTCGCGCGATCCGACGGTGTTCCGTCGCGCGATCCGACGGTGTTCCGTCGCGCGATCCGACGGTGTTCCGTCGCGCGATCCGACGGTGTTCCGTCGCGCGATTCGACGGTGTTCCGTCGCGCGATCCGACGGTGTTCCGTCGCGCGATCCGACGGTGTTCCGTCGCGCGATCCGACGGTGTTCCGTCGCGCGATCCGATGGTGTTCCGTCGCGCGATCCGACGGTGTTCCGTCGCGCGATCCGACGGTGTTCCGTCGCGCGATCCGACGGTGTTCCGTCGCGCGGACCGACGGTGTTCCGTCGCGCGGACCGACGGTGTTCCGTCGCGCGAACCGACGGTGTTCCGTCGCGCGAACCGACGGTGTTCCGTCGCTCGAACCGACAGTGTTTCTTCGCACGAACGTCGGCTTAATTCTTGCAGTATTCATTGCTCGTCTATGGGTTATCGCTCGCCGACCACCAGCTCTCGCCCTTCCTACCACGCTCGCCCTCCTTCTGCGCTCCTTTGCTCACCTTCGTTTGCGTTCCTGCGTGACCGCGCATGGGCGCTTCCACGTTCGCCCACGCGCAAATCTTTGATTTACCATCGCGCGAGCTCCAGGGCGATTGCGACCACGATTCCCATTGGAGTTTTCGCGTAAACGCAGAGCATGGCACTTGCAAGAATAGGAAGAACTTCAGGGAGGTCGGAGCGACACTCCTCTTTCAAGAACCTGGGTTAGCTCTTCCCCGTCATTCCCTGGAAGGATTTTTGGCGGGGGGCTTTCCGTTCGAGATTTCTCCATCGGCCAAGGGGTGACTGCTTACCCCTTCCTCTGGGGGCTTACCAGGTCCTTTCCCTCCTCAGTTACGGCCCGAGGTTTGGTTCAAGGAGGCTACAGGAAGATCATGGGTACTTTCCTGCTCTCGGGCTCAGGCACCTTGGCGTTTCGTCGTTAAGTATCTAACTTGCGGACAAGCTCGATGTTGTACCATCTGGACGCGCTGACTGAGGGCTTCCTTCGGGTGTCTCATCTGTGGATGTCGACAACCTCAGACACCCTTCCATCCTTAAGAAGAGTTTGTTTGTGCCCAAGGACAGAGACTTGACAGCGGCTGTGCGGAGGAAATCGACTTCCGTTTTCACTCCTCCAAGGCGCTTTCTTCCAGACTCTGCAGGGCTCCAGCGCCTTTTTCTTTCAACCACGTCGGCCTAAGTTATCGGCTACGACAACTGAGACAAGGTGTCCAATTGCAGTTTCCTCCTGTCAGGAACAGATGGCACGGGAGGCTCCCCCGGGGGGGCATAGTCCTAAAGGCAGCGGTAGAGTTCACGAACTCTAGGATTGCAGGTTTCACGCTGGGAGGATGCTTAAGGTTACTCATCCGGATGACAGCTTCCCGATGCCCATTCCCGCACGATCTCTGTGATCAGCCAAGGATATCGCGCCTACCGTCTCTGTCAGCGAATTCAGTGTCTCTGAACCTCTATGCCATAGCGTCGGCAAGAGTTGCCCGGTTGGGCAGAATGATCCATACCTTAGGCGAAGGTCCTCCATAGGATCATCGACGGCTTCACCCCCGGCTTCTTCAGTCGATCCTTTCTTGTAAGGAAGGATCTGAGACGGGAGTTCCGTAGTCGACCTCTCAGCCCTGATCAAGTCGTACAAACTTCAGCCAGCGTAGAACAGCAGAACGATCAGACTGGTAACGAGGCGACAGGACTCCTTAAGCCATGGATCGGAAGGACGGGTACTTTCAGTTTCCATTCCATCCATCTTCCAGGGAGCTCTTGGAATTCAGCCTAGACTGCAAGTATTCCTGCTTGTGATGCATTGTGGCGATCCCGCTGTGGCATCGTAGGTTTTTTTCCCCAGAGAACCCTCCCTGCTTTCCTCATGGCCGCTCAGGTGCAGGCTTCTGCCTCCTTCGCCTTTTTGGAGGGCTGGTCAACTCCGGTAGGCTCGGGTTCGACCTTCTTCAGCGCCGGGACAAGCTTCCGGGTGCTTACCATGAGTGTGGGTTCATGGTATTTTGCTTGGAGCCTTCTCTTCTTCTGCCTCAACATCTGGAGTATCTGGCCATGATATTGAGTCAACGGCCTTACCACGTTGGAAACCCCGCTTCTCGTCCGTCCAGCGAGGTTAAGCAACGTCGGTTCTGGTCGGTACTTGGATGGGTGACCACCTGGGGACGCCAGTTTCTGTTGCCACATCCTCCGAGCCTTCCCTTCAGTTGACTGTGGCAAGACTGAGGAGAGTCGCAGTACCTGTTCTCAGTCAAGCAGAGCTTTCAGCCCTACCTTGGAACGTTTCCTAGTTCTCCTTTCCTCATTGACCCGTCTATAGTCCGAACGGTCGCCTCATGATAAGTTCCATGTGGGGCGGTCCAAGTTCTGGTGGTTTCAGGCAACGATTAAGTGGACTTCCTGGCCCCTATGGGACCAGCGGAACTATTAGACCTGCAATGGGTGTTGACCTATGGAACCTCTTGATGGTAGTGGATATTCTCGTCCTTTTCCCACATTCTTGATGCTGTTCTCGGACTCGTCAAAGAAAAGGGGGGGGGGGGGGCGCATGTTCCGGTCTAGGCCTATGGTCAGGACCTGAAGGATACCTCTCCATCATTCAGGCAGGCTTAGGGGCCGTAGTCTGGCCCCTCTACAGATCCTACAGCTCCTGCCGAGTCGCTCCGTGCGCGTCAACTTCATGATTCTGGCGTGTTCTAACCAGCAGGGGACGCATTTTCACACCTTCACATCTTGCAGTAGAGATACCGAGATGATTGAGATACTCTCAATACCACCATCGGCTCTCTCATTCCAGGCAGAGGAATGTTCTCTCCGACTATCTGAGCAGAGCCTCGTAGAGAGAGTGTACCTGGGGGTCTTTGGCCTTGAGTAACCAGCAAGTCCTGGTCTGGGGGACCTGATCGCGACAGCTTGGAACCTCAAGATCCCGCTGTTCTTACCCCCAGTCTCAGACCCCGAGACTCTGGCAAGATGCATTCCGGTGATGGTGGGACAACTTCGACGCCTGCGTCTTCCCTCCTTTTTGTCTGTGGACAATGGGTCTCAACAAGACCAGGTTGTCTGTCAACCTTTCAATGGGAGAGCTCCACTGGGACTATGCGCAGAACGGTTTCTGGACCCTCTGCTTCCCCTGACGGAACTCCTGGGAGAGCTTCTCCCACGGCGCAGACTACTCAAACAACCACACTGCAACATCTTTCCCGAACCTGGGCGTCTCTTCGGCTTCATGCCTGGAGACACTACGCCTCCTCCTCAAGAAGAGACAACCCGCTACAGTTGCGGTACGGAGGTCGCGTCATCTGCGATAGTCATCCGCAGGGGTCTTCCAGGCAAAGTGAAGAGTCTTCGGTGGTTGGTGCCGTGGGAGATATACCTCTTCCCTTGAGGCCTTTTCTCCAGCAGTAACGGTCTTATTGCCTTTCGGCGGGAGGAAACTCCTTTCCGCTCTCGGCAATGAAGCCTGTCGCTCAGCCTTTCCCTGACCTTCAGGCTTAAAGGAATAACTTTTTCCTGCCCGCTGGATGTTTCCTCGCTCATGCGAAGCTACGATCGTCCCTGCCCTAGTCGGAGGAAGACCTCCAACTTGGAGCATGACTCCGGCCAGTGTGTAAGCAATCTTCTTGGTCTCTTACGACTCCGCCCTTTCTAAGGAAGAGGGGAAGGCAACATTCAGGTTTGCTCCTGAGTTGTTGGCTAGACTCAGAATCTGGGGGTCCCGGCCCTTCGGTCCAATTCCTTCAAGATTTCGAGTCTCCATTCTGTATCTGATGTCCCAAGAAGTTAGCTTTGGAAACAGCTGCAGTTTGTCCTCAGTTGCAGCCGATTTGGGAGCACAAAAGAGGACACGGGGGAGAGTCACCAGTATACCTCTTCAGCCCGGACTCAAGGACATTCATCTCGACCTGTCTCCAGACCCTCCCCCGTCACGTCGCCCTACAGCACGATGTTGGATACATCGCAACGTCCCTCGCCTTCGAGTAATACTACTCTGTGACGCAGGTACTACAAGCTGGAGTCTGGAAGCGTCTAATGACCTTCGCAGCCCGCTTCCTGCAGGGCGTGACCCACAGGAGTCTTGATACGTTTTCTATCGCTCTGTGGTGGCTACACAACAGCTGGTCTAACCTCAGGCTCCTTTTTGGACAGGTAGCAGAAGGTTGAGGGCATTGTTATCAGGTTTTAGTCTGCATGAACGAAAGAAGTATGTCTAGCCCTTATTTCTTTCTTCATCATCCCCTCTACGGGGAAGCAGCATCCTGGTCTCTGCATAGCTGACCTCGAACCTCTGCAGGTAAACCATGCTTCCTTGTGTTCCGAGTATTGAGTCAATACTGTCGCGTCCCCCATACCCTGACGAGGAGGTATTGGGAACGTCCTAACCCAGAGTTCCTTCTGGAACTCCAGGTCAACTGCCTAGGACGGGTCATACTTCTTCCTTCACACACAAGCTTATGTAGGCCACACGGTTCCTTGCGGAGCAAGGAACTTGTGAGGTGCAGGGACTCCTTTTCTCGAGTGCGCCTCACTCGGATTCTGAGTCCCCGGGTAAAGCCAAAGCCAGTATGGCTGGGGACTTTTCACCCTACCTAAGGGGTAAGTCACCCAATGTAAATAGCGTGGTTTGTATTTCG
This sequence comes from Palaemon carinicauda, assembly GCF_036898095.1. Lineage (NCBI taxonomy): Eukaryota > Metazoa > Arthropoda > Malacostraca > Decapoda > Palaemonidae > Palaemon > Palaemon carinicauda. The sequence continues at coordinate 191,944,374 of NC_090726.1, forward strand.
GTTACGGAACAAATGACAAATTCGAAGATAATTTGTATTTTTCCTAACCATACAAACCTTAGCTATTTACACATATTTGCCCGCCATCCCTGTCCCCCAAGACAAGTCCTACCTCTAAGTGAAAGTGAGCATTCACCTGTGTGTGAGAGGGGGGAGGGGTAGCTAGCTACCACTCCCCTACCCCCCTGCTAACTAGCGCGGGGGTAATACACCCTCGTTAAATTCTAATGGCTCGCCATTTCAGCTGCGCTAAAAGGTAAACCCAATGTAAATAGCTAAGGTTTGTATGGTTAGGAAAAATACAAATTATCTTCGAATTTGTCATTTTACTCAGTGAATTGGGCCTTTCTCTTACACCAAGGGGCCTCAGACACTTTTTTTAAGCCGAAACCATAAGTTATCAAGATTTCTACACATGCCTTACCCATGTGTGTCTGCTCTTCCACACCACTTGAACATTCCACCGCTTCCTTTCGTATCTGCTCTTCAACACCACCTGAATACGCCCCATTCCCTCTCGCATTTTCTCTGCCACACCACCACTTCCTCTTGTGTTGGTGGCAGACACATTGTAGTGGTTTGCGGACTGTGGCCAGAGGTAGCACCCGAACTGCCTATTGTCCGAATGCCGACCACAACCCGACGTTCACTACACAACAAATACTGTATACAACGGTGAAATACTCCAAGAAACCTAAGTAACATTTCAAGAGAACGGAGCTCTGGGCACCACCCCTTGATTTATACTGGGCAAGGGGACCCAGCTTGAACCTTGTTATTTATCATACCTTTCCTTCTCTTGCCTTTGGCTTGCTGATTATAAGTAAAGGTATAAGAACATTGGGTGAAAGGGAATATTATAATTAATAAAGGAACACACTGTGGGAGGAAAGAATTATGATAAATTACTGTACTTAAGAGATCTTAAAAAACAGTGGCTGAGGAGAAGAAACCATGGTGGGAGGTTCTGAAATTAAATGCTGTATACATAAAAACAAAAAAAATTTATTTGCAGAAAACTGTTAGGAATATCATATCAATTAGAATAATCAATTAAATGAAAAATTAGTATCTCTATTGCATATTGTAAAAGCAAGAGAAAAAATACTAAGCTACATGCAAGATATCTCACCACAGAGTTACAAAACGGAACTTCAAAATCCTTACAACTATGACAGCAGAACCTGAGGATTTGAAAGACTTAGAAATATTAGGATTCTCAACATAGCCTCTAAAAACAAAAAAAAAGCATTTCTTCTGAACTAAGCTTAAAGGAGAACCCCGCGATACTATAGTTTTATAACATCGGTAATGACCAGTAATAAACTTAAACACTTACTTTCTAATGAGCCATCTATAAAGAACATATAACGGTGAAAAATACAGTACCACAATTTTCCCTAAATCAATACTGTTCTCATCAATCTCCCGTCCACCATTGGGATGCAAAGTCACTTAAACAGTCCTAATTTCTGAAAAGTACAGCTGCATACTATGCCGTACAGGTCTCTGCGGGCCCACCATTACAATGTCTCGAAAAGTTTGTCAACAGTACATTTGAAATCTCTCAATCTTGGAAGGGGTTTTGTATAAGTCTGAATTCATACTAATCTCAAAAGTCACCCTCTTCCTAACATCGGAATTCACTTCTTGGGCCTCTGACCAGATATGCCATTTCAATAGCTCCTGTTAACTATTTAATGTTCATGACACACTCTCATATAGCAACACAGTAGCTTACTTCTAGTTACAAGGTATGGATATAGAACAGCATCACAGACTAGTACAGACTGATAACAGGAAATATTCTAAATTCGCTCTCCGTTACACTGCCTACTGAGTGTAGGGGCTTCTGTCAATACCTGGAAAGGAATAATATACAAATCAAGCATTTTTTTATATGGGCACAGAGGGATATAAATATACATATATATATACAGGTATAAAAAAAATGACTTTTTCATACAATACAAATCCACTAAGCTTTCATAAATACAAACATATTTTATTCCAACATGGCTACAATTTTGCAGTCATTGGTTCTTAAAGAACTAAATACCAGTGGTGCTTCTGCTACCCAATGGAACCAATTTGCAGTTACTAAACTTGTTCCTATATCTGTAGATACAGCCAGGAAACAAGAAACTTCTCATTTTCATAGTTTTAATAGGGAAAAAGGTTGCAGAACCCTACCTATCTTTTCCAAAAGTGGCTATGCCCACAACCTCAAGGGATCAACATTCCCATCAGAAGCGAATGATTTTGACTTCCCCAGATCCAGTTTTGATAGAGAAATGAAACCATCGGTTCCTCAGGTTCATTATAACAGAGATTCTCACTAGTAGAGATTACGACTTTCCTCATTCCTTTTCAGACATTTCAGGTCCCCGCACTCTGCCAAGGAAAGAATGTAAAGACTAATTCCAGACTAATCTTTAAGCAGGAACCTAACCCGGTAGTCCCTTGATAAATACACAGACCGTTCGACCATCTACATCAATACCAGTTATTAGATCCAGCCCCTGAGGTATTTTGGAAACCACTTGGGTATCGCCATTGTAATTTTAAGCTTCTAATACAGAAGCTTCTAACTTTATGAAGATAATGAACCTGATTAGACGCCTGGACGTCTCAGTAACCCTCCTCACACCTAAGTAACCAGTAGGCATACAATCATAGACAATTTTTCCAAAGTCGCAGAATATCCGACATTGGTTTGATGTGTCTCTCTTGGTTCAGACAAGATACTTGATCTTTTGAACAAACAAGTGTCTACAGTGGAGATATCCTTACGATCCAATTACCTTCTAAACTGCCTTCTTCTCTGTCAAGATAGAAAATTCTATGTGGATTCAAGGCTCATCCTAGCCCTCTACCAATATATCCAGACATGGATACTCTAATTCTGGGTATCACAAGTGATAAAATCTCTTAATCTCCCCTCCACTTTTCTTGTATCAGAAATGCAAAACGTCAAGGTGGTGGCTATGTCTGCATTTCAGGCCTTCTCCTTGTCAGACCACTGGTCAGGAGCAGTTTCTTTTTTCAAAATTTCAGAGGCCAAAACCGTTAAGCCCCTGGGCTCTCTCATTTTAGCCTCTGTTGCTTATACTCCTGTGCATTCTTTGGCTTTCCCCGTGGGGGGGGAGAGAACTGAAGAAGATTGTCCAGCACAGCCCTCAGGGGGAGCTTTGTAAGATACGGACTTATCCCCTACCGCTAGTGAAAGTAATGATGACTCCTACAGGGACCAGGTCCCTCGCACCTTGTGACCTACCTTAGGGATTGAAGGTGCCCTGTCGACAGAAAAGTTCTTCCAGGTACTCTGCTGTAACCCCACATGTTGAAGCCTGTGGCTTGAAGCCTGCCGACCTGTCGCATTCTGCAAAAAGTGCAGTTGATCCTTCTTCCTCATCTTCCCTGGGATCATCACCACCCATGGTTAAACCATCAATAACAACTGCTGACAAGAAAAGGAAAATAACATACCCTCCTTTTTCCAGTCATGTACTTTCAACTTCATCCTCTGCTGCTGAGTCTTCCTCTGCTACACGTCCCACAAAGACAAAGAAGTGCAAGCGGTCTAAGTCTTTTCAGACACACATAAGACTTTTCATTCATTGAACAGTGAGACTACTAGAAAAACCCTGAATAGAGGAAGAAACTTTGTCCGACAGATACCATTGTCATCGAATTCTTGGACATTAGTCAGCAGACTTTCTCTCGTGCACGTGTACAATAGTCCCCATGCACATGGTCATCTTCACCACACACAATACTATCTGAGATCTCTTCAAGTGCACATATATCTCTACGCATACAAGTACCTTATCGCATTCATTATCCACCAGAGTTCTTCCCCTGTACGATTGTTGTCGTGTGTCCAACCCAGACAAACTTCTAGATCTAGAGCAATCTCTCTAGCTGGGAGTTCTTCACAAGCTAGACCCCCAGGAGTTATGTCCATATGAATACTGTCTCTTACACTCGCACAATCGAGTTTGTGTATGAAATCACCTTATCATTGGATTCTAGCTAAAAGATTTAGGCAAAACTTCACTCACCAAACTCATTCAGTCTGTTTCTCCATGCGCATCATGCCTGTGTATAAAAGGTTCACACCTCAGGTCTCCGGGCACTGGATCCCTTTGGGCTAGAACACCGTGCTCTAGATCTTAAAGTGCTAGGTTTCCCCACACATTAGATCTCTTTGAGCTAGTTTGCCAAATACTAGATCCACATGCACGAGATCCCTGCACTCAACATCTTCACAAGTTACTTCCTCTCACACTAGGCAATGAGACAGAAATTCTTCTGTAAGATCTTCAAGGTTATCTCTCCAGCTAGGTCTTCAATCACAGAGTCAATAGGAGTGCATACCCTTTGATTTCAGTGATCCAGCTTTAGAACTCCACGTTCCAAAACGTCACATAATCGGGCCACATGTTTCCTTTCAATAGAGAAAACCCCACACCTTGGAATAAATTGCTTTCCACTAGGCGAAAGTACGTGACCCGACACCATCAGACTGGTCCTCAAGTGATTCCTCGAATAATTGTGAGCTAGGGCCTCCAGGCAAAGTTTCCTTTCCATTTCCCATCACAACATAGTCTTAGATGGGAACAGAAGCATCCCAGTATTCCCTCTAGGAGATGCCTTTCTCCCAAGCAGATGTGTGTTGAAGTCGAGACAAATGGATAGAGTCCAAGTTTTTCCTAGAGACTGCATCCCCCATATGGAGTCAACCCAAGGACACCCTTGGTCAGAGGTCTTCTTGACAATCTTTTATGAGTCCTTCAGAGGTAAATGCCCCTGACCTGTCACCCAAGGCTCACACAACAGCCAAAGATACATCCAGGATCAAATGGGAAGCTAGTCCAAGGGCTACGACTTCTGATTTTCATCCATGTTCATTGTTAGGGCCAGAACAAAGACATACTAGACCATAGTGTATCTCTTTTGAATGAACCAAAACCTCCCCAGCCCAAGACACCTTAGACCCGTCAGCACCCTATTCTGGATTAGCCCTGGCAGAAGCTGAAAATCCAGAGACAGAATCAACTTTTTTCAAGGAGTTACCTCTCTTTCGGGAGTTCAAGAACTTGCTACCAGTCAAGGATGGGAAGACGTCCATTGATAGTTGCTTTGGTGCCTCTCAAAGTTCAAAACCTGCCCTTGATTGCCATGGTCAAAAGTTGCTCGAGATGCCAGCCACCTGTTGAGACACTACCGCTAGAGAGTTATTGGGTCGTTTGACTGGCCAGACAGTACTGCATTCGATCCTTCTGTCGGGCTATGGCTCATTTTGTCCTTGTCTACACATACACCGAATAGTCTGGCCTATTCTTTCCATATTCTCCTCTGTCATACACTTGACAACACAGATTACTAAACAATTCTTCACTCAAGAGGTTAACGACTGCACTGTAATTGTTCAGTGGCTACTTCCTTCTTGGTAAGGGTAGAAGAGACTCTTTAGCTATGGTAAGCAGCTCTTCTAGGAGAAGGACACTCCAATATCAAGTCATTGCTCTGGTGTTGGGTAGTGCCATAGCCTCTGTACCAAAGATCACTCCAGTGGGTGCCTGAAAAGATGTTGGTCTGCCATCTGTGATTTTCCTCACCATCTGGTTCCAGTGGAACAAGAGGCACTGAACAATCTAGTTTGGGAGCTAAACAAGGAGAACTTTGTCAAGGTACTTCCCTGGCGTGTCCTCCGGAAATGCTTATTTTTCAATATTAAACTTAGCCGGTGATCATATAAGCTGTCAGCTCTGCTGCCCGACAGAAAAAACCTAAGGACAAAATACGCCAGCGATCGCTATACAGGTGGGGGTGTACATCAACTGCGCCATCTGTCGAGCAGGTACTCAAGTACTCCATGTCAACACAGAACCAATTTTCTCTCTGTCGTGCCACTGGCAAGACCTACTAAATACGCTGTTACTAACTGGATTTGTTTTCACAACTATTTGGTGAAGTACACTATTCTAGTTTTGAGCTTTCGCTATGCAGGGGTTTTATCTTCATCTCAAAACTTGAACTCGTTTTGGATAGATTTAATTATGGTGACAAAGAGAGTATGGACTCTCTTTCACTTTTAAATGGCCGACCCTTCCCTTAGACGGAAGTGTGTTTAGGTTTTTAGTAATTTTGCTTAACACGTTATAGATCTATATATTTTATATCTCTCCGCCTTTATTAGGCCTCTTCGATTAACTTTCCATTTATTATAAACATATAAAAATAAATTTTTATGTTTTGTTTATATGCGACCTTTCCTGATAGTAGGCGGTCCTAACTTGGAACCGAAGTTAATCAACGTTGAGCCCGTTATATCGTATTTAGCCTTTAAGGAATTTAAAACTTTTTAAATTTAATGTTTTATGAAAGAATTTCTTTGATAGTCTTCGTACTGTTTTCAAAGATGAACTAACGTTTAGTTTTTTTAGACTACGCAGTTGTTGACGTTCAGGACGTTCAACATGCGCTCCATCGTTACGATAGAGAGAGAGTTTATCACGGTTTCACTTTGCAGTAAGAGTAAATCGATTCTGACGTTTCGTTCATTCTTTCTTAACTTAAATGGTTTAAATTCTAAATTAAAGGAACTTTTTATTTGGAAAACCTTTCAGTTTTTTTCCTTTAGCCAAATAACATGTTTTTTTTTTACGATATATAATTGGGCTCTTCTCTCAGGTGCGAAACAAGAGAGAAAGAGAGAGAGAGATAGAGACGGAGGGAGAGAGAGGAGAAAAAACGTTCCGTTCAAGCGGGTAACGTTGTTCTCGTGTTACTCTCCTCCCTAGTCGCTGTACGGGGAAGAAGGTAAAACGTTTCTAGGGTTTTATTCTTGTCCCCAGGCTATGTGCGGTGAGAGTTTGTAAACGTAGTTTATTTGAACTAGTGTTTAGTCTCTTTCCCAGCCACTGAATTCTTTATCTTTATATATGTTTTCTGTTTTTGCTAGTATTAATGAGCTGCATTATACGACTGTTTTTGCAATTACTACCTTTTAATGCAGGGTAGAATTGCGTGTTTCAGGTAGAAATCAGTAAAAGTTTCGATTTCAGTGAAATAAGTGCAAAACAGAAAATCGAAGTGATAAAGTGATATGCGCAAAGTGTTACAGTGTTGCGTCCGAGGGTTCGTCTGTTCGTGCCTGTCGTTCACCTAGTCCGGGACCTCTTGCAAGCTCCCAAGCCCAGGGGAGAAGTAATGTCGAACGACTTATGGGTTCGTCAGGCCTTGATCAACGAACAGACGTTTCCCTCCGTGGTTTCGGGCGTATCTACCCAAGATCGCCCCACCCACACAAAGACGAGAGAGCCCATTTACTTCTCGTCTGCGGAAGAGCTTTCTCGTAAGAAACCATGGACCAAGGTCTCGCAGCTTATTAAGCGCAAGTCGGTCCCTTCCGCGCAAGTCCAACGGCCCAGTTGTAGCCACTGGGTCAGTTCGGACTCGCTGCAGTCTTCCGACGACTGCTCACCTCCTAAGAGAGGCAAAGCGGTACCGCAACAGGCAGTAACACCGTCTGTTGCCGCACCTGCTACTGTAGACCCTAAGTGGTCTTTGCTGCAGACCATGCAGACACAGTTAACATCTTTAATGCAGGAGTATCGTGCGGAGAAGGTTGACGCTGCACCCGTTAGCCTACAACCAACCACGGTTGTGCGTTCAGTTGACGCTGAGGCTACCTTCTCCCGCACTCCGGCTGTGAGAGTTCCACCACCCATGCGCAGTGTACCCTGCCAGCCGCACGTTGACGTTTACAGACGCACGGAACCCTCCGTTGACGTTCGCGAGTTACCACAACAACAGGAGGGTGGAGTTAAGTTGTTTTGTTTTGACGCTGTGCGTCAACCTCCGCATTCTAGAGTTGTTTTGACTGCTCAGTATAGACAGTCAAAGCAGTCTCGAGTGAACACTGTATGTCCTCACGCACCTGTTGTGGTTGACAGTTCAGTTGTTGACAGTTCACAGACTGTCAAGCAGTTACATGACGTTGCCTTCTGGTCTGCTACTAATGCACCAGTGCTGTATGTCCTCACGCACCTGTTGTGGTTGACAGTTCAGTTGTTGACAGTTCACAGACTGTCAAGCAGTTACATGACGTTGCCTTCTGGTCTGCTACTAATGCACCAGTGAGAGACTCACTGAGATAACCTAGCTTTTATCGGACAAGGTTCCTGTAGATGAGAAAGTGCTGTTCTCCCTCCTACTGATATTCCTTTGAGGACTCTGTCATTTGGAGAGGAGCCTTAAGCTGCTTAGCCTCCTATGGACTTTAATTAAATCATGATAATTTTTTAAGGATCTTCGTCCGGATCTTGTAACTGCTGCTCCTCGTTCGCCTAAACGTCAGAGCTTACACTAGGCCTAGCTACTTCGAAGCCGTTGTTGTTAAGCTAGTGCTCTCTCGCTCTCCTAGAGAGCGTTACGTTGGCTAGGCGACTGGTTTTTGCACCAGGAGGAGTTTTAGGGATACAGCCTTTGATTTCCCTTCTTTTAAACTGGCTTATAAAGCGAGAGTCTGATAGGACACGAGAGAAGTTCTCGGCTTGGGAGTTCATGCCTCTGCCCAGATAGACTTCTCAATTCTGGTAGACTCGCCCTGGCGCCTAGCCAGGAGACGCTCCAAGTTGTTTACAGGTCAACTTCTCAACTTTTGTCGAGCCTTTGAAGTTTTGCTGTTCTATTATGTCACACATAACAAGGCTTCCAGGGATGGTAAATGGTTCCGCCTCAGTCGCTAACCCTGTCTGTTGCCACACCTGCTCCTGTAGACCCTAATGGGCTTTGCTGCAAGACATGCAGTCCAAGCTTGTGTCCTTGATAGAGGACTTAAATGCGGAGAAGAACCTTCTGGCCAACAACCTTCCAACCGGTTGGTTGTGCGCCCTGTTGACGCTGAGGTATCCTACTCGCGTCTGCCAGTTGAGGTGGTTCCTCCACCGATGCGACCCAGTGTGGGTTGCCAGTCGCACGTTGACGTTAAGCGACGCTCGGAGGTGGTTGTTGACGTTCAGTGTTTCACTAGGAAGACGTTCAACAACCAGCAGAGGTGACTTGTTGTGACGCAGTGCGTCAACCTCAGCAACCCGGTAGGGTGTTGACTGCACAACCCAGACAGTCTAGACAGTTCGGGTTGACGCTGTACTTCCTCGCGCACCCATGGTTGTTGACAGTTCACAGACTGTGCAGCAGTGCCATGATATTGCGTCCGGCTCCGTCACGCATCCACCAGTGCGACCGGATTCAGCGAGTCAGACGTTGCCCACTCCGTTGCCGTTTCCTCATCAGATTCGGATGAGGAACCCTCTGATGAGGACGTTGCTGAACAAGACGATCAACCCTCAGCCCTGCTATCCATCCAGAAGATGCTGAAGAAGGAACGCTGCCCAGTCAGGCTGTGGATGAGTCTGGTAGGGACACTGTCATCCGTGGATCAATTTGTGTCACTAGGAAGACTACACCTCCGTCCTCTTCTATACCATCTAGCTTTTCACTGGAAAAAGGACAAGACGCTAGAAGCGGTCTCGATCCCGGTTTCCGGAAAGATAAAGTCTTGTCTGACTTGATGAAAGGACTATATCAACCTTAGAGAGGGTCTTCCCCTGACTGTTCAGACTCCCAACCACGTTCTCTTCTCGGACGCATCGGACGTAGGCTGGGGTGCGACATTAGATGGTAGGGAATGCTCGGGATTATGGAACTCGAATCAAAGGACAATGCATTTCAACTGCAAGGAGCTACTGGCTGTACGTCTGACCTGGAAAAGCTTCAGGTCTCTCCTTCAAGGCAAAGTGGTGGAGGTGAACTCGGACAACACCACGGCTTTGGCGTACATCTCCAAGCAAGGAGGGACCTACTCTCTGACATTGTACGAGATCGCAAGGGACCTCCTCACCTGGTCAAAAGGTCTAGACATTTCACTAGTTACCAGGTTCATCCAAGGCAACTTGAATGTCATGACAGATTGTCTCAGTCGGAAGGGACAAATAATTCCAACAGAATGGACCCTCCACAAGGATGTATGCAAGAGACTTTGGGCCACCTGGGGCCAGCCAACCATAGATCTCTTCGCAACCTCGATGACCAAGAGGCTCCCAATATTTTGCTCACCAATTCCGGACCCAGCAGCAGTTCATATAGATGCCTTTCTACTAGATTGGTCACATCTAGATCTATTTGCATTCCCTCCGTTCAAGATTGTCAACAAGGTACTGCAGAAGTTCGCCTCTCACGAAGGGACAAGGTTGACGCTAGTTGCTTCCCTCTGGCCTGCGGGAGAATGGCTCACCGAGGTACTTCGATGGCTAGTAGACGTTCCCAGAACACTTCCCCTAAGGGTGGACCTTCTACGTCAGCCACGCGTAAAGAAGGTACACCAAGGCCTCCACGCTCTTCGTCTGACTGCCTTCAGACTATCGAAAGACTCTCGAGAGCTAGAGGCTTTTCGAAGGAGGCAGCCAGAGCGATTGCTAGAGCAAGGAGAACATCCACCCTTAGAGTCTACCAATCGAAGTGGGAAATCTTCCGAAACTGGTGCAAGTCAGTATCCGTATCCTCGACCAGTACCTCTGTAACTCGAATAGCTGACTTTCTCTTATATCTGAGGAAAGAACGATCTCTTTCAGCTCCCACTATCAAGGGTTACAGAAGCATGTTGGCATCAGTCTTCCGTCACAGAGGCTTAGATCTTTCCAACAATAAAGATCTACAGGACCTCCTTAAGTCTTTTGAGACCACGAAGGAGCGTCGTTTGGTTACACCTGGTTGGAATTTAGACGTGGTACTAAGATTCCTTATGTCAGACAGGTTCGAACCGCTACAATCAGCCTCCCTGAAAGATCTCACCTTAAAGACTCTTTTCCTGATATGCTTAGCCACAGCTAAAAGAGTCAGTGAGATTCATGCCTTCAGCAAGAACATCGGATTCTCATCCGAAACGGCTACATGTTCTTCAACTTGGTTTTCTAGCCAAACACGAGCTGCCTTCTCGGCCTTGACCAATATCGTTCGATATTCCAAACTTATCGTATGGTTGGAAATGAACTAGAAAGAGTCTTATGTCCTGTAAGAGCTCTTAAGTTCTATTTAATACCTTTACGAGGCCCGTCTGAAGCTTTATGGTGTTCAGTTAAGAATCCATCTTTGCCTATGTCAAAGAATGCTTTATCCTATTTTATCAGACTGTTAATACGAGAAGCTCATTCCCATCTGAATGAGGAAGACCAAGCTTTGCTGAAGGTAAGGACACACGAAGTTAGAGCTGTCGCAACTTCCGTGGCCTTTAAACAAAATAGATCTCTGCAAAGTATAATCGACGCAACCTATTGGAAAAGCAAATCAGTGTTCGCGTCTTTTTATCTTAAGAATGTCCAGTCTCTTTACGAGAACTGCTACACTCTGGGACCATTCGTAGCAACGAGTGCAGTAGTGGGTGAGGGCTCAACCACTACAATTCCCTAATTCCATAACCTTTTTAATCTTTCTCTTGAAATGTTTTATTATTGTTTTTGGGTTGTCCGGAAGGCTAAGAAGCCTTTCGCATCCTACTTGATTTGGCGGGTGGTCAAAGTCATTTCTTGAGAAGCGCCTAGATTAGAGGTTTTGATGAGGTCCTTTAGTATGGGTTGCAACCCTTCATACTTCAGCTCCTAGGAGTCGCTCAGCATCCTATGAGGATCGCGAGGCTCAGTAAGGAAGACGTACTTAAAAAGGCAGAGTAATTGTTCAAGTCGACTTCCTTACCAGGTACTTATTTATTTTATGTTTGTTATTTTGAATAACTGCTAAAATGAAATACAAAATACTTAGCTCATAATAATGTCAACATGTAATGCTGGTCTCTACCCACCCCCCTGGGTGTGAATCAGCTTATATGATCACCGGCTAAGTTTAATATTGAAAAATGTTATTTTTATTAATAAAATAAATTTTTGAATATACTTACCCGGTGATCATATATTAAAGGACCCTCCCTTCCTCCCCAATAGAGACCCAGTGGGCCGAGGAGAAAATTGGTTCTGTGTTGACATGGAGTACTTGAGTACCTGCTCGACAGATGGCGCAGTTGATGTACACCCCCACCTGTATAGCGATCGCTGGCGTATTTTGTCCTTAGGTTTTTTCTGTCGGGCAGCAGAGCTGACAGCTTATATGATCACCGGGTAAGTATATTCAAAAATTTATTTTATTAATAAAAATAACATTTTTAGGGGAATGTCGAAGGAAGGGTGTTAGTCTGACAAAGAGAAAGCCTGCACATCAACCTTTTGGAAATAAAGGCATCTCCTTTGGTGCTGCAATCATTCCAACAATTTCTTATAGGACACTTGGTAGCATAAATAACCAAAAACAGTACTGTAGTTGGCATATGTCACCTACCAAGGAGGTGCTCTACAGGCACTATGCAATGCAGTGGACTTTTCAGCACAGTTCAATCTGGGTAAAAAGAATGTAATTTGCTGATAAGCTGAGTGGCCAGGGACAAGTCATAAGCACTGAGTGGTCCCTTCAGCCTCAAGTGACAAAGAGACTTTTGCCTAATTCGGAGAGTATTCAATAAGGTGTCGATTACCCCAAATCTAAAAGTAACTCTGGTGGTTTGGCCATACACCAAATGGTACTCAGTGCTTCAGATGCTCAACTCCATTTGGAGAGTTACTATAACGAGGTGACATCCCTATCACTTCGGGAGATCTTTGAATGTCTGCATACTGTAGATCCTCTGCCAATGTTTAACAGGCAAAGTGAGTCATCTACAATTTTTGGCATCAAAAGGATACAGAACTTCTCCAGTCAGAGCCTCTCTGCAGCCAATAGCGGATTCTTGTCTTCCTTTGCTGAGAGACGCTCCTCTCAGTCTTAGCAGTAAAAGATTATCGCTCAGCCTTGAGCCAGGTTTTACTGAAGGGCTTAGATCTTTCCTCTTCATGGGAATTACCTATGCTCGTGAGGAGCTTCGAGCAATCTTATTATCCACGAGAACTTGAACCACCTTCATGGGTTGTCACCTGAATTCTTCAGTGTCTGGATATTTTCTCAGCTGATGGGAGGTAGACAGGCATCAACACAATTTGCACCTCCATGTCAAAGTGTTGGGACAAGGAGCATTTAATACCGGCCAGCTAGGTTATAAGGACTTCCTCCCTTCCTAGAATAAGTCTCCTATTAAATGATGAGGGTTTGTATACATGTAGGAATAAATCACTGAAAAGTAATTTGTATTTTTCCTAACAATATAAACACGAGTCCTCTAAGTTTTACTTCCCACCTCAGTCACCATGCAAGTCGTAGGTGAAGGTCAAAGGGACTACTCTGTGTTGGCAGGGGCTGGTGCTTCCTTGCCATGAACCAGTAACTACCAACAATTAGTTATAATTTTATCAGCTGAGTTCCAGCTTCCTTAAAGTCATACATCTTCTAAAGGACTCAGTTTTGAGTAGTTAGGAAAAATACAAATTTCCTTAAAAATCTGTCATTTGTTCCAACACGAATACTTACCGAGAACTACTTTCTTAGGAGTTACCTGTAATCTCCTCTCTACCGACCAGAGTTTTGTGTAGTATACCCTAAAACCCGTTTTCTATGGAGGGCTATCTCGGGCGTAAGAGAACGTGCTCCGAGGGTAGCTTTTGCGCTAGGTCGAGGTCCGTCTGGGTCGTGAGCGTCAGTAAGTTCTTCGGATGTTGCACAATACTCGCAAGGGCAGAGAGGCACTCGGGGAAGGAAGGGAGGGCCATTACCCGAAAGTAGTTCTCGGTAAGTATGTTAGGAAAAATAAAAATTACTTAAAATTTTTTATTTGTTCCAACACGAATACTTACCTCGAACTACTTTCTTAGGAGACTTACACTTTAGGAGGCGGGAGTGCCTTACTGACCTTCAGACCCAGTAAGTTCTCTGGTCGCGACGTGTCACCACGTCGCTCTCGTTCTCTCTCGACCCTTTGTGTGTGCCGCGTGTGTCCCACGTGTTTACCGCGTGGTAACTTGTGCTTATCCCTTGTGTTCCTGTGTGTTCACTTCCCTTCCTTGTGCTTCCCCAGTGTATTCCTTTGATTCCATGCGTTCCTGTGTCTTGTGTTTGTGCGTTATGGAGCAGATCCGCCGTTATCCTGGGCCTAGAGCCGGAAAATCGTGTGGAGCGTTCCTCTCCAAACCTGAAGTGGACCCTCACTCCCTTTGCTCTTCCTGTAGGGGCAAAGTTTGTTCGTCTTCGGATACGTGCCTCGAGTGTGTTGGTTGGAGTGATATTCAGTGGGTGCGTTACGGCACGAAGAAGAAGAAATCGTCGAACCGTTCACCCAGGAAAGCTAGTGTTTCTTCGCCGCTACCGTCGCCCAGTGAACGGTCCGACGGGGCTTCTGTCTCGCCTTCCCCTACCCAGAGTAGGGGACGAGGTAAGTCCATCGTAGGGAAAGAACCAAGCGTTCTTCCCCAGGAGTCTGGTGAATGTGAAGTGGGGGTTGCGGGGCCTTCTCGGGCTAGTGAGGAGCCCGGTAGTGCTGTGTCAGGGAGCTCTGGAGACTCGGCCCTTGTGCTTGGGGGGCACGTTTCCTCCGATGACCCCTTGTGGTGTAGCAACGTTGTTTCTGTGTCTTCGCCCCCTTCGTGGGCCTGTGTTTCAGGTTCTTCGGCAGGCGGCGACAACCAGGGTAAGTTAGGTTCCGCAGGGAGTGATGCCTTCGGATGGAAGCTTCCTAAGACACCAGGTAGGTCCCCTATGCGGATGGAAGAGGGCCTGGATTCCTGGTTCCCTAGTGTTGGGCGCCAACCCTCGTTTCCAACCCCTCTCACGGAAGTTCCTGAAGCCTTCCTGCAACCCTCTACCTCGGGTACACAACGAGTCGCGAAGTCCCCTGCGGTCCCCGCTCCCGCCCGCCGTACGGTAGGTACAGTGACGTCGGGCTCTTCGGAGGAGGCTTTCTCGTCGGGAGAAGAAGCCAGGAGGAAACATCGCCGTCGGAGGGAGCGGTCCAGGAGCAGGCGTTCCCGCTCAAGATCACGTTCCAGGTACAGCAGGAGGCGCTCCCGTTCTCCACGAAGGAAACACAGGAGGAGTAGGTCACCCGATGGCGATTGGGTTTTCGTACCCCGTAAGTCGGAGATACAGTGTTCCCCGGACCGGCGGTCCAGGGATTTCTCGCCAAGGAGACCATCCTCCAAGCATGGTTATGACCCTCGCAGGGAGAAACGCGAGAAGGCCTCTGCAGGCAGGCGTAAGACCGCGAAGCCTCCGGTTCACCCCACCCAGCGGGGGGAACCGCGCTTCCTTACGGGCAGCCTGGCCGAACCAGCCCAGCTGGTGCGGCCCTCGGACCTTAAGGAACGGTTCCCGCTGTCGGGTCAGCCCACGGGATCCGCGTCCCCGTCCCCCAGGGAACATGATCGGACACTAGTCCTCGCCGGTTCAGCGATGCCTGTCCTAACCCCCGCCCCTGGTGCGGAGACCTCCGCCGGGGAGGACCAGTACCTCTGCAGGGGAGTGCCTGTTGTGCCAGGACCAAGGCGCCCGGTGGAAGTGCCCGGTGACCCGGCTCCCCGGGCTCAAGCCGAGGCTTCGGCCGATGGTAGAGAGGGTTCCCCGACGGAGGACTCGGCCTATAGAAGAGTAATTGGCCTAATCAGGAGGCATCACAAGATCGAAGAACCGGCAGCTACCGACGAGGACTATTGGAGGTCCAGCCTTATCCGGTTGATGCAGGCCCCTGCCCAGCCAAAAACCTCCCTGGCTCTTCCTGTAGCCCGGGATCTCGTCCTGGGACAGGAGCACGTGGATAGAGTGGTGGCAGGTAATGCCGAAGCCCCCCAAGACTCAGAGCTCTTCGAAGTTGCTCCAGGGACTCAAAACGCAGAGCAAGGTCTATGTACCAGAAGGACGACGGCCGGGAGCCTGCAAAGTAGAACCTTCTCTCGACATTCTGGGGCAGGGCGCCTCGGAGGACAGAGCCTCTTCAGCCCCAGTCTGTTTTTCTCAATCGGAGGCTGCGATGATGGAGGAAATGTCTAGGGACCTGGTACACGTCTCCTCCTGGCTAGACTGGTGGGCTTCCACATTAGTAGGGGTGCAAGCTACTTTTGACCCTACAGACCCGGAACAGCAAAGCCTCCTGCGGGAACTTATCACCTCCGGGGGCAAGACTCTTAAGTTCCTGACTTACCAGTCCCTCGCCCTGACAGCGAATTGGGTGCTTCGCAAGAGAGACACCATCCTGGCGAAGGTGTCCCGAAAGGTCCCAGACAGAGAGGCGCGGGCTATGAGGAGCCTTCCTTTGTGGGGTGACTCCTTGTTCCACTTAAAGGACTTGGAAGCGATCATGGAGAAAGTGTCTAAAAGGAAAGAATTAAACACGCCCAGGCCTACGCCGGTAAGGAGACCGCCCTACAAGAGGTCAGTCTCAGACAGTGCCGCGACGTCTCAGGCCTCTCCTAGCATGACGAAGCGAGAAGCTCCTTCTTCCTCCTGGGCCTCAGCGCCTCAGCCCCCCCGTAGAGGAGCCCCAGCAGCTTCAGCCTCCTTTAGGACAGGTTATTCTGCCTCCAGGAGAGGCCGTTCAGGCCGCTCCTCCAGGAGGAGATAGAGTGGGAGGCCCCCT
This sequence comes from Palaemon carinicauda, assembly GCF_036898095.1. Classification (NCBI taxonomy): domain Eukaryota; kingdom Metazoa; phylum Arthropoda; class Malacostraca; order Decapoda; family Palaemonidae; genus Palaemon; species Palaemon carinicauda. The sequence continues at coordinate 191,960,983 of NC_090726.1, forward strand.
ATCCCTGCCCAAGCCTCAGATTGGGGGATGCCTCAGACTATATTGGCAAGCATGGAAAGCTCACGGAGCAGAGCCCTGGACAGTGTTCGTACTGAAGGAGGGCTACAGGTTACCGTTCTTAGCAGAACACCCCCCCTCTAATTCCGGCCATCCGGTCGGAGTGGCTGGTACCCAAGGATCCGTTGAAGAGGGCCGCCCTTCAAGAGGAGGTGTCCTCCATGTTAGAGAAGGGCGCCATGGAGGAGATCCTACACCCAGGTCCAGGTTTCTACAGTCGTCTGTTCCTGGTGGAAAAAGCGACAGGGGGGTGGAGGCCGGTTATAGATCTGTCGGCTCTCAACAAATTCATAAGGAAGACAGACTTCAAAATGGACACTCCGAAGTCAGTCCTGCTGTCCTTGAGGGAGAAAGATTACATGATGACCATAGACCTCAAGGACGCTTACTTCCAAATTCCGGTCCACCCCTCGAGTCGGAAGTTTCTCCGGGTGAAATGGGGTACCCAGATCCTGCAATTCAAGACCCTTTGCTTCGGATTGTCAACAGCGCCCCAAGTATTCACGAGAGTCTTCACGACAGTCTCAGTGTGGGCTCACGAACGAGGCATTCGCCTCATCCGGTACCTGGAAGACTGGTTGCTTCTTTCCTCCTCGAAGGACCTCTTGAAGGACCTCTTGAAGGAGCAAGGGATGAAACTTCTCCAGTTTTGCAAGGATCTGGGTATCGTGATCAACCAGGAAAAATCGAACCTATCCCCCTCCACCAGAATGACCTATTTGGGGATGACACTAGATACCCTTCTGGGAAAAGCATTTCCTTCGGAAGACAGAATAAGCAATCTGATGGAGATCCTTCGTCCGTTCCTATCGGGGCAACCCAGGAGAGCGAAGGACTGGCAAAGACTAATAGGGCATCTGGTGTCGTTGGAAAAACTGGTTCCCCAGGGGAGAATCAGGCTCAGAGCCGTCCAATGGAACCTGAAGAACCTCTGGTGCCAACTGGACTCGCAACAAGAACTAATCCCAGTCCTACCAAACACAATGCCCTCCCTGGAATGGTGGCATTGCCGATCGAACTCGCTCAAGGGGATGCCCTTCGCGAACGACCCTCCCGAGTTACTTCTGTTCACAGACGCCTCCAACCAGGGATGGGGAGCCCATCTCCTCGACGAGACAGCGAGAGGAACCTGGATGGACGGGGAAAAGAACCTACACATCAATGTCCTAGAGTTGAAGGCAGTCCAGAAAGCTTGCCTACACTTCGTAGATCTACTAAGGGGAAACACTGTGGCGTTGATGTGCGACAACGCCACAGTGGTAGCGTACATAAAGAAACAAGGAGGTTTGAAATCAGGGGAATTGTGCGATCTCGCCCTAGAGATTCTAGATTGGGCAGAAACGAACCAGGTTGTGTTATTAGCAAGGTTCATCCCCGGGAAAAAGAACGTGCTGGCCGACGGTCTCAGCAGGATGGGTCAAATAGTAGGGACAGAATGGTCCCTCCTTCCAGAAGTAGCCAAGCTCATCATCCAACGTTGGGGTTCCCCGGTGATGGACCTCTTTGCAACCAAACTGAACCCGCAACTTCCCGTGTATTGTTCTCCTGTCCCAGACCCGAAGGCAGCTTTGGAGGATGCCTTTCAGCACAGGTGGGACAACCTAGACGTGTACGCTTTTCCCCCCTTCACGTTGATAAGGCAAGTACTCAACAGAGTAAGGACTGCCCGGAACTTAAGGATGACTTTGGTAGCGCCCTGGTGGCCGGAGAGAGAGTGGTTCGCAGACCTAAAAGACCTGGCGAGTCAACCTCCGTGGCCACTCCCCGACAGGTCAGATCTTCTACAACAACCGCATTTTCTCAGATTTCACGACAACCCACAGTCTCTACGTCTTCACGCCTGGAGACTATCGAGCGACTCCTGAAGAAGGAGGGGTATTCATCAGCTACTGCTAAGAGGATGTCGCTATACCTGAGAAGGTCGTCGGCAGCGGTCTACCAAGCTAAGTGGGCCTCCTTCACGAAGTGGTGCGCTTCGAGGCACATTAAACCCCTTAAAGCCTCGGTCCCAGACATAGCAGATTTTCTGGTATATCTCAGGGACAAAATATGAATGTCAATCCCAGCCATAAAAGGAGTGCGGGCCGCCTTGGGTCAAGTCTTCCTCCTGAAGGGCATCGATCTGGGTTCCTCTAGGCACATCTCGATGCTTGTCAGGAGCTTCAAGCAGTCCTGCCCCCCACAAGCAGTTAGGGTACCTCAGTGGGACTTAGCTAGGGTCCTGAAGATGTTAAGTGGCCCCCCCTTCGAACCAATGAAAGATGTAGTAGACAGGGATCTCACTCTCAAGACAGTCTTTTTGCTAGCCTTGGCTTCCGCTAAAAGAGTAGGGGAGATCCATGGGCTGTCTTATGACGTCTCTCATTCGAGGGGGTGGAAGGAAATATCTTTCAAGTTCGTTCCTTCTTTTGTGGCGAAGACCCAGAATCCAGCTGTCTGGGATCCTAAATTCGTAGGTTTCTCTCTGCCAGCCATCCCTAGGACGGGGAATGCTGAGGATTTGAAATTATGCCCGGTCCGTGCCATTAGAAAATACCTTGAAAGGACGGCTCATCTCCGGCCAGGCATCAAGAGCCTTTTCGTCTCCACGGTTGTTACTAAGAAACAGGTATCCAAGAACACCATTTCCTTCTGGTTGAGACAAGTTATTGCCAGGGCCTACAGGGAAGAAGCTCTGGCCTTACCAGGCGTCCCCAAACCCCATGACATCAGGGGTCTGAGTACGTCCTTAGCCTTTGAGAAAAACATGGCAGTGGGTCAGATCCTTCGGGCAGGTACCTGGTCTAACCAGTCAACCTTTACTGCCCATTACTTCAAGGACTACTCGAGGAAGTCCTTAGACGGGTTCTCCATTGGAACAGTCATCTCCGCGCTCCAAGTGATTTAACGGTAAAAGCCCCAGGCTCAATCGTGGATAGCAAACCGGGAGACACAGGTTCGTTCCCTTTCACCCTATTCCCCGTTTTTCCCTATCCTTATCGGAGATAACCCTCTTGTAACCATTGGATAACACGTTCTCCGCAACTACGTTACTGGATTCAACATCAGAAGAAGTTTTTCAAAGGGTGAGTACTTAGACACTAACGTGAGCTCTTTGTGTAGTTACCCTATCGTCCGTTTTCCTAGTATGTTTCGTTTATACCTAGGCCTCTTGGCTTCCGCTTACTGGGTCTGAAGGTCAGAAAGGCACTCCCGCCTCCTAAAGTGTAAGTCTCCTAAGAAAGTAGTTCGAGGTAAGTATTCGTGTTGGAACAAATCAAAAATTTTAAGTAATTTTTATTTTTCCTAACATACTTACCGAGAACTACTTTCGGGTAATGGCCCTCCCTTCCTTCCCCGAGTGCCTCTCTGCCCTTGCGAGTATTGTGCAACATCCGAAGAACTTACTGACGCTCACGACCCAGGCGGACCTCGACCTAGCGCAAAAGCTACCCTCGGGGCACGTTCTCTTACGCCCGAGATAGCCCTCCATAGAAAACGGGTTTTAGGGTATACTACACAAAACTCTGGTCGGTAGAGAGGAGATTACAGGTAACTCCTGAGAAAGTAGTTCTCGGTAAGTATTTTAGGAAAAATAAAAATTACTTAAAATTTTTGATATTAGTCACAAACAGTGATTTTTTCATTATTACAATTTTAGAAATATAATGTATTAACAGTTTTTTTTTCTATTTATACAGAAGGACAATGGGTGACCGGTACAATATCCACTCTCAGCTTGAACATTTGCAGTCTAAATATATTGGAACAGGTATGGTGAATGAAGATGGTTATTGTACAGATATTAGGAATTATATTTTTATTTCTTTTTGGAAAGCCATTAGTTTATAGTAAACGGATTTTGAAGCAAAGCGAAAAATCTATTTGTTCCATAACTGAAATACAAACCACGCTATTTAATATGGGTAATTACTTTCGGCGTAGCTGAAATGACGAGCCATTAGAATTTTAACGAGGGTTTACTACCCCACCGCTAGTTAGCAGGGGGGGTAGGGAGGGTAGCTTGCTACCCCCCCCCCCCCCCACACACCTGTGCTGAGTTCACTTTGCTCTCGGCTCGGGTGCTAGACAGACGTGTCCGCTGTCACCCTCGCCTTCTCTGACAGCCATTTAACTGATCTTTTGTTTGCTTTTTCTTCGACAGAGTGTTTGTGAAGTTGGCCTCTGCGATGCTGAAGTGTCCCGGTTTACCTGACCGCCCTTGTGGAACTTATATGTCGGCGGTCGAAACGGACCCTCACTCTTTGTGTCCCTTCTGTAGGGGCCAATGGTGTGATAAAAGTAATGCGTGTGGGGAGTGGTCTACCTCCCAGTGGGAGAGGTTTTCCCGGCGCCGGAAGAAGAAGTCTAAGCGGGATATTTCTCCTTCGAAGAGTTCTTTGAAAGGAGAAAAACCCAAGGCTTCTTCTTCTGTGCCCCAAACCTCCTCCGAAGCTCCCACTCGATCGCTTTCTTCCGAGAAACTGTCGAGTGGTAGCGTAGGCCGCAGTTCTGTTGACCGATCTCAGGGTTTGGGAGAGGGAGTTGCCTCCCATAGCGAGGCAGCTCCTCCTACTCCCCCGGGGGAGGATATTGATTCTCATGTTAATGGGACTAACCATGATTTGTTGCAGCTTTGGGCTTCCTTGGGGCTTCAGGGTTTGCCCTCCAAGGAAGCCTTGTTTGACATGATCAAATTGGGAGCAGCTGTCAAACAATCGCCGACTTTAGCAAAGGTCGATCCTCTGTCTATCGTCGACGTTGTTGTGGCAGAGGCTTCTGATGAGTTGGGTCAAACCTCTGCTCCTGATGTTGCCAATGTAGCTGAAGGCTTAGTTCCCCCCTCCGAACATCCTTCGAGGGAGAACTAAGTCCAACGGTCTCTCCTGCAGGTGATTCTCCCCCTCGGAGGAGTTCACTGACAGAGACTCCTCTTCGGAGGACTGCTGGTCAGCCTGCTGACCCCACGGCCCCCAAAGGGCATATAAGGCGCAAAGCCCGCCTTCCTCTTCGCCGTAGAAGACTTCTTTCGCCTCACAAGGGTGTGAGGAGGTGCCTCTTCGGCTCGCCATGCCCGCAGTCCGCCGCAGAGGAACCTCGTCGTCGTTCACCGACCCTGCCAGCTACATCCCTGGACCTCTCTGCAGATCGTTCGCGATCTCCTTCGGTGGAAGGTCGTCCTTACAAAGGGCTCTGCGACCTTCCACCCGCCAGACCTGCTGACCTGCTGTCGCCGTTCCTGGCTGCTGATGCGCTGTGGGCGCCCACGAATCCTGTCTTCAAGTGGGCATCGGTCCCTTCGGGGCACAAGGGACTTCTCTCATGGAGACTAAGTCCCTTACACGCCAGGTATCCCCTGCGCGCCATCGATCTCCTACGCATCAGATATCCCCTGCGCGCCATCGGTCTCCTACACGTCAGCGCGCAATTGCGCGCAAGCGCTCACCTGTTCCAGAGCCTGTTAGAGTGCGCCAGCGCTCTCCTGTGCGCTAGCGCTCACCTGCGCATCAGCGCTCACCTGCGCATCAGCGCTCACCTGCGCATCAGCGCTCACCTGCGCATCAGCGCTCACCTGTGAGCCAACGCTCTCCTGCGCGCCCACGATCTCCTGCGCGCTAGCGTTCTCCTACTCGCCAGCAGTCGCCTGTGCGCCAACGTTCTCCTGCGCTCCCACGATCTTCGGATCTGGGTGCAAAGGGGAAGATAATCTCTTCGCCTGCACGCCGGCGCTCGCCAGCACGCCTCCCTTCACCTACACGCACAGTCTCCATTGTGCGCCCTTCGCGCCCGCCTGTTGCTGTTGAGGATGCGCGCCCGCACGCAAGGCATATTTCCCCTGCGTGCGCGGCCAACGTTATCGCCCTCACGGGCTCAGCGTGATCCTGTGTGGCCGCGCGCGCGTGAATAACCGCCTTCGCGCGCGCGTGAATAACCGCCTTCGCGCGCGCGTGAATAACCGCCTTCGCGCGCGCGTGAATAACCGCCTTCGCGCGCGCGTGAATAACCGCCTTCGCGCGCGCGTGAATAACCGCCTTCGCGCGCGCGTGAATAACCGCCTTCGCGCGCGCGTGAATAACCGCCTTCGCGCGCGCGTGAATAACCGCCTTCACCTCGCTGCACGCCTGCCGCTGTCACCAGAACGCGCCCCTGCGCGCCATCGCTCGCCCACGCATGCCCTCACCTGCGCGCCATCGCTCGCCCACGCGTGCCCTCACCTGCGCGCCATCGGTCGCCCACGCGTGCCCTCACCTGCGCGCCATCGCTCGCCCACGCGCTAACGCGCGCCATCGCCTATGCGCGCACGAGCAATCGCCTGAGCGCGATTTAGGCAGAATTCCATCGCACGACCACCAGCGTGAACTCCAAGGCGATCCCACGCACGAGGCTGCAGGACGACGCGCGGCTAGGTCATCGTCATCGCTTCTTCTTTTCAGGTCGACCCTGCTTTGGTAACTCCTCCTAGGGATCGAACGATCCCTCTTCCCTCCAGAGGGAGTTTCTGACAGCGCAGCTGTCGGTCGGTTTGGGTCCCTCGTTAGAGCGGTCGTACAGCCTTTTAAGCCTGTTCTCTCAGAACTGGGACACAAATCAGTGGCAGTTTCGACTCCCCTGAAGAGGAAGAGAGGAGTAGCGGACGTGGTAACTTCTCCAAGGGCGAAGTTGACTCCTCGGAAGTCTTTGAGGAAGGCCCCCTCCCCTTCGGACGAATATTTTCCGTCCTCGGGAGTCCCGTGAGGTGAGGCGTTCCCCCATCGCACCAATGAGGAAAACCCCACCTCGCGCAGAGAAGTCTTCTCGGGTAGGGGTGGAGAATCTGGGAGTGCCGGACCCACAGTTCGACTTTCCAGGTTTCGAGTCTTCGTTCTGTAACAGATGACCCAGACCATCTCCTACTGTGCCCAGTAAGGAGTCTGAGGCTATATCTTAAAAGAACGGCTGCATTTCGTCCCCAAGTGCAGGCATTGTTTGTAAGCACTGGGAGGACGAAGAGGAGGGTTACCAAGAATACCATCTTGGCATGGATTCTGAAGGTAATCCATCTATCCCTGAATCCTGACCCTCCTCCGTCACGTCGCCCTAGAGCACATGATGTCAGGGAAGTAGCTACGTCCCTGGGCCTCAAAAAGAACTTCTCAGTGACACAGGTTCTACAAGCAGGGGTGTGGAAGCGTCAGACGACCTTCACAGCCCTCTACCTGCAAGATGTGACCCGCAGGAGACTCGATACGTTCTCTATCAGTCCTGTGGTGGCTGCATAACAGCTGGTTTAAACCTCAGGCTCCTTAATGGACAAGTAGCAGAAGTTTGAGGGCATTGTTACCCAGTCTTAGTCTGCATGAATGAAAAGGTATGTCTGGCCCTTATTCTTTTCTTCATCCTCCCCTCTCTTGGGGAAAGCAGCATCCTGGGTTCTCTGCACAGCTGACCTCAAACCACTGCAGGTAAACCATGTTTCCTTGTGTTCCTAGTATTAAGCTAATACTGTCACGTCCCCATACCATGACGAGGTGGTATTGGGAGAGTCCTAGCCTAAAGTTTCCATCTAAAGGACTTCACACACATCTTACGTAGGCCACAGCCCTTGCATAGCAAGGTGCTAGCGAGGTGCAGGGACTCCTTATTGTTGAGTGCTGACACACTCAGATATTGAGTCCCCGGGCAAAGCCAAAAGCCAGTACTGGCGGGGACTTACCACCCTTCCTAAGGGTTGAGTCACCCATATTAAATAGCGTGGTTTGTATTTCAGTTACGGAACAAATGACAAGTTTAATCAAACTTGCCCGCCAGCCCTATCCCCCGTGAAGTCCTACCTCTAAGCAAAGTGAACTGAGCACAGGTGTGTGTGAAGGGGGGGTAGCAAGCTACCCTCCCTACCCTCCCGCTAACTAGCGGTGGGGTAGTAAACCCTCGTTAAAATTCTAATGGCTCGTCATTTCAGCTACGCCGAAAGTAATTAAGCTAAGGATTGTATAGTTAGGAAAAATACAAATTACCTACGAATTTGTCATTTTTGGGTGAGATAGCCATGTTGTCCTGATGGAAGGTTCCTTTAGGCAGCTTTCTAAGGGATATTTAGCTACAGTGATACTCCCAGAGAATTGACCATAGGTCTTCAGAATTCTAACTCCTGGCGCAAGTATCATTAAGAAAATTCTTAAGGATATCGCTTAATATCAGGGGACGTATTTCTTGATATGACACGTGGCAATCTTCACCCCGAATAGAGTTTTTGCTCTGAGGAGGAAGAGTGACGAAAATGAAGGGGAGACGTCATCAAGGTTACCCGGTGACCCCCTTCCCGTACTACTACAGGGCCACTCGTGGCAACTCATTCCTTGTTGCAATTTAGCATGGATGGCTACAGATAGAGTAGTTTCGGGTGGGGATTTGTTACATATGTATGCCCCTTTCCTAGAAAAGGAGGGCGGGTCCTTGAGGACGACATGGCTATCTCACCCAAAAATAGATTTTTCGCTTTGTTTCAAAATTCGTTTGTTGGGCTCAGTCATGTCGTCCTGATGGAAGTTTACCAGATAATTACTTGAAAGTACTATATCTGTGGGTTTGTATAAGTGCCTGAGGGGCATGTCTTTATTAGCTATTTCTGTCCGTCAGTATGCCAAGGCGAGTTCTTCAAATAACTGCGCCTGTCATCATCAGTAGGTTTTCAATCATCGAAACCGTGTGCGCAATCGCGATCACTCGTTCAGGAAACGTAAAGAAATCTCTCTCCTTGGGGAGAGTGTGCATGGATCCATGGGATCGCATGAAGATCTGTTACTGCATGCTAGTGTTAAGCATGCTAGTATGGGAGCTCACTGTTGTTATAGTTCGCATGTGTCAGGAGCTTGCTGAGCACAGATTTCTGAGGAGGAAGGGTTTTCCTATCTAGTTGTAGAAGAATGCTCTCGTGAAGCAGCACGTACATTGGTAAAGATGAATCCATTAAAACTCCTTTTGGGTCTGGACTCATGTTGCTTGTGAGTGCGCGCGTTAGTAGGGGAGGACACGGGCTGTTCTGAAGATATGCAAGAGCGAGCGCGCTCATCATAAGAAGAACTACGGTATTTCTTCAGAGAAGAACTTGTTTCTCCTGATACCGTCATCTTCGTGGAACTCATAGAGGGTTGGTCAATTTGGGAAGGCTGTTCCGAGGGCGGAACATTAGCTGGCAACTTAGGTTCAGGTTCAATTTCAAGGTCATAAGGTTGAAGCATTATTCCACTTAGAAGGATTAAGCACACACGCTAACTTCTCTCTGGATGGAGTAACATATAACCCCAGGGAAGTCCAAAGATGTAATCATGTGGTGTCAACTGGAACTAAATCTGAAACCTTAGAAGACTACTTTCGAAGATGCTTACCTAACAGGAGAGTCTTCCAGCCTTAACACTTGTCCAAGAGTTAATTTGTCACCACTCTTCCCCATTTTATCTTGCAAAGAGACCAGAGGGCAGAGTACTGGGGATTGAAGGAAGAGGTTTCTCCTATTTTTTCGACGTTGAGGATGAGTCTGAGGGAGAGGAGTTACGGATTAGTCTTCATGTTCTTCCGCCTCCGGCCATACACCTGGCATTGGGAAGGTGACCACTCTTCACAGGGGGAATCCCAGTGACAAACATCTCCCTGCATGAAGGGCACAAAATATGTGGCTCTACTTCCCTGCTCCTCAAAAAAAAGTGTTGCATTTTCTTGAAACTCCCAGGCAGGTCCGCCTTTGGCATGGACAAGCCTTTGTACGCATCCTGAAAATAGAAAAAAAAATGAAAAAAATAACTTCTAAAAGAAGCTGATAACATGTTAGTGTTAGCCGGTGGCAGGAATCAAAGCGACTGTGCTTCCCCTTTACCGGCCGGTAGACCACTGCCAACACCTCGTTATAAGTTTTAACTGGCTAGTTCCAGCTGTGCTTGAATCAATCTTCTATTAAAGGACTCAAGTTTGTATTTGTGTAGGAACAAACTTATTTAAGATTTACCTGTGATTTTCATTTTTCAGGTTGTTGATAGTTGCTAAGCATCCCAGTTTTCAGAAGTACTTATTGGTTTAAAGGCAATAGTCAACTGTTAACATGAATTATTTGCAGCTCGTTATAGAAAGTATTCAAATGTAATTGCCTGTATCGAGTAGAGTCTTATTTTTTATTCAGCCACAGGAATGAATACTTAGTTACCCTGTGGCTATGAACAAATTGAGATTTTCTTCATTTATACATTTATATACAGTATTGAGTGAACTATGAGTAAACTACCAATTTTGACAATCTTATAGGAAACCATTAAAATATGTGCTTTGATGTACAGATCTGTATACAGAATAATATCATTTGGTATTGTATTCCTTATTTCAGGCCATGCTGACACTGCTCAGTTTGAATGGTGTGTCAACCAGCAGCGTGATACTTATGCATCGTACATGGGTCATTTTGACATGCTGAATATGATTGCACTCGCTGAAAACGAGACCAAAGCCCGGGTGCGATTCAACATGATGGAGAAGATGGTCCAACCATGTGGACCACCACCTGAGAAAAATGAGGATTAGTATTAAGTTTATTGTTTATCATATGATTTTAATGTTTTTCAGATAAGGAAAAATAAAGAATAATTAGATACAAGTGTAATATTTTAGATTTTCCTCATGAGTAAAGTACTTTAATTTTTATTGGTTTTTCCTTACTAATTTATCCTAATCTGAAAACACATTTTGAGTTGCTCAAAATTATTGAAGTAGAGGTACACTTGTAACAGCAGTCAAGGTTTAAATATTGATAGTTTTTTATATTATGAATTTTTTTTTTGCTTGACAAGTATGAATGGATATTTATTCATCAATTGCCACTTCTAAAAAGCCTGCCACATTGAAAAAACTGTGCTATGTGAATTCTGTGTGGCTTTTCTCTTGTTCCTTGTAATGTATAAGATAGAGCCTAAGTTGATGGTTATATACTGTATCTTCATTCCTGGCAGCTCATAGTGTGTTATACAAGTATTTTAAAGTGGCAAAGACTGACTGCTTTACCCCTCATTTCGTATGAGTACTAGGTTGATATTAGGAAATATACCTAAGCCAGTTTTACCCTCTCAATAATGATAAATTTACTTTTAGATAAAGCTTTACCAGCTTGATAAGGATTTAGAGTCTCTTGAAAGAAAATTTCACAACAAAATTAGTCAAACCCTAGAGTATTTAAGATCCACCAGGGATTAATATCAGAATGGCCATTATGCCAAGTGGTATTGTACTCTTGTTCCACTCCTCCAGAGTCTGGATCGGCAAAAGATATTTCCTCGTCAGTACTCCAAGTGAAGTCATAGTCTAGGCTATAATCTTTCTCTTCCGCTTCACGGAGATCTTCTTCTTTAGTAGGGATTTCTGGGGTGATCTCCTCCTTGGAATTCCTGCAACGACGTACTTTCATTTCCACCGCTGTTAAAACAAAAACGTTTTCACGGTCTTTCCACCAGCGGATGGTTGAGCTGCTGCTCTCCGTTAAAAAGATATCTTATTTAGATGGGATACATTTATGAAAGCAATGATATCAGCTTTTTGCAAAACTGCTTTGTCATCTTTGTTCATGAAATTTAATAAAAACTATACCTCTTTGGTTTAGCAGGATATACGCCATTAGGATGGGCAGCATAACAGGCATGAAACCACCAGCCTCCTTCCTTTTCCTGTGCACAACTCTTGTTTCTCCATCCATCCACCCAAACCTTGGCCTTCCTCTTGTACTTCTCTCATCAACTCTTGCATTCATCACCTTCTTTAGCAGACAGCCATTTTCCATTCTCTCAACATGGCCAAACCACCTCAACACATTCATATCCATTCTAGTTGCTAACTCATTTCTTACACCTGTTCTCACTCTCACCATTCGTTCCTAACCCTATCTACTCAAGATACACCAGTCATACTCCTTAGACACTTCATCTCAAACACATTCAATTTCAGTCTCTCCATCACTTTCATTCCCCACAACTCTGATCCATACATCACAGTTGGTACAATCACTTTCTCATATAGAACTCTCTTTATATTCATGCCTAACCCTCTATTTTTTTACTACTCCCTTAACTGCCCCAAACACTTTGCAACCTTCATTCACTCTATGACGTACATCTGCTTCCACTCCACCATTTGCTGCAACAACAGACCCCAAGTACTTAAACTGATCCACCTCCTCAAGTAACTCTCCATTCAACATGACATTCAAACCTTGCACCACTTTCCCTTCTCATACATCTCATAACCTTACTCTTATTATTATTATTATTATTATTACTTACTAAGCTACAACCCTAGTTGGAAAAGCAGTATGCTATAAGCCCAGGGGCTCCAACAGGGAAAATAGCTCAGTGCGGAAAGGAAAAAAGGAAAATAAAATATTCTAAGAAGAGTAACAACAATAAATATCTCCTATATAAACTATAAAAACTTTAACAAAACAAGAGGAAGAGAAATAAGATAGGAGAGTGTGCTCGAGTGTACCCTCAAGCAAGAGAACTCTAACCCAAGACAGTGAAAGGCCATGGTACAGAGGCTATGGCACTACCCAAGACTAGAGAACAGTGGTTTGATTTTGGAGTGTCCTTCTCCTAGAAGAGCTGCTTACCATAGCTAAAGAGTCTCTTCTACCCTTACCAAGAGGAAAGTGGCACTGAACAATTACAGTGCAGTAACCCCTTGGGTGATGAAGAATTGTTTGGTAATCTGTGTTGTCAGGTGTATGAGGATAGAGGAGAATATGTAAAGAATATGCCAGACTATTCAGTGTGTATGTAGACATTAACTCTCAACTTCCTTCTCTCACACACTCTTCCAAATTCTGTCACTAATCGGCCAAGATTCTCTTCTGTGTCATACTTCTCGATAATTTCTTTTTTCACCTCTTAGGCAATCATCTACTTACCATCTTTCTTGATCATCCTGGGGGCCATTGTCTAGATGCTTTACTGTACAGTACTGTTAATACTTTTTACTTGACATAAACAATAGTGATTACAATTCTATGAGGAACACATGATTACAAAAGAACACTGAAAAACACTTGCAAGATACTGTAACGTTGGGTGACGTGGGTACGAATGCTGCAGATAGAGTGTAATATTTGAGGTCTGTTCTGGGGTTGGAAGGGGTATGCGAGCTAAAGGGAAACAAAATGGAGTAAAAATCATGGAACACTGTGTAGGTGCTGTATGGGTACTGAGCAACTGTCTTCTGTGCATTACATGCTAGTTTCATTAACACTCTATACCGATATACTGTACTGTACTTGTATACTGCGTCACTCATTACAATGTGGCGTAGAAACGGATTACCAACTGTTCATCCCCTATCATCTTGTGTCCAAACCATCAAAGGTTCTGATTTCTCAGTTGTTTTTTTTTACCAATGCATTCATCACTACTTTCCTCTTCCTGTTCAGTTTTTTATTTTCAATATAGTAAAATCATCCTACTTTGCTCCGATCATGAATCATGTTATTAAAAAAAAAAAACACTTCACCTAAGTCTCTTCTATTAACCTTATTAAAACCAATTTTCCTCTTTCCTAGAATAGAACAAGCCATGTGAACCTATCATAAGTCTTTGATTTATCTACTAACGGGCCTCTTTCATTTACTGGTTATCTGGATGTCTCTGTTTCATCCTTGTCGTTGTAATTCTTTCTTATGGTTCTTTTAACTCCTGGAACAAAGTTATGTCTCCAAAGTAACATAAATGCTCTAGTTCTAAGAACTTTCAGTATGTCACAACAGAAGTTCAAACTCCCCTCTTATTTTAACATCACAGTATCAAAGCATTTCTCTTTTGACACTATCAAAAACTTTTTCAAAATATTTTAACACCATAACAAGAGGTTGACAGATTTCAGTATTTTTTTTTTTTTTTTTGTATCACATGTCTTAGCAAGATACAAGGGCATAACAGCACTAACAAATTACTTGGAATAATTATGGTAAATCACAAGATTTTTCCTATGAAAAAAAATACTGATTTAGCTTCCTGTTGGTGCTACCGCATTGAAATTCAAAATAACTGAGCTACTTTGCCATTAATTTCAATATAAAGTGATTGAAATAAAGCACAGAGATGTAGAGAAACAGTCAAGGGATTTTGACGAAGGAAAAATCTATTTCTGGGCGAGAGACCCGTGTCGCCCAGTGAAATGCTCCTTTAGCACCACTTCTAAGGTATATAACTGCTATATATTACCAGAGAAAAAATTGCATAGGGATGCCAGGTTGAACCCAGCTCGCTCACCTATAAAAGGTGTCGATATATAATACTGGGGCGTGATAAATCACAACCAGAGGCCTCGCACCATTTAAATATCTCCTGTCAAAATCCCCGAACAGCGAGGTGCCGTTCCACCTCCCACTACTACAGTACCAACAATCCCATGCCAGTGACGTCACTCCTTTTATAGCACGCAGTTTGTTAATAATTCTTTGTGTTGTGTGTAAATTTCGCTGTTTTTCTCTGGATTTACCTCAAGATGTCCAACTCCACTGTCACTACATCTAAGTTAAGTACCAGAGCTATGAGTTTTGAGATTTTGGAGGGGGCCTTGTCTGTTTTTGTTTATATTCAGTTTATATTCACGACCTTGCTGGGTCTCCCTCGGTACAGGCTCCTTCCTCTCTCTCTCTCGTTCGTTCTAACGATTTTCAATTAGTCCTCCATACTGATTGTTTCTCGTTGTGAACTTTATGGATCTCCACGGTTCACACACCGTATCAATTTTATATTGTCCTGTTTTATGATAACAGTTATTTCATATTCATGTGCGTATATTGGAGGTTGGCATGCCTGATCGCCATCGGCGTTCTTTTCCACATATATCTTAGCTTATTTACGTTCGCACGCCACGGACTCGCTTACTATTTTAACGTCATTCCTATGATTGCATTAGTTCGAGGGGCTTTCATGAGTCAGTTATTACAATTTAGTTTTCATTTTGTTAGCACTTCACTGACCCTGTGTTCTGTTGGTAGCCCTGCTTACTCCTAGCGCCGTCAGGCTTGTTCTTTTCTGTCTCGATCTGAAACTGATGGAGCTTTATGTATGTGTTCTATACCTACCTAATGCTGCTTTACTTTTCCTTCATAATGCTCTTGTCTTGGAACTTTTCAGTACAAAAGAAATGGGTAATGGAATTGTGTCTGTTGAGAAACAAAGTAAAATTGGGTAGAATCTATTGTTGGTCCCAAGTTACATTGAAAAAAATGAAAATTTCTTTTATTGCAGAAATCCCATCAGAATTTGATGCAGCCTTTGTCCTTGTGGATAATTCAATTTTATATTTAACATACAAACTGTATGAACCTATCATTGAGGTCTTGGCTGTGGATCCCGTTGACGGAAGCTTGTTGTCAAGTGGTACAGATTACCGGTGTAGAGGGTCAAATGGTGATGGTTATAGCTGCACCGTGAATGTTGATATTCCAGACCGCAAGAACTCTGTTAACTTCATTGTTGTCCTCACTACATCGGAAGGCTATGCTGAGTCCTCTAACACCTATTCTTTTCAGAGTGAGTATTTTTCCTTTCAATACTGTACAATAATATTTATTCTAGCTTGCTGATTATTATTATTATTATTATTATTATTATTATTATTATAACTACTTGCTAAGCTACAACCCTAGTTAGGAAAGGAGGAGGATATAATCCCAAGGGCTACAACAGGGAAAGTAGCCCAGTGAGGAAAGGAAATAAGGAAATAAACTACAAAAGACGTTCAAGAACAATAACAACATTGAAATAAATCTTACATATATAAACTATAAAAACTTTAAAATAACAGGAAGAAGAGAAATAAGGTAGAATAGTGTGCCAGAGTGTGCCCTCTAGCAGTGAACTCTAACCCAAGACAGTGGAAGACCATGGTACAGAGGCTAGGTTGCTACCCAAGACTAGAGAACAACGGTTTGATTTTTGAGTGCCCTTCTCCTAGAAGAGCTGCTTACCATAGATAAAAGTCTCTCTTTTACCCTTACCAAGAGAAAAGTAGCCACTGAGCATTTACAGTCCAGTAGTTAACCTCTTGAGTGCAGAAGAATTGTTTGGTAATCTCAGTGTTGTCAAGTGTATGAGTGAATAGGAGAATGTTTAAAGAATAGGCCAGACTATTCTGTGTATGTGTAGACAAAGGAGAAATGAGCCATAACCAGAGAGAGGGATCCTCTTTAGCTCCCTCTGGCCAGTCAAAGGACCCAATAACTCTCTTCCAGTATTATTTCATAAAAAGGTATACACTAAACCAGCTACATAATAGAATATTAAATAATATCCTTGACATTATAACTGATAAATTCGCAGGTGAAAAAGGGGAACTGTTATACTATGTACGAACTGGTTTCCCTTGCCCATAACCAAAATAAAGTGGTGCCCATACCTTGTCATTGTTCCAACTAGGCCATCTGTTTAGCTGTGGGTTAGCAGGGTCGATGCCAGAACCTGATAGTAAGTCGGCATGCTATACTCCACCACAGCTCATAATCACTACAGTGTGTTGAGTACAGTCTCACACAAACAGCATAGATGATGTACATACGCAGTCTCGGCGTAGCGTCAGTAGATTCAGGCCTAGGGTATTTAACATTACGGGCTTGTTCAACCATGTTTTCTTTCTTTATTATATTTTTACAATGTGTTTTAATTTAGACTTAATCACATTTTTATGGTTTTCTAATTTGTTGAGGTAGGAAATTATTATTGTTAATGTGATAAAAATATCTTTTTTTCGGTGAAATTCGGCACATTTTGAGGATTTCTGGGAAATTTGGGACCATGGTTTGTCGGGAAACTTTGGCATAGAGTGAATCTGCAAAAAGCGAATCTGCAAAAATCAGTGGATGACTGTAATGTAATGATATATCAGTCATATTTTACTTAACGTCAGTTTTAACAATTATGGTAATTGTTTATTATCATACCAAAGTTGAAATGCATGCAAAACAGCTGTTGTTATCCAAATCGATTGCTCATAACAAAAGAGCTGTTTTTTGTTTATTTTCTTATACAGTAGTCTTATACTGTATAATACTAATTTCTGGGGCGACCTGTGACGGCCGGTGAAAAGGTCCTTCTTTACACTTTTCTGATATAAATCTTCCAAATATACCAGAGAAAGATAAAAGCATGGAATGCAGAGGTTACTACCCTCGCGCGAGCACCTTGTGGGTGTCGTGTATACAACAGGGGCGTGTGAAAACCACTATTCACAGGCTGTCTTCCATTTAGATAATTCCTTCATCAAAGGGAAGGGCCGTAACAGAGGCCCTAGAAAACACACTTGGACCACGCCACCGACACCTAACACGAGCGCCCTCTAGGACATCCTTCTGTTTTGGACTTGCTCGCTTAGTCGTTTTGTTTGTGCTTTTGGTGTTTTTTCCCGTGTTTGGATTAATTCATCATGACTGACGCTGCTACTTCACCTTTACCAATGTTAAGTACCATAGTTTGTTTTGACAGCTTTTTTCAGTACCGGGCATTTATTCTCTTTCCAGTAATGTGGATTTTAATTTTGGGATCAGCTTGGCCTTCCTCGGTGTCGGCAGCCTTTTTGGCATTGTTTGCTTTGCTGGTATTTCAAGTTACCATTGCTCATCTGGTACTCTGTCGTCTAGGTTATATCACTTACGATTTGTGACCATTATTATTATCATTATTTTATTATTCTTTTTATTATGGTATTTTTTGCCAGCAAGTCCAATTTGGACGAACGAAGAATAACGATCTTGGCTTTGTTATAGTTTAAGTACCCGCCTCGGGAAGGTGGTCGTTTTTAGACTATATCTTTATATTTATTTGTTACGCAGTCGTTATTCTTCGTTCATGGTTTTTACAATTTTATTACAATTTTATTATTATTCTTATATCATATTATTGTGATTTTGGTTCTTTATAATGTAACCATGAGAGCGTGAGCGTGGAGTCCTCGTTTTCTGTTACTACAGTTATGAGTTACCCTTTCTCTCGTTTTCTTTCTTAATCTCGAGTAAGAAGAGGTGGATTTCCCGTTTTCCGTTTTATATGCTCACGAGTTATCCCTCCCCCCTCTCCTTCTATGGGTTTATGATATTACGTTTGATGATATTTACGTTTTATTTATGTGGTTACTGTTAATATAGCTAGCATTATTAATAGGTCCCATTCGTGTATGAGTCATTACTTTGAGCTCGCTTTATGCCGCTATAATGGATACTCATTGGGTTGGAAACTAGTCAGATACTTGGAGTGCAACGGTGAAACCCGGCACTCGGACTCCGGCTTCGGCCTTATACACACGAACCTTTTTCATGATTAATCACAATTTCATTATTACGGACCTTTTTCACCGGATCTCCGGCTTCACCGGAGATCACACAGACGATCAGCATTGAGGTTAACATTATCTTACCGCTGATGTTGACAATTTCATTATTACGGACCTTTGTCACCGGAGATCACACAGACGATCAGCATTGAGGTTAACATTATCTTACCGCTGATGTTGACAATTTCATTATTACGGACCTTTGTCACCGGAGATCACACAGACGATCAGCATTGAGGTTAACATTATCTTACCGCTGATGTTCACAATTTCATTATTACGGACCTTTGTCACCGGATCTCCGGCTTCACCGGAGATCACACAGACGATCAGCATTGAGGTTAACATTATCTTACCGCTGATGTTCACGATTTCACTATTACGGACCTTTGTCACCGGATCTCTGGCTTCACCGGAAATCACTCAGACGTTCAGCATCGAGGTTAACATTATCTTACCGATGAGGTTTATAGTTACATGTTACGTGGTTACAGACCTGTCACTGCATCCTCGGCTCGTCCGTGACTCCGCAGTGTACATTAGTTTATGCTGATTTGACTTTGATATATTTATTTGTAGCTATAGCTAGCAATTATAGAACCATGTTAGGCACACATAATTAATGTTATCTATTTCTTTTGATTCATCTGTTCACTGACCAGAGTCTCAAGGAACATCCAGACTTATGTCTCCTTTCTTTTACAGAAGGTCCGCTGCACTGCCAAGGGCTGCCCCGCTGCCTTTAATGATCCCCTGGACCATGACCTATGCCGGTCCCATGCGCATTGCGCCATATCCTTCTCTCAGGAACCGGGACAAGCCCCCTACATGGTATGGTTCCCGGAGTCATGCACGCTCTGCTACGAGCGGTCATCCCTACTCCTGAACGATGATGTAAGTTGGTTCTAGTTTGTTCCTTTTGGTATCCTTTGCGATGAATTAATTGGTTCTTTATATATATATACATCACTTATTGCTTCATCATTAATCCCCTCACCTCTTTCAGGCTGATGATGAATCTCTCCGGGCTGCAAGAGCTGCTCTACGTCCGTGGGTGTCAGGCTTTGGAAGGAATGCTCCGTCTGGCGCACCCTATCTCCTCGATGGAGACATGGCCTCTCGCCTATTCCCGGGCTCTACTTCTGCGGCAGTTCCACCAGAGACAGCGGCCCCGTTAATTGAGGCGGTTAGAGCAACCATCCCAACGGAAGAAGAAGCTTTATTGACGTAGGACGCGTCCTCTCTAGATTTGGACGGCGAACCCATGGATGAGCAGGTAGGTGGTGATGAGTTGGTGGACCCCCTTTCATCCCTCACTCCTTCCTCTACTTCTTCCTTCCACGGCTTTAATAAGCCTACGGCTTCTCCTCGGGATCCCTCCGTTCCTGTACGACCCAAGGTGAAGCCACTACGTACCTTTAAGCCTTCAGCTTTGCCATTATCTGCGTCACCGGTCCCTGGACCCTCAAAGGATCCTGATGTTCATATTACTTTGCATAAAACCGTGACTGCTAAAAAGACGAAGTCCGCTAAGTCCAGGGCTTTGTCAGCGGATTGTGCTCAGGATCCCTCCTTCCCCGCCGACCTGATCAGGGATATTGTTAAAGAGCAGATACAACAGCAGATACAACAACATTCTAGGGCAAGCCAAGGAGCTATGACGGAGCTCAAAGATATGGTGGCAAATCTTATCCGTTCAGGAACTCAGATGCCTCCTCCTTCAGCCCCAGACGCATCGAAGTTACCCCCCTTCGATAAAAACAACCCATGGAGGTTTGCCTTACATGCTCCATATATAGATGGTACCATAACTCTGGAGGGCATAGGCACCCGCCCTCTAGAGGACCTAGAATTTTACCCTCCGGGACTAGAATTCCCATTTAACGGCTTCGTCCGTTTGAAAGAGCATGCCTTGGTTAGGTTAGACAAGGTACCGAAGGAAACGGTAATATTTCCTAAAGAGCAGGCCCAAGCTCTCTGGGCCAGGACGTTGTCGGACTGGGGGTGCGCTAATTCCAAGCTCACCCCACACAAAGGGGCCTACACCATATTTACAACTGCTCCCGTTATTACCTTACCTATTACGGATAAAGTGGCAGGTCTTACTTTTCAAGCTATCAAAGAAGGTTCTGCCATGCCGGCTCTTAAAGAGACGGACCCCACCTCCATGCTCATCCCGAGTACCTCTACTATCTGGGAGGATGCTTCCTCTACTTTCACAGTAGGGAAGTTAGACCCAGACTGCGCCCCTAATCTGTTTTTCGAGAAGCTTCCCAAATTACCGGAGAATCTTCTCAAGACTGAATTTGAGGCACGGAATAGGTTAGCTAGGTCTCTCCACCCCATTACCACCGCTGAGTCTCTAGCCTCGCTTTATCCGACTGAGACCTTGTTTCGGATATTCACGAAGAACCTGTCTCTGTCCTTCCAAATCGACCTACACGTATTAGTTGCAGGAAATACATTCTATCTGAGGCCTCGATCAGACATGAACCGAACAGGCTGATAGCTTCCTCCTGCTGGGGTAAAACCCTCTTTCCTCAGGAGGAGGTGAAAAAGGTTCTGCAAGACGCTGCGAGAGCAAACCAAAATTTGCAAGTGAGGTGGGGCCTCACTGCCAAAAGGAAGGTCGAAGCCCAAAAGCAAGCTTTCTTCAAGAAGAAACAGAGATTTACCCCTTACAAGACGAACCGGGGTCACTACCATCAATCGTCAGTTACCCACTCGTCATCACAGTCTCCCTCTGCTTCGACGTCTCTGCAACCAAATCCCCCTCAGCAGGTGGTCTACCTCACTGCTCCCCCAGGTACACAACCCAACCCCGTTTGGATGCCCTCGCCTGCATACAACCCTAGCTACGAACCCTCAGGTTCCTTTCGTGGACACCAGAGAGGAAGCTACAGGGGTAGAGGACAGTTCCGCCAACGAGGCGGACCTAGGACAAGGGGTGCTCGGGGAGGGAAAGGACCTAGATTCACTCCCTCGCAATGATGTAGTCCCGGTAGGGGGGAGACTTTATCACTTTCGAGACCATTGGACCTTCAGTCCGTGGGCTCACAGCATAATCTCCAAAGGTTTTGGGGTGGAAATGGTCACAAGGTTCTCCTCCTCCACCAGTGACCTGCCAGAAACCCACTACCATCCTGAAAGAGTACACCACAGAGTTACTCAAGAAGAAAGCAATCAAACGGGTTCGATCGCTGAAGTTCCAAGGCCGCCTGTTCACAGTTCCGAAGAAAGGCTCGTCGGCATTGAGAGTGGTCCTGGACTTGTTAAAGCTAAATTCTTACATTCTCTGCGACAAGTTCCGGATGTTGACTATCTCTCAGGTACGGACCTTACTTCCCCGTGGGGCCGTCACCACCTCTATCGATCTTACCGACACCTATTATCATGTACCAGTAGCTCGAAACTTCTCTCCTTACCTAGGTTTCCGTCTAGGCAGGAAAGCCTTTGCGTTCAAAGTCATGCCCTTCGGCCTCAACATTGCGCCCAGGATATTCACAAAACTGGGAGAGACAGTGTTAGAACAACTCAGGAACCAAGGGATACAGATCATTGCTTATCTGGACGATTGGCTCATTTGGGCTCGGTCGGCCCTGGAATGCAACAGAGCTACGAAGAAAGTACTTCGATTTCTCACCAACCTGGGATTTCGGGTCAATCTCAAAAAGTCCCGCTTACAACCATCAGGCCACTTCAAATGGTTAGGCATTCAGTGGGACCTTTCAAAGCACAAGCTGTCTCTTCCTTCCAAAAGGGTAAGAGAAATAGCTTCCAAGATCAAGAATTTTCTCAAACACAAACAGGTGTCCAGAAGAGCCTTAGAAAGAATCCTCGGCCTTCTCCAATTCGCTTCAGTAACAGATCTCCTATTAAAAGCCAAACTCAAAGACATCAATCGAGTTTGGAGAAAGAGAGCTACAGTACCTTTAAGAGACAAGGTCTCGAAGATCCCCTCTGTCTTGAAAATGAGACTACACCCATGGTCCGAACCGAAGAACCTCTCCAAATCGGTTCCTCTACAATTCCCACCTCCACAAGTGACAATTCATACAGACGCGTCTCTGAGTGGATGGGGGGTTACTCCGAACATCAGATGTTTTAGGGCTCTTGGTCACTCGCCATGAAACACTTCCATATCAATGTTCTCGAGGCCATGGCAGTGTTCTTGACCCTGAAGAGACTCTCTCCTCCGAGGTCGACCCACATCCGAGTAGTGTCAGACAGCTCAGCCGTAGTACACTGCGTCAACAGAGGAGGATCCAAGTCACCCAACCTGAATCAGATCCTGGTCACTATCTTCGCCTTGGCAACAGAAAAGAACTGGTTCCTGTCAGTAACTCACCTAGCGGGAGTCCAGAATGTGATAGCGGACTCACTATCCAGGACGAAACCACTGGAATCAGAATGGTCTCTAGACATAATTTCATTCCGGTGGATACTCAGACTGGTTCCGGGCCTCCAGGTAGATCTATTCGCAACTCAGATGAATCACAAACTTCCTTTTTATGTGACACCAAACCTGGACCCTCAGGCTTATGCCATGGACGCATTAACCCTGGATTGGAACCATTGGAAGAAGATTTACCTATTTCCCCCAGTGAATCTTCTAATGAAAGTTTTACACAAACTACGCTCCTTCCAGGGGGCAGTGGCTTTAGTAGCACCTCACTGGCCAAAGAGCTGTTGGTTTCCTCCCCTCCTCGAGTTGAAACTCCGTCCCTTCCGGATCCCATTCCCCAAACTGACCCAAGTAATCCAAACTCAGACTGTGTCAGATTCCTCAAGGTTAGCCAAAACCCTAACTTTGTGGACTTCATGAAGTTTGCAGCTCGTAGAGACGCAAACATTGACCCGGAAAACGTTCTCTTCATCGAATCAGACAAAAGGGACTCGACAATTCGTCAATATGATTCGGCCGTTAAGAAACTAGCAGATTTCCTAAAGAATTCAGACCATACTCGTATGTCTCCGAATTTAGCCATCTCGTTCTTTAGGTTCCTATTTGACAAAGGCCTGGCAGCTAGCACTATAACCACCATCAAGTCAGCTTTGAAGAAGATCTTCCTTGTTGGGTTTAACATTAACCTGGCTGATTCCTATTTCTCATCTATTCCAAAAGCGTGTGCTAGACTTCGACCTTCGGTTCGGCCGCAAAAGGTCTCTTGGTCTCTGAACGATGTCCTCAAACTTGCGTCAGACTCGGACAATGAATCCTGCTCTTATATCACTCTTCTTAGGAAGACTTTATTTCTAATGGCTATGGCCTCAGGTGCTAGAATCTCAGAACTAGCAGCTCTCTCACGAAACCCGGAAAACATAGATTTCCTCCCTTCAGGCGAAGTACTCCTTTCTCCAGACAGAGCTTTCCTAGCTAAAAATGAGGATCCACAAAATAGGTGGTCCCCTTGGAAGATTATCCCTCTTCCCCAGGATCCTTCTCTGTGTCCAGTCACTACTCTCAGGGCCTTTTTAGCTAGAACTGCCACCCGCTCGTCTGGCTCCTTGCTTATCAGGGAACAAGGAGGTGCTATTTCCATTCAAGGTATCAGACAACAAATCCTCTACTTCATTAAACATGCTAATCCGGAATCATTTCCCCATGCTCATGATATACGGTCAGTAGCTACCTCCATCAATTACTTCCAGAACATGGACTTTGATGACCTTAAAAAATATACGGCTTGGAAATCTCCTATGGTTTTCAAACGCCACTATCTAAAGAACTTACAGGCCCTTAAATACCCAACGGTTGCAGCTGGGAGTCTTATCTCTCCCCATTAATTTCTGCTTCTTCCTTTCTTCCATCTCTTGTCTTCTCCCTCCTACCCACCACTCACACCACGTCGCCACTCTCCTGGGTGGTTCTTTAGCCCTAAGATATTTACCATGTTTAATTCCTATGCTTTAACTGTTATTGTATTTACCGTTCCTTTAATGTTCAGATATGCTTAGACATGTAAGATTTGATGCCTTTTGCGTTTGGACACTCAGATGTTTCCTTGTCTTCATATTTATTTAGCCTTATGTTCCCTATGTCCTTTGGCTAGTTTGTAATTTTATGTTTACTTACAGTATTATATTATTGGGTTACATGGTGTTTGCATTCTCCTTATTATGTTATTATTGTATTGGGCTTGGAAGGCATTCTCTGGTACATTTTCACCGGCCGTCACAGGTCGCCCCAGAAAAGGGATTTTGACGAAGGAAAAATCAATTTCTGGGAAGAGACCTGTGACGCCCGGTGAAACCCTTCCCGGTTATTTTGTACGGACCCACCCTTTCCTTGCCAAGCCATTTGTTCTTGCAGAAGGATGTCCTAGAGGGCGCTCGTGTTAGGTGTCGGTGGCGTGGTCCAAGTGTGTTTTCTAGGGCCTCTGTTACGGCCCTTCCCTTTGATGAAGGAATTATCTAAATGGAAGACAGCCTGTGAATAGTGGTTTTCACACGCCCCTGTTGTATACACGACACCCACAAGGTGCTCGCGCGAGGGTAGTAACCTCTGCATTCCATGCTTTTATCTTTCTCTGGTATATTTGGAGGATTTATATCAGAAAAGTGTAAAGAAGGACCTTTTCACCGGGCGTCACAGGTCTCTTCCCAGAAATAGATTTTTCCTTCGTCAAAATCCCTTATTACTTTTATCATTCTTCTTTGCTTTTAAAAATTATTAAACTAGAAGTTGTGATAAAAAGGTGGATGAAAAGAGGTTAGTTTATTAAAATTTGGTCTCAAAAAAGGAACTTGCATGGTATATGAGATACAAGATGAAAGGGGTTGCTTATAATCCCTTTGGTTCAAAAGGAAAACTTGTGAATGTATTCCTTCTAGCCAGATACTGTACTGGCCCAAGAGAAAGCAAAGCCTTTGTTTTAGTATTTGGGCTCTCACACCATTAAAATTCAGGGTGAAGCTGCTGCTATTTATATTATTGTTGCTTAACAGTTTCTTAAGACATTAGAAAAAATAATCAAAGAGAAAATCATATTTGTATAACTCGTCTTTAATGTCTACGAGTGTAGCTTGTTATGAAAGCTAAAGCTTTTAATGTACATCTATTTCATAAGTAGAAGAAACAGTGCTGTGGTGCAAAGTCGATAGGCTTACATTAATTTTGATAACAATACTGAAGGAGTTGTTAATCTACCATGCCTTTAATTCTCAGGCATTCAAAAACATCCCAAAGTTGATGCATCCTGTTCTTTGGAAGGCCAGACATGGGTGACCTTAGTCATTTTCAACAAAAAATTTTCTGGCTATTGCATGACAGCAGTTGAGAATGTTGTAAAGTAAGAAAAAAAAACTTTCTTTTAAGGTTCTGTGTATCCTCAATATTTTGGACCCAAATGTGACGTCATTTTCTTGTCACCAAATAACATGTGTATCTTTCAACCTATAGGCATAATAGCTCTCTTCAAGCAGTACTGTTAAAGTCGTACCTTGTATCAAACAGTTCATGGTGCATCTTCAGAAAACAGTATGAACATTCAGGTGTTTTCTAAAGATTACAATATTTATCAGGCTATATTAAACATCAGTGCATCCTCGATCAAAGTAACCCTTGCAGTAATGAATGTTGGATAGGAGAAACCGTGCCATCAATTCCTTCTTGATTTCAAAGTTTGATAAGCCAGTAAAGGATTTATCAAAGAATTTTGGAGTTGGAAGAAGAAAATTTTGACATTAATTGAAGCCCATTAGCAACCACTGACTAACAGACTTGGAGACTTGGAGTTAGAGGAACAACATAAGATTCAAGAAAGTTTCCCTGATACAAAACCAAGGAGAAACTTATACCCTAAAGATATGCAGTGTACTTTGCATTATTTATCTAAGTGCATGTCAATCTTGGAGTTGCAGGATCTTATAGCCAAGCGTTTTATTAATATCTTAAATGGTGTTGAAGATTTGTTCCTTCTGTATAAGAACAATTGTCAAAAAGAGGAAGAACAAAGTCCAACAAAAGTACATCCGATCCTTCTAATAGTCAAGTATCAAGAAATGAAAGGCTATATAGTCACATGATTCTAACACCAAAGAACAACTGCCATTGACTTCAGGTGTTATAGTGAAGAAACCTCTTATAAAAGCCACATTACCAGATCACTCTCACCATTGTCGTCAACCTCCTCTAAAAACTGGTTAATCACCTCCAACACCATTCTTATTCATGTCCAAAAAGCAGAAGAGACGCCAAGTTTAAATTAAGGGACTTATTGTGTTGATATTACAGTACATTTTTTAATATTCTATGGAATTTATATAAAGAGAAATACCTGTTATACACTGCATTAAAAGGAAAGCAGGTTGTAAGTACTGTACTTTGTCATCAATTGTACCATTAAACTGAACAAATATAACAATATATAGGAGCACTTTCAACGTACATCCAATTAACGACACGTGGTAGGTATACGTACAGTATATGAATATATATTATATTAGTATTTTGATGTTTTGTTTCTGCCTTAACCAGTGAAATTAATTTTTATTTTATCACTTTGAGTACCATTGGATGTAAGTTACATCCACTATTATTTTTCCCCTAAGCATCATATGACGCAATTTATGTCCAATAATTATAATTTTTTTATTTGTATGTAAAAATTTTGCAAAATGTATAACATAATATACGACTGGAAAGAAATTTGTTTAGTTATATGATAACCAATATAAAAATTCTATTATTTATAGTTTTTGTGCTAAGATGCATTAATTAAGATATCTAGAAACAAGGGCATTAGGCTTGCATGCCAAGTCATTGGGGCTCAGAGTTAATGAGTTTTTTTTCTATGAAATAAAGTAAAATATATCCTGGTATTTAATTTTCAAGTTTATTCAAGTAGTTTTTAAGTTGATGATCTTATAATTACCAATATGCGTATCCCCCTGGCATGGGAGATATAGGACAGTTATGTTTTAAAGCTTATGCCATGTTCCATTGCTGTTTGCGGGCTACCTTACAAAGGGTATTATACATGGCTATGTGAATATAGTCCTTTGTAGATTTTGAATAAATTTTAGATTAGAAGGGTGTAAATGGAGATTTTTTCTTTTACAGCTTTCCAGCTTCAGGTTGAGTATTTGATGGATAGAGCCATTTATCTAAGCTGGACTGTAGAACATTCTGGAGAATACGATGTTTCAGTTTCAAAAGGCTATGACTTTCATAATGACAAGTTCCATCAATCGATCTCGTGTGAGAATGGGAGACTTGACCAGGGGATGATCCATGTTGAAGATGGTGATGTGGTTGCTGTTCAACAGAAGGGGAGTCCTGATGTCATGGCTGTTTATATAACCTTTCCAGGTAACAAATAAGAATAATTATGGGTGTTTATTATTTTAAATGTAATTCAAAGCCACTTTTTTTGCATGATATTTTTAATTCTACTAATCATAGATAATGTTAAGTAAGGTAATATAAGGTGGTTGAATGGTAGTTTATTACAGCAGTTTACTAAATGTACGATTAATTATAGTGTAATATTAGTGTTATTCATGTTGCATTGATATGGCATTCAATTGAATATCGTCCTTTGGAATTAAAGTACTATATGCCGAGATAGATTTAGCAAATTTTTTGGGAATGCTGGATTAGAACTTTTAATAATGTACTTCAGAATTCATCTTGTTGTGGAGTTGAATTGGAAATCAGGTACAATGAATTATATAAAGCTTTCATTTGTATGATTATCCCAATGCAATTTGATGTTTGTTATCAGTATTCAAGAACAGTACTCCAACATATTACCACCCATTTCAGTAGTATTATCTACCTTTGTAGAAACTCAAACAGACTACTTTAATGAAAGATGATGAGAAGCAGAAATTATCAAGCTGTCTAGGAAGGAGGCATAATGAGAGGAGTTGAGTTAAGCTGATGTTTAATTTTCAGGTTTCCAATTATGGTAATTTGTATTTTTCGTAATGATACAAACCTTTAGCTATTTAAACAAACTTACTTGCCAAACCTATCCCCCTTGAAGTCCTACCTCCAAGGAATGTGAAGTACAGTCACAAGTGTGGGAGTGAACGGGGTAGCTAACTACCCCCTACCCCCTGCTAACTATCGGGATGGGTAGTTAACCCTTGGTAAAATTTAATGGCTCGTCCTTTCGGCGAACCCTGAAGGTTTGTAACGTTAGGAAAAATACAAATTACTTCCAAATTTGACATTTTCTTTACTTATCTAAAGTTCTTCAGGTGCATGTTATGTTAACCTAAATAATATCTTAGTCTGAATTAGGGGAATGTCACTAACCTATTTGTCCAGCTATAACTTTATTTTTGGGCTCGGCCATGTCGTCTTGATGGAAGGTTCATTTAGGTAGCCTTTCTAAAGGATATTTGCTACAGTGATACTCCTAGAGAATTAAACCGGTATCCAGCATTCTAACTCCTGGAGCGAGTATCCAGTTAAGGATATTGCAAGGGATCAGGGACGTATTTTTTAGATACAACACATAGCAATCTTCACCCCGAATAGATTTAACTCTTTGATGTAAAGGGGGAAGAGTGGAGAAAGAAAGGGGGTGCCATTCTAGGTACCCGGTGGACCTCCTATCCGTACTACAACCGGCCGCTATTCCTTTAATTGTAGCATAAAAGCTAGGTGCTTTCCCAAAGTTTTATTGCAGGTTTATCGGAATTTATCATGCAATCTCCAGTATCTTCATCCTTTGGAAAGTTGAGTATTAATTCTTTCCTGTGTATAATTTGAGGCTCCCTTCTCACAGTTAAATTCAAATAATTTAAGTGTGTTTGGTTGAGCATTGCCATGACCGGAGGCGGTGAATTTACGACCGCTGTCGCCGATTATCATTACATTTTATTTAGTTAATAAGGCGGCAATTCCCGGTATTTAGCTATAATATTAGCTAGTTAGGTAAATTATACAAGTGAAGATTGTGCATACAGAAAAATTATTATTCCTCTTCTGATTATGTAACTTTACTTTTCGTATTTGGCGAGAGCCCCAGCTGTATCAACCTTGCCGGGAACCCCGGCGGTACCAACATGGCCGTGGTTCCTTCCAGAGCTAGGCTAGCCTCGCTCATGTATACGTTAGTAAAGTAATTTTCCACGTTTAGCTTCACCCTATCATTCATTATTAATTCATGTGAGGATTTACATCCTCTGGAATTACGAATAATGTTCGATTTTCTCTTTTAGAGTAAAGAAGTTAAACTCTTCCTCCCTCCCTGAGTACCGCCGCCATTACAGGCGGCAACCACTGTCTTTCTTCATTGCTGTCAAGTAGAACTCCGGCTTTGGGTTAGATAGTAACTAAGCACCGTCCTTCTTCATTGCCGTCGAGTACTCCGGCTTTGGAATAGATGGTAATTAACTCAGGGGGCCCTTGTCTTGCCGTCGACGATGTCGCCAGCAAAGGAACCATGTTTCCTCTGCCGCCGACGACGTCATCGACACAGGAAGCTGCGCTTCCCCAGTCCACTGTCAGAGGTAGGCGGCATACCTGCCTCCACCTCTCCTCCAGTGAACTATAAGACTTTCCCTTCCCCCTTCTGTCCTTTAGTGTCGGCATAACTGACACAACATTCTTTCGCCGGTATTCTGACAGTCATCCTGGCTTGCCAGGTTGTCTGCGTTGCCGGCCGGGACCCTACCGGCGGCAGTTAGCTTAGCCGCCTCAGTCACATTCCTCCTTATGTCCTTCCTTCACCGGAAGTGAATGTCCCAGGGGGAAGATTGAGCCGGCTCTGACGGCTGCCGGTGGGAAACCCAACATACTTTTGAGAAATCTTAAGCCCTCTCTTGGTCTGCCATCCACAATTATTGCCGTCGGCAGTACAGCTGGCGGCAAACCTTTTGTGGATGGATGGAAGCTAGAATCAGAAAGATTCTTACCCCATCCATTAGAACTCTCATTCTGGCAAGGAGACAGTAGGTGGCCTGATGGTCCTCTTACACTTCTAATTGTTGTGCTAAACCATAATAATAGGAAACTCTCCTTCCCTAATGCTTTCTCTCTCTCTGTCAGTTAGTGCCGCCAGGTACTAACCTAACCCTGGTAGTACACCGGCAGAACTACAGTGTACAAAAAATACAGTAGTACAATTATTTTCTAACATACTCTGTGTTTCCTTTCACAGTCTATTGTTGGGACCACAATATAATGTTGAGGTTGAGTAATCCCTCAACACCCAGATGAATCCTTTGATCATTGGGACCCTTATAAATCACCGATCAGTGTTAATATACTACAGGTGGATAAGTTAGTATAAACACTTACTAACCCTAACTCTAAGTACTAAAGTTTCTTCCACCCTGTATTCTCCCTAACAGGGAATCTGAAATATTATTACTGACGGAGGTCTCAGCAATTGCCTAGGAGAGGAAACACAGATATGGGTCTTTCCTATTTCCTTTCCAGCTTCCTATCCTAAGCTACAATTTACAATATTGATTACTATTGCTAATAAAATGTAAGCATTTACATCAATGATATAAAATCCATATACTCATTGAAACCATTTCCTTTACAGGAGGAGCCAATGGCGAAGTGCGCAACTATGTTCTGCAACCACAAAGTTGGAAACTTTTGTGGGAACTTTTGTGGGCATACGATGTACAAGTCTCATGCCCCCTGCTGTTTCGTGTCCGGATCCCTGAAGTATTGGGACCTGAAGGGTTGCTCTACCTGCTCCACCCCACTGACCAACGGCTTCGGAGAATCCATCCCAGTCACTCTGGAGACTAGGGACACGGCAAGGGAAACCATTCGTAAGTGGGTAAGAGGGTTCCAAAAGAACTCTCCGGGACCTTACTTAACTAATGAATCTTTAAGGTGCCCTCTGTTCCCTACGGTGCTAGCAGATGCAGTTGTGCCCCAGTAACAGGTCCAGCCTCCTCTCATACAGCTGAAGATCGATGCGGACATCCATAAGGCACTAGAAGGCATGGACATCCACCAAGAACGGATGTCAGAAGTGTCCACCGACACAGAACAGGACCTACTGCAAGAAGGCCCTGAAGAAGACGTGGATCGACCACACCCGGAGGAAGAAGGATCCGTTTCGACGGTAGCTGAGGACCCTCAGTTCGCTGTGACGGCATTCCAACCTATGCCGTCAACCTCTTGTACCTCAACTCCTCAACCAACTACACGGGTCGACAAGAGCAAGCACTCTTCACGTCAATCCAGCAGATGTTGGAATTGTTCCGGAAGGAAGAAGAGATGAAACAATCCATCCAACAGAACAAGACACAGATACAGGAAAGGGATCGCCCTGGAACTTCTAGGGGTTCTATTAAGCCCCTTATAGTATCAGACCTCCCTCACTGCCCCAAAACTAACCCCTGGAGGTACGCGGAGCACATGCCCATGATGAATGGGAAGCTATTTGTTTCAAAGAAGTTGGGGCCCAAACTGTTTGAAGATCTTGAGTTCTGGCCCAGCTTTTCAGCCTATCCAGACTGTTACGTGAGACTGCGGATTAACTTGCATCCCGTGAGGAAACGGTACCGAAGGAAGTCATCGTCTTCGAACATGACAAGGCACAAGCCATCCTTGTAAAGTCCTTGAAAGGATCCGGATACACCAACTCCAAAGTCTCAGCACTGAGCAAGAGCCATCCCACCTTTATTGCTCCTTCCTCCATCTCTTTCCCCTTTTCGGAGAAAGCTCTAGAATTTGTCACTAAGGCAATCGAAGAGGGCAAACCCTGCCTATCTGTAGAGGAATGTAAACCATTCTCTCTAGCAGTGCCTACCTGCGAGGAGAAGTGGAAAGACGTCCATCTAACCTTCTCCGTTTCGAAATTGGATCCAGAGATACCAGGCCAGCAGTTCAATGAGAACCTCCAGAAGTTGCCAGACCATCTTCTAAGGAGAGAACAGGAGACGAAAGAGAGACTAGCATCCTCCCTTTCTCATCAGAACTGCCTGGAAATGTGCGCAGGCCTACATAATGCCCCAGAAATGTTTGTCTTCCTGGCTAAGTCTCACATGGGTACTCTTGTAAAGAACTTATATGCTTTCATCAAGTCAAGAAGGACCTGTAGAGAGCACGTGTTTGCCTCGGCAATAGTGAAACACGAACCCAGGAAACTGATTTCATCGTGTATCTGGGGGAAGGACATTTTCCCACTGGAAGCGATCCAAGAAGTCATAGCCAAATCAACCACGGAGAATAGGAACCTCCAAAAGTGGGGCATGAAATCAAAGAGGAAATCTTCCTCAGACGGAGGTCCCCAACCTAAGAACAAAAGGGCAAGGAGACTACGTAAACCTGCACAACTTCCTGCTGTGACCTTGGCCACGGTGCCTCAACTGGTAGCACAGCCCCAAACCACCTTCCAGATGGTCCCTCAACAGCTGGTAGCCCAGTTGCCAGTATTTAATCCTGGCTTTGAGAGGCAGTCAACCACCTTTCATCCCTATAAAGGAAAAGGCCAAAGAAGGGGTTCCTCCGGAAACCCCTCACGGGGCAGAAGAGGACGCGGTCACGGACACAAGTCCTCAGTACCCCCAAGCACTGAGGGGTTCCAGGTAGGAGGCAGATTATACCACTTTCGGGATCCATGGGCCCACAGCCAAATCACGAATGGACTCGGGTGGAGATGGAACAGAACTTTCCCATGTTTTCCAGAATTCTTCCAACACTCCACCCCCTTGTTAGAAGAATATACCTCAGAACTCTTGAACAAGAAGGTAATAAGGAAAGCGAAGTCCATCAAATTCCAGGGAAGGCTGTTTTGTGTTCCCAAGAAAGACTCAGACAAACTCAGAGTCATTCTAGACTTGTCTCCACTCAACAAGTTCATCGAGAACAAGAAGTTCAGAATGCTTACTTTACAACACATGAGGACCCTTCTACCAAAAGGGGTGTACACAGTCTCAATAGACCTAGCAGACGCCTACTGGCATCTGCCAGTCAGCAGCCCCTTCTCCTCCTACCTAGGATTCAAGCTACAGAAGAAGAAATTTGTCTGCAGAGCAATGCCCTTCGGACTGAACACAGCCCCAAGGATATTCACAAAACTAGCAGATATAATCGTCCAGCAGCTACGCTCTGAAGGAGTTCAAGTGGTAGCATATCTAGACGATTGGCTGGTGTGGGCAGCATCCAAGACTACTTGTCTGCAAGCAGCCAAAAAGGTGATCCAGTTCCTGGAACACCTGTGCTTCAAGATCAATCTCAAGAAGTCTCGCCTTTCTCCAGCTCAAAAGTTCCAATGGTTAGGAATCCAATGGAACTTACATCACACCACCTCTCCATTCCATCCAAGAAGAGGAGAGAGATTGCGGGAGCTGTCAAGAGACTAATCCGTCACAAGAGGATTTCAAGATGCCATCAGGAAAGAGTATTGGGCTCTCTCCAGTTTTCAGCAGTGACAGACCCGGTGCTAAAAGCACGTCTAAAGGATGCGTCAGGAGTCTGGAGAAGATACGCATCAAACGCTCGAAGAGATCAACTAAGGTTGACCTCGACCCGATTGCGCATGCTATTAAGGCCATGGTCAACAGCCAAGAGCCTAGCAAGGACAGTTCCCCTGCAACCACCACAACCATCAAGGGTGATACACACGGATGCTTCCTTAGAAGGATGGGGAGGACATTCTCACGAGAGAAAAGTGCAGGGGAATTGGTCGCACCAGTTCAAAACCTTTCACATCAACATCTTGAAGTCTATGGCAGTTTTCCTGACGTTGAAGAAACTATCCCCTCGCAGAGCAATCCACATCAGATTGGTCCTGGACAATGAAGTGATAGTAAAATTTCTAAACCGACAAGGCTCGAGATCACTTCACATCAACCATGTGATACTAGCCATCATCTACCTGGCAAGGAAGAAGGGATGGCACTTATCAGCAGTTCACCTACAAGGGTTCCGCAACGTGACGGCGGATGCTCTATCCAGGCAAAAGCCGATAGAGACAGAATGGTCCCTAGACGCAGACTCATTTTCCTTCATCTCGGAAAAAGTCCCGTAACTGCAGATCGACCTCTTCGCAACAAGCGACAACAAGAAACTACCTCGTATATGGACCCTCAAGCAGAAGCGATGGATGCCATGTCTCTCAACTGGAACAGGTGGAATCGCATTTACCTGTTTCCACCAACCAATCTCCTGCTAAGAGTCCTCGACAAGCTAAGATCCTTCAGAGGGACAGCAGCAGTAGTGGCCCCCAAATGGCCCAAAAGCAATTGGTTCCCTCTAGTTCTAGAATTGAAACTGAAGCCGTTTCCTTTGCCAAATCCAGTTTTACCCCAACTGGTCCAGAAGTCGACTGTCTACGCTTCATCTTCGAGAACCAACAACCTACATCTCATGATTTTCTAGCCCTAGCAGCGAACAAAAAGTTTTGAATCTCAAAGGATAAAGTTGACTTCATTGAGGAGTATAAGTCAAGTTCGACTAGGAGACAATATGAGTCATCTTGGAAGAAATGGGTGTCCTTTGTGAAAACAAGGAATCCAACGGAAATATCGATAGATTTCTGTCTCGCTTTCTTCATACACCTACACGAACAAGGGCTGGCTTCCACCACGATTCCTGTGTGTAAGTTGGCCCTGACTAGACCACTTCCGTACGCTTCTGAGGTGGACCTCACTAGTGAAATCTTCAATAAGATCTGAAAAGCATGCGCTAGACTCAAGCCGGCAACCCCTCCAAAGCCCATCATGTGGTCTTTGGACTATGCTTCGAACCCAAACAATGATAATTGTACTCTAAAGGATCTAACACAGTAAGTCATCTTCCTGTTTGCAATAGCCTCAGGGGCTAGAGTTAGTGAAATAGTGGCCTTATCCAGAGACGAAGGCCATATTCAGTTCCTAGACACAGGAGAACTGAACCTTTTTCCTGATCCAGCCTTTCTTGCCAAGAATGAGCTACCCACTAAGAGGTGGGGTCCTTGGAGAATCTGCCCACTGAAGGAAGATGTCTCTTTATGCCCAGTAGTGTCTTAAGGTCTATCTTCGTAGAACTTCAGACTTCAAGGAAGTACAGCTCTTCAGAGGCGAAACCTAAGGATCAAACCTATCCTTAAGACAACTGAGAACGAAGCTCAACTACTTTATTCGCAGAACGAATCCTGACAGCACACCTGCAGGTCATGATCCAAGAAAAGTTGCTTCTTCATTGAATTTCTTCCAACAAATGGACTTTGAGAGACTCCCTTCATATACTGGGTGGAAATCATCCAGGGTTTTCTATAAACACTATGTGAAGCAAGTACATGAAATAAAACACTTTGTGGTGGCAGCGGGTAGTGTCATAAAACCCGTCGTCTAGTGCTGCGATGAACAGTGGACTGTTTTGGTACTTAAGAGTGTATCGGGTGAATAGGTATTCGTACCTTCTAGTGTAAATCATTACGATGATTAATAGACTGTTCTATACAGGTGCATAATCTGACCAATAACACCAGTGCCATGTGGACGTTTGCATCACAGTGTTTACACATTTACAAAATCTGAGCAAGTCAGTCAGATTTGGTTTCACATCTCCATTGAGTAGCATTATTCCGATAATAAAATTATATATATATATTCTTCCTTTACAGGTCAATATATGAATCCTGATGCGTATTAATGCTGGATCAGATTCTTATTTTGTTGCAACCACATTTAATAATGTAATTGCAAAATAAAGAAAAAAAATGTATACGCGTCCTATTTTTACTCCTCAGTTGCTTTTAAATAAACCATGCCAGTTTTATTTTATCCTTATAGATAGAAAAAACTTGAGCCAAATACAGATTTCCAAGGTAATCAAAGGTAACCTCTAAAAAGTTTCCCTTTTGTTCCTACGGAAATAAAAACCTTGAATCCTTACTGTCGAAGTCGACACTTTCCCTGCAGGGGCAGAAAGCACTAAGCCTGTTCCAAGCTTAGTGGAAATGACAATTAACTGGAATTTCATATATACTGTAGGTCTAGGGGACCAGGTAAGGAATCCATTTAAGGTAGAAAGCACACACACAAACCCATAGATATAGTACTTTCAAGTAATTTCTTTGGTATGCTTCCATCAGGACGACATGGCCGAGCCCAAAAAAAATGGATTTTGAGCAAAGCGAAAAATCCATTTTTGGGTGAGAGTGCCATGTCATCCTGATGCACCCACCCGAAACTACTCTGTCTGCTGCTATTCTTGTTTAAAGACAAGTAAAGGAATGGCGGCCGGTAGTAGTACGGATAAGAGGTTCACCGGGTACCTAGAATGGCACCCCCTTTAATTCGCCACTCTTCCCTCTTTACATCAAAGAGTTAAATCTACTCGGGGTGAAGATTGCTGTGTCGTATCTAAAAAAATATGTCCCTGATCCCTAGCGATATCCTTGACTGGATACTCGCGCCAGGAGTTAGAATCCTGGAGACCTTCGGTTTATTTCTCTGGGAGTATCACTGTAGCAAATATCCCTTAGAAAGGCTACCTAAAGGAACCTTCTATCAGGCCGACATGGCACTCACCCAAAAATAGATTTTTCGCTTTGGTCAAAATCCGTTTTATTGCAGGATGCTTTTAACTGAAGTATGAAAATAGTTTTCAATTCCTTTGGTTTATTAAAAATAGTTAATTGAGTTTTGTAACTTCTGTTCTTAGATTCCTAAGAGGTGTAGTAATAATTTTTATAATGCGTTTAGAAAAATTTATTGTTACAAATATTTACAGTTGGTAAATAATGATCGGCATGTGATACATCAATGCTGATCAATTTTATGTAA
Organism: Palaemon carinicauda; assembly: GCF_036898095.1. Classification (NCBI taxonomy): domain Eukaryota; kingdom Metazoa; phylum Arthropoda; class Malacostraca; order Decapoda; family Palaemonidae; genus Palaemon; species Palaemon carinicauda. Next base: position 191,998,051 of record NC_090726.1, read on the forward strand.
ACAAATAATTTTCATTACCACTTAATATGAATACTGTATACAGTACAGATAATTCTCACACTGTGCATTAAGCCTTTTACCCCCAATGGACGTACTGGTACGTTTCACAAAACTCATCCCTTTACCCCCATGGACGTACTGGTACGTCCTTGTAAAAAACTGCTATTTACATTTTTTTGCATGTTTTTGACAACTTTATGAGAAACTTCAGGCATTTTCCAAAAGAATGAGACCAACCTAACCTCTCTATGACGAAAATTAAGGCTGTTAGAGCAATTTAAAAAATAAATATTGCAAAATGTGCTTGAAAAAAAAAAATGCCTGGGGGTTAAGGGTTAGAAAGTTCCAAATAGCTTGGGGGTAAAAGGGTTAAGAAAAATAACAAACATATATCAGATCATTATCATCTATATCTATCCATTTGCTTTATTAATGTGGTACCAGTACAATACAAGTACAGTAGTGTGCACTTTATTTTAATCAGGTTAGCTTCAACAGATACATTTAGGTTTATATACATAAAATGTTCCAAAAGTAAATTACTTGATAATTTTCCTCTGAAGTTCATGCAGGGTAAAAATGCCTATATACTGTAGTTATACCCTGCTCTTTATGCGATGGTTACGTTCCAGTATCTCCCCACAAAAAGGGAAATTTCACGGAAAACAGGAGAAACTAATTTTTTTCTATTTACAAGTATTTTTAGCCTTTATAAACCCTCTCTACACTGTTACAAACATTTTCCATGCTCTTATAACTTTTTCCACATACCTCTGAACACTAGTTATACACAAATCTTGCTATACGCTACGTAAAATAGTACTGCTGTTAACAATACACATGAGGTTAGGCTAGCCTAAACCTAGCTTAGTCTAATGTGCTGTACCCGATTACTACCTTATAAGTATGGTACTACTTAGAATATTTTAAGGCTATAGGACATGGAGAATTTCTGAAAAATATTTCTACATAATTTAAGACTGCAGAATGTGGAACATGTCTTTGAAACTATTTTTTTAAAAGAATATTTTGCCATATACGTATCTAATCTTATTCATAATAGTTCTAACTAATTCTCTACGGGTACTCACTCTAGATACGCACTCCAATTAAACTTGAATGGTGGTGGTGATGATGAATTAGCTTTGTAGTAGATGACAATGAAGACAATGATCTTTATGCACAGCCAGTCGTAGGCGCCATCACAGGGTTTTATTGAAAGTAACAAAAGTAAAAACTTTAACAAAATTAACGCACAAGTACTAACACTTGTAGATGTATGACTCACAAAACGTTACAAGTGGAGATATTGCTTAGCCTAGCATCATTCTCTTGGGTGATGTTGCCCACATTGGGCCAATCAGCGGCCAGGATACAGATTACCATGCCCTGATTGGTGGACTCTCACCTGTCAGTCAATAGCATGTGTATGATCTCACGTAAGCCACACATACGATATACGCAGTCTCGTCGTAGCATCAGCAGACGCAGTCTTAGGCTATTTCCATCACGCTATTGTTCAACCATGCTTGTTTTGTTTGTGATATTACTGTATTTACAATGTGTTTGATCTAGGTTTTTTTTTCATATTTTTAATTTGTTGATCTAGAAAATTACAAATTTATTGTTAAAATTATGAAAATGATGCCTTAAAACTTTATTTTTGGCAAAATTTGCTACATTTCAAGGACCGTCACAAATTTCGGGACCATGGCTCTCCAGAAGAAAATCTGCATAAAGTGAATTCGCAAAAATTGGGGGACAACTATTAATGCAAATTCCTCACTTTTAAGTAAATGATGCTAACCACACTTTTTGATAAGTGAACTTCTAGCAAATACTGTAGACTGTATTTTTTTCCACTTTGCTTTATCTTGTTCATATATGGTAATTTATATAGCTTAACTTAAAGTTTGTCACAAATTTCACTATTTTTTTTACTTTCAAGAATTAAGCCAGTATTGTTATTAATTTCAATACACCTTGGGAATAAATTACATTTAAAGGAAATTACATTATAACGTACCTAATTAGGATTCAAACAGACATTTTAGTTTAGGTACAATGGGTGACTATAGATATAATGCATTCAGCAGTAAAGAATAGTTCTGATTCGGAAGTAGATATTTCGTTTCAATTCAGATTGAACTAATGGCAACTCATCTCCATCACGCTGTTTGTTAGTTTTGTCAATAATTTTACACATCGGGTGTTACGCTCTCAAATGTTTAGAAACAAATAATGCATTAATACTGGATTCTTTCTACTATAGGTTAGAAATCACATTAACCCAAAGAAATCATATACTGTATATGTACAACTGTTTTGACAATGTTTTGAATGATTGCCTTTATAAGTTTGTGCACTGTTAATATTACACATACAGTCATCAAGAAAGATTTTGACTCGGTTGTACACAATCTCATCATATTCAGGTTCTGTACTTGGAGTTGAAATTGACGCATCACTATAAACACACAAGGAGACTGGTATGTAATTGTTTCTGAAGGCACTTTATTGGCAGTTACTGCTTCTTGGAAAATCCAAAATTAGTTGCTACAGAAAACTTCCACATTTCAACTTCATAATACACCTACAATGAAGGCTTATCAAAATTATTGGTATTCTATACACACTGTCTTTTTTTGCTTTAACTTGTAAGCATTTTTGCTCTTCATAAACGTTGAGGCTATTCATTGCAGCTCTAAAAGATTGAATAGGTGTTTAAGGCTACTAATTTTTATGGATTGAAAAGACAATCTTTTACAAAAAAAATTAAAATTTTGAGGAAGTCTAGCTATAATGTATTGAGATTCTAGCCTGTAGTGTGAAGGACATTAAGGAGATCATGTCATAGATAAGAAAGTTGCTGAAAATTGCTCTGAAAATTCAAAATGGAGATAAGCAGGTAATCAAAATTGCAGTAGACAAAATAATAAGAGGGAAGATCATGAGGAGGCCCAGAGGATAATTAAGGCAGAAAATAAACAAGACAACAAAATAGTGGAGAGAACTTATGATTCTGTGAAACCTGAGAAAGGGAAACTTGATAATACACATTGTTGATGAAGAGAATGGGGATATACAAATCCACAAGTGTATATAAAGGACACTGTATTTTTATCCCAAGGAGCCCTTAAGTCAAACAAGTTTGAGAAGAAAGTATACCAGGATTCAATAAATGTATGCCAATCTGTATACCTACTGTTAAAGGCACAGTCGTTGATTGATGGAATAATTCTTTGTCATAGCATTGAAATTCTTAAATTTGCTTACAAATGGCTAATTTTATACTTTCATGAAGATGGCACAAGAAACTGCTTGAATGGCAAAGAACAAAGAGATTAACGTGGGCCAAGTTTTTAAAACACGTAAATCAATCTATTTTACTTTCATATTTTTTCTTTACTTTTTTTACTTGAAGGTGAATAGTTGAATCTTCAGAATATGGACAATGTTTTTAGATAATACTGATTTTTTTAAACACTCTTGAAGGAGTAACACTTTTAATGTGCCTCCACTTTTAGTCATCTTTATAGTAACTATTTGTTACAGTCCTAAGAGATTAGAAATTAGACTCATTGAGTCAGATTTCTAGATTACTCCCATACCCAAAGACAGCCACTTCGGTTTTTCTTCAGATTCATTTCAGTAAATTATACAGTATTATTGAAACTTCTGACACTGTTTTGATTGATACCGCCATTTTTTTTTTTTATTAATACTGTACTTGTGGCATCTCAATACTAGAAATCATAGGCAAACTGAAAATTTCTTTAGTTATCCCATTGTAAAAACTTGTTCTCTCCTACCAAAGATGTTTTTTAACTACAATTTAAATTTTCTTGTTAAAATCACTTGGGCAGTTTGTTTTCATTACACTGTTGAAATACAAGAGTGATGATGTTTTATGAGGAATCCCTAGTCTGTCTCATCCTTGATAAGAACTTCTCTTGTGTTCTTACTGCTCTTATTCTTTCCTTTCCCTTTCTTTTTGTCTTTTCCTTTTCCTTTTCCGTGGTAACCGTGGGAAGGCCCAGCTTCATGATCGGGAACATATCTTGGGTAATTCCTCCATGCATCATTCACCTGCAAAATAAGCGATTATTTGTAAATTAACCATAATTAGGTAGAGTTCTTTGCACTTAAATATTAGGAAAAGAAATTAAACATTTATAACTCAATGGAGAGCTGTAAGTAGTAGATTGTTACTTGCAAAATTCAAATCAAAGAAGTGTATGAGTACAGTATAATAGTTTGCTATGGACCAACAAAAGATTCCCCTGAAGAAAGGAAAGATGAATACTGTACTATGAAGAACTGCAGAGTTTAATAGATGAGATCCCCTAGAGATATGAAAATTATGATTGGTGACTTCAATGCTAAAGTTGGAAGGAATAATCAAGGGGTAGGGAATGTGATGGGTGTCGAGGGTCTTTGCAATGTTGCAAATGAAAGTGGGGCATATTTCATAAGTTTCTGTTCAACAAACAATCGTGTTATTGGAGGTACAGTACTCTTTTCCAGCACAAGAACATCCGCAAATATACATTGACTTTACCAAGTGACAATTGCAAAAATCTAATACAGTAGATCACATTGCCATTAATGAAGAGAGAAGGAGAACTCTGAGAAATGTAAGAAGCTATAGAGGTGCAGATATTGGTAGTGATCACCAGCTCCTCTTTGTCACACTGGAATTAAAACTGAAAGCATTCAACAGAGAGGTAGATAGAATACCTAGGTTTGATACAACTAAGCTTCTAGAAGAAGAGCACAGAGAAACATTTGCAATTGAATGTAGGAATCGATTTGCAGTCTTAGAGACTTTAAGAGACAAAGGGTAGACAATTAATGAAGAATGGTATGATAATACGAACATATATCAGTCTGCTGGGACACGCAGTTACAAAAAGAAAGCCATGGATATCAAATAATATGTGGGATACTATAAAAAGGAGACAAAGACAGAAATTGATCTTTTAAAGTTTTTGAGGAAGTAATGAAAAATGATATTTTAATTATAAAATAAATTTTTTAATATACTTACCCGGTGAATATATAATAGCTGCAACTCTGTTGCTCGACAGACACATACATAAAAACTCGCCAGCGATCGCTATACAGGTTGCGGGTGTGCCCACCAGCGCCAACTGTCGGCCAGATACCACTCTCGATGTAAACAAAACCTCAATTTCTTCTCATCCCACTGCGTCTCTATTGGGGAGGAAGGGAGGGTCGTTTAATTTATATATTCACCGGGTAAGTATATTCAAAAATTTATTTTATAATTAAAATATCATTTTTAAATATTTAACTTAGCCGGTGAATATATAATAGCTGATTCACACCCAAGGAGGTGGGTGGAGACCAGAGTTAAATATGTTTACATCGTATAAGCTAAGAGTTTTTTATTTCATTTTGACAGTTATCAATATAACAAAACCAAAATAGATAGGTACCTGGTAAGGAAGTCGACTTAGACGATTACTCTGCCTTGTAAGTACGTCTTCCTTACGGAGCCCAGCGATCCTCTTAGGATGCTGACAGACCCCCAGGAGCTGAAGTATCAAGGGCTGCAACCCATACAACAGGACCTCATCAAACCCCTAATCTGGGCGCTCTCAAGAAATGACTTTGACCACCCGCCAAATCAACCAGGATGCGAAAGGCTTCTTAGCCTTCCGGACAACCCATAAAAACAACATTAAAACATTTCAAGAGACAGATTAAAAGGGTATGGAATTAGGGAATTGTAGTGGTTGAGCCCTCACCCACTACTGCACTCGCTGCTACGAATGGTCCCAGTGTGTAGCAGTTCTCGTAAAGAGACTGGACATCTTTCAAGTAAAATGACGCGAACACTGACTTGCTTCTCCAATAGGTTGCGTCCATGATACTTTGCAGAGATCTATTTTGCTTAAAGGCCACGGAAGTTGCTACAGCTCTAACCTCGTGCGTCTTAACCTTAAGCAAAGATCGGTCTTCCTCACTCAAGTGTGAATGAGCTTCTCGTATTAACAATCTGATAAAATATGACAAAGCATTCTTTGACATAAGCAAGGATGGTTTCTTAACCGAACACCATAACGCTTCAGATTGGCCTCGTAAAGGTTTAGTACGAGCTAAGTAGAACTTAAGAGCTCTGACAGGGCATAAGACTCTTTCTAGTTCATTGCCTACGATCTCCGATTAAGCTAGGAATATCGAAAGATTTAGGCCAAGGACGAGAAGGTAGCTCATTTTTGGCTAGGAAACCAAGCTGCAGAGAACAAGTAGCTTTTTCTGACGAAAACCCGATGTTCTTGCTGAAGGCATGAAGCTCACTGACTCTTTTAGCCGAGGCTAAGCATACCAGGAAAAGAGTCTTAAGAGTGAGATCTTTCAGGGAGGCTGACTGTAAAGGCTCAAACCTGTCTGACATGAGGAATGTTAGGACTACGTCTAAATTCCACCCAGGAGTAGCCAAACGACGCTCCTTAGAGGTCTCGAAAGACTTAAGGAGGTCTTGTAGATCTTTATTGTTGGAAAGATCTAAGCCTCTATGCCGGAAGACCGAGGCCAACATGCTTCTGTAGCCCTTGATAGTAGGAGCTGAAAGGGATCGTACTTTTCTCAGGTATAAGAGAAAATCAGCTATTTGGGCTACAGAGGTACTGGTCGAGGATACGGAAACTGACTTGCACCAGTCTCGGAAGACTTCCCACTTCGATTGGTAGACTCTAATGGTAGACGCTCTCCTTGCTCTAGCAATCGCACTGGCTGCCTCCTTCGAAAAGCCTCTAGCTCTCGAGAGTCTTTCGATAGTCTGAAGGCAGTCAGACGAAGAGCGTGGAGGCTTTGGTGTACCTTCTTTACGTGTGGCTGACGTAGAAGGTCTACTCTTAGAGGAAGACTTCTGGGAACGTCTACTAGCCATCGAAGTACCTCGGTGAACCATTCTCTCGCGGGCCAGAGGGGAGCAACTAACGTCAACCTTGTCCCTTCGTGAGAGGCGAATTTCTGCAGTACCTTGTTGACAATCTTGAATGGTGGGAATGCATAAAGATCTAGATGTGACCAATCTAGGAGGAAGGCATCTATATGTATTGCTGCTGGGTCCGGGACTGGAGAGCAATAGATTGGAAGCCTCTTGGTCAGCGAGGTTGCAAAGAGATCTATGGTGGGTTGACCCCAAGTCGCCCAAAGTCTCTTGCACACATCCTTGTGGAGGGTCCATTCGGTTGGAATTACTTGACCTTTCCGACTGAGACAATCTGCTAGGACGTTCAAGTCGCCCTGGATGAACCTCGTTACTAGGGAGATGCCTCGATCTTTTGACCAGATGAGCAGGTCCCTTGCGATCTCGTACAAAGTCAGTGAGTGGGTACCTCCCTGTTTGGAAATGTACGCCAAGGCCGTGGTGTTGTCCGAGTTTACCTCCACCACCTTGCCTCGAAGGAGATTCTCGAAGCTTATCAAGGCCAGATGAACTGCCAAAAGCTCCTTGCTGTTGATATGCATGCTCCTCTGACTCGAGTTCCACAGACCTGAGCATTCCCGACCGTCCAGCGTCGTGCCCCAGCCCAAGTCCGATGCGTCCGAGAAGAGAACGTGGTTGGGTATCTGAACTGCCAGGGGAAGACCCTCTCGTAGGCTGATATTGTCCTTCCACCAAGTCAGACAAGACTTTATCTTTTCGGAAATCGGGATCGAGACCGCCTCTAGCGTCTTGTCCTTTTTCCAGAGAAAAGCCAGATGGAATTGAAGAGGACGGAGGTGTAGCCTTCCTAGCGAGACAAATTGCTCCAGGGATGACAGCGTTCCTACCAGACTCATCCACAGCCCGACTGAGCAGCGTTCCTTCTTCAGCATCTTCTGGATGGAGAGCAGCGCTTGATCTATTCTGGGGGCCGACGGAAAAGCCCGAAAAACTTGACTGTGAATCTCCATCCCTAAATACAGAATAGTTTGGGATGGGACCAGCTGTGACTTTTCCAAGTTGACTAGGAGTCCCAATTCCTTGGTCAGATCTAGAGTCCAGTTGAGATCCTTCAGACAGCGATGACTGGAAGAGGCTCTGAGAAGCCAGTCGTCCAAATAAAGGGAGGCTCGGATGTCCGATAAGTGGAGGAATTTTGCCACATTCCTCATAAGCCTCGTAAACACGAGAGGAGCTGTGCTTAGGCCAAAGCACAGGGCCCGAAACTGGTACACCACATCGTCGAAGACGAATCTCAGAAAAGGTTGGGAGTCTGAGTGAATGGGGATGTGGAAGTAGGCGTCCCTTAGGTCTAGAGAGACCATCCAGTCTTCCTTTCTGACCGCTGCTAGGACTGACTTTGTGGTCTCCATGGTAAACTTCGTCTTTGTGACAAAGACATTCAGAGCACTGACGTCTAGCACCGGTCTCCAACCTCCTGTCTTCTTTGATACTAGGAAGAGACGGTTGTAAAACCCCGGTGATTGAAGGTCCGAGACTTTGACCACCGCTCCCTTCTCTAGCAAAAGAGACACTTCCAGTTTCAGGGCTTGTCTCTTTTCTTCCTCTCGGTACCTGGGAGAGAGATCGATGGGGGACGTCGCTAGAGGAGGTTTGCGTACAAAAGGGATTTTGTACCCCTCTCTGAGCAACCTCACAGATTGTTGATCTGCGCCTCTCTTCTCCCAGGCTTGCCAGAAGTTCTTGAGTCTGGCACCTACTGCTGTCTGAAGTTGCGGGCAGTCAGACTCTGCCCTTAGAGGACTTGGATCCTTTTCTCTTCCCTCTCTTCCCTTCGGCACGAGCACCTCCCCTGCTGGAGGCTCTGCCACGAAAGGGCGGGATAAACCGAGACGCTGGAGTGTCTATCCTAGGTCTGGCAGACAAGGCAGGCAAAGGGGGAGCTTTGCGAGCCGAGGACGCAACTAGATCGTGGGTGTCCTTCTGCACTAAAGACAAGGCAATTTCCTTAACCAAGACTTCAGGAAACAGGCACTTAGACAAGGGTGCAAAGAGTAGCTCAGATCTTTGGCATGGCGTCACTCCAGCAGACAGGAAAGAGCACAGAGACTCTCGTTTCTTCAGGACTCCGGACGTGAATGAAGCGGCAAGTTCGTTGGACCCATCACGGACGGCCTTGTCCATGCAGGACATAATGAGTAAGGAAACATCCTTATCTGCAGAAGAGATTTTCCTACTCAGGGCTCCTAAACACCAGTCCAGGAAGTTAAAGACTTCGAACGCCCTAAATATGCCTTTAAGAAGGTGGTCCAGGTCCGAGGGAGACCAACAAATCTTCGAGCGTCTCATGGCAAGGCGGCGGGGAGAGTCTACAAGACTTGAGAAGTCGCCCTGGGCAGAGGCAGGAACTCCCAAGCCGAGAACTTCTCCCGTGGCATACCAGACGCTCGATCTAGACGAGAGTTTAGATGGGGGGAAGGCAAATGCTGTCTTCCCTAAACTCCTCTTGGTCTCTAACCAATCGCCTAACAGCCGTAAAGCTCTCTTGGATGAGCGAGAGAGAACGAGTTTAGTAAAGGCAGGCATGGTAGTAGGAACGCCTAAGACAAACTCTGACGGCGGCGAACGAGGAGCCACAGAAATAAAGTGATCAGGGAACAACTCTTTAAAAACAGCCATGACTTTTCTAAAGTCTAAGGATGGTTGAACTGCTTTAGGCTCATCTAGTTCTGAAAGTTGATCCTCAGGATGTGGTTCAGCAACGTCCTCATCTGACAGTTCCTCATCCGATAACTGATGAGAAAACGGCAAAGGTCTAGGCAATGTTTGACTCGCAGAGTCCGGTCGTACTGGTGCATACGTGACGGAGCCGGACGCAGCGTCCTGGAACTGCTGAACAGTCTGGGAACTGTCAACAACAACAGGTGCGCGAGGACGCACAGCGTCCACCCGAGACTGTTTAGACCGTCTGGGTTGTGCAGTCAACACCATACCGGGTTGCGGAGGTTGACGCACCGCGTCAAAACAAGTCAACTCTGAAGGTTGATGAACGTCCTGAACGTCACCAATCACATCAGTGCGTTGCCTAACGTCAACGTGCGGCTGGAAATCCACACTGGGTCGCATCGGTGGAGGTACTACCCCAACTGGTTGACGCGAGAAAGCTACATCAACGTCAACAGGACGCACAACAGACCGCTTGGATGGCTGATGGCCAGTAGGTTCAACGGAAACCTTCTCAGCATTGTAGTCCTCCATCAAGGACGCAAGCTTGGACTGCATGTCTTGCAGTAACACCCATTTAGGGTCTACGGAAGCAGGTGCGGTAACAGACGGGGTTAGCGAATGAGACGGCACAACTTTGCCTCTCTTAGGCGGCGAGCAGTCATCAGATGACGGCAACGGGTCCGAACTGTCCCAGTGGCTACAACCGGGACGTTGGACTTGTCCTGAAGGGACCGACTTACGCTTTAAAGGTCTGGAGACCTTGGTCCAAGGTTTCTTACGAGAAACACCTTCGGACGACGAGGTAAAATTGGGCTCTCTCGTCTTACGTTGGTAGGGGCGATCTTGGAGAGATACGCCTGATACCATAGAGGGAACGTCTGTTCGCTGATCAAGGCCTCTCGAACCCATGAGTCGTACGACATTGCTTCTCCCCTGGGCTTGGGAGCTGGCAAGAGGTCCCGGACTAGGTGGACGACAGGCACGAACAGACGAACCCTCGAGCGCAACACTGTTCACAACACTTTGAGAAACACTAGGCACTTTAACACTTTCCGCCGTGGCACTTTGGCACTTGAGTTCCTTTACGTCCGCCATGAGTTGATTTCGGTCACTTGCTAAGGCCTCAACTCTCTCCCCCAAGGCATGAATAGCACGCATCATGTCTTGCATAGACGGTTCCTGAGTGCTAGGAGGGGGGTTAGGAACAACCACTACAGGGGAAGGATTAGGTTCAGGGGCATGTGGAGAGGAAAAATCTACCGACCTAGAAGAACTTCTTCTTACCCTATCTCTCTCTAGTCTGCGTGTATATTTATCAAATTCGATAAAATCGAATTCCGAAAGGCCCACGCATTCCTCACACCGATCTTCCAATTGACAGGTTTTACCCCGACAATTGGAACAAACAGTGTGAGGGTCGAGAGAAGCCTTTGGAAGATGCCTATGACAGTCCCTAGCATTACATTTTCTGAACTTGGGAACTTGAGAAGGGTCAGCCATTTTGAATTAGTCAAGGGAAAATTCCAAAAAACGATCTAAGTCATCAACAATTAATCCGATTCAAAAAAAGAGTTCAAGGATTTATTTGAAGAAAAAAAAACACCTGTACTGCGAAAGCTCAAACCAAATTAAAGTACTTCACCAAATATGATGGGAAAAACTCCAGGTTCAACAGCGAGTAAAGTACGTCTTGTCGACACGTCGACAGAGAAGAAATTGAGGTTTTGTTTACATCGAGAGTGGTATCTGGCCGACAGTTGGCGCTGGTGGGCACACCCGCAACCTGTATAGCGATCGCTGGCGAGTTTTTATGTATGTGTCTGTCGAGCAACAGAATTGCAGCTATTATATATTCACCGGCTAAGTTAAATATTTAAAATTACAAGGTAGAGCATGCTAAGTATTGCAGTATTGATAGTGAAGTCAAAAGAAAAGCCTGGAATTACTGTTGAGAATATTTAGACAGTAAAGCAGATGAGGTTGACAAAGCTATGAATTCTGGTAGTGGCTATGGTTAAGAATCGTTCATAGAATTATTAATGAAATCTCTACTTGGGCAAAGAAGAAGTATGTACTCATAAAATAAAAAAGAGAGATGGATCTGTTATAACAACATAAGATGAAGAAAGACAACGCTGGAACACTTTAGTGAGGTTATGAATAGGAGATACAAAGGGAATAATTTGAGTGATATACCTGAAGTTGAGGAAGACCTTGATGTGTTTGAAGTTGAAGCTATCATTACAAAACTCAAGAGATGAAAAGCCCCTGGATACGATGGAATAACTGGCGTTATGATAATGGCTGAAAATGAAGTGACCCCAGAATACTTAAAAGATTATTTTGTGGAATGTGGCATGAAGAGGCAAAACCTGACGAATGGGAGTTGGGGTGTTGGTAAAAAGGGCAAAAGAAGGAGACCGGACTGATTGCAATATTTAGAGAAATAACAATGTCTGTTGTTATGAAAATATATAGTATGCTTATTCTGAAGACTGGAGGAAAAGATTGATGAAAAGCTGAGAGACAAATAAGTAAGATTTCGAAAAGGTAGAAGTTGTACCGACCAAATTTTCATTTTGAGACGTGGTACAGCAAAGCGTAGAATATAGGAATCCACTTTTGATGCCATTTGTAGACTATGAAAAAGCCTTTGATAGTGTGCACTGGCCAATTTAGTGGAGAGTCCTGGGTTATTATGGAATTCCTCATAAATATGTGAATTTGATTGTCTGTTCATGAGCATAGCAAGTGCAAAGTTAATGTTAATGGAGTCCTTTTCAATGAATTTCCAGTGAACAGCTGAGTACTCCAAGGGAATGGGTTATCACTTATGCTTTTTACCCTCTTCATGAATTTTGTAATGCGTAGAGCTGTCAAGAGGAGGTGGAGAAGGATTGGACTAGATTGGTAATAGGAAATTAGTAGACCTAGAGTATGCTGATGATGCAGTCCTTATTAGCAGAACGCCACAGGATTTGCAGTGCTTGCTTACCCAAATGCATGAAATATCACACGAGGTTGGGCTCAAGATAAATAGAAGACAGACATGATGAGAATTGAGTATGCATTGGACGATGAAATATTAATGGAAGGTGAAAGGATTAATAAGGTAGAATCATTCAAGTACTGTACTGTATTGTATTTTGGAACTATGATCTCCATTACAGGGTCTTTAGAATTAGAGTTTAGTGAAAGATTGAAAAAAAGAAAATAAGACAGTGGCTAGGTTAAGTAAAATTTGGAAATCAAATCTCCTGTAATTACATATAAAAATCAGATTATACATCAGTTTAGTGTGATCATTGTTACTATATGGACATGTCATAGTATGACAATGAAACAATACCCAAAAGATTTAGTAGATTTGAGAACAAAGCCCTCAGAAAGATATTGGGAGTTAAATGGCAAGACAGGATAAGAAAGGAAACCGAGAGAAATTACTCGAGTGCCATATGTGGATGAGATCATTGTGAGGGGTTGATGGAGATGTTTTGGGCATGCTCTTCGCACTCCCCAAGAGAGATTGGTTCACCAAACCTTCATCTGGGCTCCTCAAAGCACTAGAAGAGTTGGAAGACTCAGGCCTACGTGGCTAAGAACTATGAAGCGTGAAGTAAGAGATGATGAATGGAGAATATTGAATTAAAAGCTCAAGATAGAGACAACTGGCGAAATCTAACAGAGTCCCTTTGCGTCAATAGGCGTAGGAAGAGATGATGATGAATTCAAAAGTAATATTCTCAGTATAAACCTATCCATGTGATATATTTTTTTTTCATGATCCTAGTATCAATTTCTGGTGATGTTAATGCTGACTGTCTTTCAAGCTGTTACCAGAATATGATATCTTCCTAATCATATAGATTTCAGGAGTAAAACCATGACCTTTTCCTATGATCTCTGGACAAGGGTGTTTGAAGAGAAATCAAATCATAAGTCTATCTCCTGAGTTATCAGTAGCCATTGCCTACTCTTCTCTGGCCTTAACTTTGATGGAGATGAGCTTTACGTCCGGTCTCTAGAATATTGTGCGATAGGGAAATTACCTTTTCTTTGACTCCTTCTGACTTACGACATTTAAACACGACACCCAAAAGGTGCTCGCGCGAGGGTTGTAACCTCAGCATTCCATGCTTTTATCTTTCTCTGGTATAATTGGAAGGTTTTATCAGAAAAGATATATAAGAAGGACTCTTTTCACCGGGCGCCACAGGTCTCTCCCCAGAAATAGATTTTTCCTTCGTCAAAATCCCTTTTATTTTCTTGTTTTTCTTAATATGATGTACTTTGAATTGTTTTTCTTTTATAGTTTAACTTTGAATTTTAAGTGTTTTTCAGGTCTGGGTTACTTTTCCATTACTGTTAGTTATAGAATTGTTGTTATTTTTACTACTTGATTTTACAGCTTTCCCTTTAGGCATTTTTTAAACATTTATTTTTTACTAAAGTTAATGAGAAAGAGCAAGATGCCTGATATTTTTGAGTGAGTTAATGTTATTGATATTACTTTAGTTGTAGTAAAGGAATGCTACAAGCCCTAGGAGTCAAATAGGGGAAGTAATCCAATATATGAAAAGAGACACTGAAAGGCTCATGTCCATCCACACAGGACTTATTCTGTATTGTTTTTAATTTTATGGATTCTATTGGTTTTATTGAATTATTTTAAGTTCAAATACTTAAGGGTAATACAGAAAGGTGACAGGCAAAGCTACTGCAAATAGTAAATACTGTACTGTAGTTTTAGAAGTGGGAAACTTGACTAGCAGTAACCAACTTAGCCGTCAAAGAATTAAGAAAGTGCAATTGCACCTTGGATCTACTAATCTTTTCAGACTTTGACAAAACCAAAGATGTGGACAGTACAGTATGTGAATGATTGGTTTTGGATATTAAAAAAAAAAAAAGAATCTTTGATACTAAATAGGTTTGCTCACCAATATGAGAGGTTCAGCCTCTAATTCATCCATATGGTCTCCGTAGTAATGATGATGTACTTTCTTTCCCCTGAAATAAAAGAAGTTATTAGTGTGGTTTTAAAAGGATAAAGTCTTCTGGCTAAGTTTCCTTCATCTCAGATGCTCAGATCTGAGAATTCATGACTTCTCCCTTTTTTTCTAGATGTCAAGATGTACATACATACATATACCAAGGCACTTCCCCCAATATTGAGGGGTAGCTTACATCAAACAAATGAAACAAAAAGGGGGACCTCTCCTCTCTATGTTCCTCCCAGCCAGACAAGGGACTCAACCGAGTTTGGCTGGTACTGCTAGGGTGCCACAGCCCACTCTCCCTCGTTATTCACCGCAGATGAAGCTTCATAACGCTGAATCCCCTACTGCTGCTACCTCCGCGGTCATCCTAGGCACCGGAGGAAGCAGCAGGGCCTACCGGAACTGCGTCACAATCGCTCGCCATTCATTCCTATTTCTAGCACGCTCTCTTTCCTATCTCACATCTATCCTCCTATCACCCAGAGCTTTCTTCATTCCATCCATCCACCCAAACCTTGGCTTCCTCTTGTACTTCTCTCATCAACTCTTGCATTCATCACCTTCATTAGCAGACAGCCATTTTCCATTCTCTCAACATGGCCAAACCACCTCAACACATTCACTTCCACTCCAGCCGCTAACTCATTTCTTACACCCGTTCTCCCCCTCACTTCTTTGTTCCTAATCCTATCTACTCGAGATACACCAGCCATACTCCTTAGATACTTCATCTCAAACACATTCTATTTCTGTCTCTCCGTCACTTTCATTCCCCACAACTCCGATCCATACATCACATTTGGTACAATCATTTTCTCATACAGATGTCTCTTTACATTCATGCCCAACCCTCTATTTTTTTACTACTCCCTTAACTGCCCCCAACACTTTCCATCCTTCATTCACTCGCTGACGTACATCTGCTTCCACTCCACCATTTGCTGCAGCAACAGACCCCAAGTACTTAAACTGATCCACCTCCTCAAGTAACTCTCCATTCAACATGACATTCAACCTCACACCACCTTCCCTTCTCGTACATCTCATAACCTTACTCTTACCCACATTAACTCTCAACTTCCTTCTCTCAAACACCCTTCCAAATTCTGTCACTGATCGGCCAAGCTGCTCTTCTGTGTCTGCAACCAGTACAGTATGATCCACAAACAACAACTGATTCATGGTCATTCTCGTCTACCAGTTTCAATCCTTGTCCAAGCACTCGAGCATTCACCTCTCTCACCACTCCATCAACATACAAGTTAAACAACCCCGGCGACATCACACATCCCTGTCTCAGCCCCACTCTCACCAGAAATCAATTGCTCACTTCATTTCCTATCCTAACACATGCTTTACTACCTTTGTAGAAACTTTTCACTGCTTGCAACAACCTTCCACCAACTTCATATAACCTCATCACATTCCACATTGCTTCCCTATCAACTCTTATCATACGCTTTCTCCAGATCGATAAACTCAACATACACCTTACATTTTGCTAAATATTTCTTGCATATCTGCCTAACTGTAAAAATCTGATTCATACAACCCCTACCTCTTCTAACACCACCCTGTACTTCTAAGATTGCATGGATAAATGGATGAATAGAATTCATAAATCAAATACAAAACTAATATAAGATTTTATGAAATACTGTTTCTTGTTTTCCAATTGCCAAATGCTGCTTAGCTCCCCTTGCTTATATTTCAATATTGATTATTGTTTAGACAATAATCATTTTAAATTGCAAGCAACTATATTAAGACACCCCAGTATGCTACATAATGTTAAATCAAACAGGCACTGTACAGAATTCATCTAATTTGTTGGAGAAAAAAAAATCCTTTACAGTACAGTGACTTCATCATACAGAAATATTTCAGATAAACTAAATGTAATAAAATCTTTGTTACATACACAAAAGGCCGGTGGCATATGATTATTGTAATTATTGGACTTTTGATGAAATAGATGTTGTGAAAACAAAATATGTTTGATCTCATGCAAGTCAGTGTTGTAATCATATTACGCGACAACCATCGTGATTTTAGCCATGTTACTTTTAGGACTGATTTTAAGTTGCAGACTGTCCTAGTGTCCTTGTTTATGAATTTGTAGCTTGAATCTTGTTATTTCCACTGTCTCAGTGTTTACATGGAATGGGATATGGAAGTTGCATGTTCCTCTGCTCTTGTTTTTTATTCCTTTTGTGGTGATTTTTATCTTTATTATTGTAATTACTTATATTGATAGTTAGAATAACATCGTAATAATTTCTTAAATATTCATCACTAAAACTGTAGAGAAGTAATGGTAGAATAATTAGTCAATATTACAGTACGTGAGAGAATGAAAATACGGTAATGTAGTCATGGATAAACAGATAATCACTAAAGAGTTATCTTGAATGTACAGTATATCTTTCACATTTAAAAATCCACATAGTCGCACTTATCCACTACAGAGGCTTTCTTGTATTCCATCTGGGCTTAGAATAGGGGATATGTACAATACTGTATTATTATTATTATTATTATTATTATTATTATTATTATTATTATTATTATTATTATTATTATTACAAGTTAAGCTACAACCCTAGTTGGAAAAGCAAGATGCTACAGTATAAACCCAAGGGCTCCGACAGGGAAAAATAGCCCAGTGAGGAAATGAAATGGAGAAATAAATAAATTACAAGAGAAGCAATAGAAAATAGAAATAAAACATTTTAAGAACAGTAACAATATTAAATATTAAATTTCACATATAATCTAATAAAACTTCCAGAAAAAACAAGAGGAAGAGAAACTGTACAGAAGTGTGCCCGAATGTACCCTCCAGCAAGAGAACTCTCATCCAAGACAGTAGAAGACCATGGTACAGAGGCTGTGACACTATCCTTGACTAAAGAACAATGGTTTGATTTTGTAGTGTTTTTTCTCCTAGAAGAGCTGCTTACCATAGCTAAGGAGTCTCTTCTACCCTTACCAAGAGGAAAGTAGCCACTGAACAATTACATTGCTGTTAACCCCTTGAGCAAAGAAGAATTGTTTGGTGATCTCAGTGTTGTCAGGTGTATGATGACAGAGGAGAATGTGGAAAGAATAGGCCAGACTATTTGGTGTATGTGTAGGCAAAGACAAAATGAGCTGTAACCAGAGCGAGGGATCCAATTTAGTACTGACTGGACAGTCAAAGGTCCCAATAACACTAGTGGTGGTATCTCAACGGGTAACTGGTGCCCTGGCCAACTTACTTATTGTGATGAATGAAAATGTATTATCCCACAGTAAATGAAATAAAATTAAAGAAAGTAGTTTTACTCCTAAAATAATCTCTTGCCACTTAGGCAAACAGGGAGGTGCACTCATAATGGGAGATCAAAGGTTTTTTTGAAAAGTATACAATTTATGGTTTTACCGGAAAAGGGTTGTTTGCTTCAGTCATACATGATTAGCGATTGCCAAAAAATACTCACACAATAGCACAGATGATGGCAAATGTCAGGATCAGAAGTGCAGTTGATACACCTATCACTGGTAATGCAGAATTTTTGGGAGGTGCTATAAAGATAAAAGTTTATAATGTTTCTTATTGATAATATAACTGGATTAAGTTGGTCTGATAATGATTAGGTAATAGGTATAAAAGTTAAAGTTTTGGTGTATATAATAAATCTTCTTGAAAGTTTCACTCGAACAATCTTTCTAATTCTTTAAAACTTGTTTGTAAATCAGTTTGATCTCATAACTGTAAGAAGTGTTAAAGTTTACATTGTATGGTTGAGTTAATATAATCAAATTTTTGAATACTTATTCATAAAATGTCAAAGGAAATAGTTATATTTGAAATTAAGAAGTAGAAAATTCTTAACACAAAAAATATACTAACGTGGTCCCACACTCAGAGTTGCATTAATTATATTTCCACATCGATTTATGCTTTTACAAGGCTGTAGCTGCACGACATTACCATCCAGAGATTTCAGTGGGAGTGTCAACCTTAGGGGATAAGAAATTTTATGTGATGAAAGTATAATAGGTGAGTTTCAATAGCAATACATTTAAATTATTTTTTATTTTTTTTAATAAACATTTAAATTAATGTGAACATATTTGACCCTAAATTAGGTACAGTACTCATATGATGCAATGTAGGCTTTCTAGTCTGTTCCCACTTTCTTCCACGTTGCTGTCCAATATCTCTAAACTTGTGTCAAATTACTGTACAGTACTCCCAGATTCATCTGCTTGGTGAACAGATTCCCTGGAATACTCTGGAGGTTCATACCTTAATGCTGTTCTCACTGGTAGCACCAATGCTAGACAAGATATACTTCTTCACCAACACAGTCCATGATTCTCTGCTCCCTAGACCATAACAGGCCTGGTTTCTTAACCATGGGTCACTAGAAAGACCACCTAAGACCCCCCAAGGAAAAAATTACTGCAACATCCTCACACCTTTCAAAACCTGCAGCTCTTCTGGTTAAGCACATGGAGGTTATCAGGCAATTCCATGGCAAGATAGTATTATGTTTAAGCTGCAAATGCTATAGCCACTAGAGAATGAACAATCTCCAGATTCTTATCAGGTTACCTGGGTCCTTTTCAGTAATTGGTGCAGTTTGAGGGGAACTATCTCTTGAGGCTTCTCTTCTTGTTGCATATTTTATTCTCTTTGTTGAGAGGGAAAAAGTTTTCCTTTTCTGCTATGAAAACTTATTTGTCTGCTTTATTAGAATAATACATTTAATTACTATATTCTTACCTTGTAGGTAGTGTAACAATAGTACGATATCTAAGCACTGTTAAGTTTTGGTCAGGGTATACACTTAACAAGTAGATATTAGCATTGTCTACTTCTGGCCACACTACTGCAACTTCTTTTTCATTGGTTTCATCTTGTTTAAGGTAGCTCACATCTGAAATGTAAAACAGAAAGTGATCAAGTTTTGTCCTTCTATACTCTAGTGTTAACAGGTCTGTCTATATCAGATTTTGCTAGACAATAGAGTGAACCTTCAACAAGGTGAAATTATTGCGAAATTGATCTGGGTGAAATGGACTGGTGTAGATGTTATTTAGTAGTACAGTACATGATTGACAAAGTATATATTACTTACCAGCGTATATAAAGTTAAGGGAGATGATATTCCATATATTGCTGTATGCCATATATATTTATTTTCCTTGTGACCTTTTTGTAATCACTTTGCATCCTGCTCATTTAGAGGTGTTACAGTATGGAAAATTATTGTGGTTATCTATGTATCCCTGTGCACGAACGAAAAACTAATCTCAGGGTCCTTTGTGATTGGTGTATATGTTTCATTTGGGATTAGGTTGTAACTTGAAGTTATCGGCTTTTTTTAACATTTTTATGGCAAATTTTGTTTTCCCTTTATGTGATTAGATATTTTGGTGACTTCTTTTCATTTTTACATTGTCCAAATTCAAATGTTTGTTTTTTCTCCTGGATTTTGGACTTATTCCCAATAGTTTGACCTTTCTACTATCATATATGGTTTATTGTTCTGCTTATTGATTTTTTTCCCCTTTTCATTTTTTTATGCTACAAGCACCACATATCTTAGAAACTTCTCATTTAATGAGATCCTTTTAGTGCACTCCAGTTCATTGCATTCATTGTGTCCTATTCATGTTATTTTATAATTTCTATTTTCTTTGCGTGTGTCTGTCTATGTGCACAAAGAAGCACAAGTCTATTCTTCCATAAATTTCAGAAGTTTTAACAAGTGAAATAATGTATAGTACTCTTATTTACCAATAGTCCAGCAATCTCTTGGTGCAATACATATTGTTGCTACTCTTTCTTTCTACCATTTTAATTGTTGCCTCATGATGCTGAGGTAGAAGTTCTATACATCATCCAAGATCTGCTCTTCCACCAAAACATAATAGTCATCTAACAGCTCTTTACAATCAGGGCACTAAATATATCTTGAATTTATTCAAGTTTTGCTCTTCAGAATGTCACCACAATCTTTAATGACATAATTAATTGAGAATATTCCCAAAAACCCATTTTTATATATCAAGTTTTTATTTAATGATTATTTGGTTGGTGGTAAATTGAATGAGTAAATTATTAAATTGTATTGACAGTTTCTAAATTGAAATATTGGTTCGTAGTTTATAGAAATGTTTTACTTTTACTGTCATTTGATGCATATGTTGAAAATTTAAGTGCATTCTACTCTTTTTTTATATGATAAAATAACTGGGTTGCTGAAATGATAAAATGTTTAGCCAAAACTCACCTCCAATTGCTTCAATTATTGTATCAGATGCTTGAACGTAAGCCTCATCTTCATTCTGCACCAAAACCTCCAGCATAACCGGCAAACCAACATTTAGGTTGTTGAATTGATATTGGCAGTCAGTGTGGTTTCCAGAGCAATACAGAGGGGTTGATAATTGCAAGATCTTCTTCTTGTATTTCAGTGTTGCATTGTAGTGTATTGGCCCCAAAGGGAGAGGCCACTCATCCCATGAAACAGCAACAGAGTGGCTGCTGACTTGCTGGGTGTATATGATCAGTCCTAGGAGAAAGAGGATTGTTAGCGATAATATAAAGTAACGGATGGTTTACAGAAATGTCATTCATCCTACAATTAAGTCTTCTATATGAGAACTTTCATCAAAGATAATATTTGAGCAATAGAATAAAGATGTATCAGTATAATTTGATTAGCTTCCTTTTTAAAGTATCTTATTATGTACTAATCGTTATAAGCATTCTTGATAAATATGTGGGCTAGCTCACTAGCATTAGTGAGGTTGGATAGGGGATGGCGATTATGAGCTGAATGCCTCGGGTAATGATGTCGTACCTGAGAACTTTTCGGCGCCCCGAGAACGTAATGTTGGAATGCATTTTGTTCTTGTGTAGGGATCTTACTTTATACTTTATAGCACATCCCCATCAAAAATATACCTAAAATTAGTGTTCTAAATGTTCCAAAATATTGTCTTTCAAACAGAAGATGGTCTCACTATACTTTAAGGTATGTCAGCTACTGCCCTTGAATTTTGTGAACCTGTAGTGCTATTAACAGCTTTATTCACTGGATTGCTGTTCAATTGGTTATTACTAATCACATTCCAGTACAAAACATTATCTTTAAAATGCAGTTAATCTTCAATCATTTAAGTCATTTCTCACTATTGTACTTGGTTAAATAATAAGAAAGTAAATTTTTCATTTAATAGGTATTGAACGGTTGCCAGTGTCATCATCTTGATTCACCAGCTTCACATGTATAACAAGATAGACTAAGCTGTTGATCATCCAGCAAACTTAGCTCTCACAGTGTTTCTATAATCTAATCAATGTTTTTCTCTTAGTTTCACAGCTTTCCATCATTTGTTTCTGTTTTTGGTATTTCTATTTTTGGTGAAAGTTTTACAAGTTATTTTAATATGAAATTAAATGGTCAGTTTAGCAGCAAATTCTTGCTCACAGCAACCACTTTCTTCCTCTGCCTTTTTTTCTATATTGCAGCAAAGTGTGCTGCTTTGGGAAATTCTGGGACAAGTTTGGTTATTACCTTTGCACTGACTGTATTTTTTGCCACTAATTATTTGGGCATACCATCTTAATGCCAACAATCTGTTTGATAATCAATGTTTAGGCAGTTATTTTGTTTACTTCATTACTATGTGGTTTTATATGTTAAACTTGATACAAATATGTTTGATGTTGATGTAGTGAACCAAAGAGCTGAAAGATGGTCTGTTGGGGATTAATTTGAGTCCTACAATACTCAAAGGTTGTGATCACAGTAGCTGTAATGCTGCCATATCTGACAGTTTTCTCATTGAAGGAGATAATTCGTCTTCCGGTATTCATATTCTTTGCAGTAAAATTGGCTGTTTTAAACAAGATTGTAAAATAAGAATCTGTTTTTCCTAACACCAGATAGTGTTTAATCATGTCAATAATTGTTAAAAGAAAGCAGAAAGGGAGGTTGTCTCCAAACAATACCTGTGGAAGTATTAGAAACACTTTTATTAAGTAGGGTGCTCTGGAAAACGTTGAAATCACTTGAGAATTTTCCTAATACTGTGTGAATTAAAACCAGAGTAGACAAAGACCACAAAGCAATGTCAATAAGAAAAAGTAAAGAAATCCATGGTAACAGCAGCTGTATTTAACAGAAAGAAGAATAAATCAACAAATGTAGATATATAATCATGATGATTTATATGTGATGCCACAAGGTTTAGTGGCAAACTACAGTTAATGGAAATCAGTGATGAACACTAATCAGAAATAATTTCATAAATAAAAGATCAGATACTGTAAAATGGAAGAAAAAGAATATTTGATAATCGTACTGGCATTACAATATCTGGAATGCTAAACATCAAAATCATGTAACTTACGGGAAAACTGTTTAACAAATTTACAGGTAAAGTTTTAAAAGAGTACATTAGAATTCAGATACTAATTTTATAGTAGAGGCCCAGTATCAACCGTAATATCCTTTAACGAAGAATTGCTATACCCTGTCTACCAGTACGGTATTGTTACAGCCTGCTCTGTCCATTTAGAGGTAAGCAACTTTTGAAAAATAAATATTTTTCCAGGTTCAAGCGTAATTGATAACTTTTTGACTCATTTTCTTTTGAAGTGATTTCTTTGATTTTTACACAGTTTGTAAAACTTTAATTTCACAAATAAGGGAAAGTATTGTAACTGGGACTGGTGCTATACAGTACAGTACTTTTAACTTTAAATACTTCAAAAGTAGTCATCCGTCTCCTTTTCTGAAATTATTCATAAGATTGTTTTTACAAAAGTCATGAAACAAGATATGTAATCATTGAACATAGAAAATTACTGCAGTAGCATTAAGGTACTTACCAGTCACAGAAGCATTTGTATATGTTTTTTCACTAGCGCTGTGACCTTGCATTGCACGAACAGAAATATTCCAGAGGCCCGGTGGAAGTTGAATATTTATTTCACTGTCGGCTGTTTCCACATGAGCAGATTTGCCATCGATCTCTCTATGCCATTTTACCCAAAAGCTGACATTATTTTCAAGATCCTTCCAGCTGATGGAGGCTGTATCATCCTAATGAAAAGAAATTGATTTTAGTGAGCGATATTCAGGAAACAGGAAAAATCACAAAGATCCTTTCATTCAATCTGTAGTAGAGATAATGTAACATTATGCCATCTTTGCTGTTGCTGATTACCTTATTGTCTAAATTATACTTTCACACAAATTCATAATTTCTGGAAGGGAGTTGTTGTCTGAAGCTATATAGTATTCTATTGGTACTTGAAATAGGAGTTTGCCTATATATATTTTGTTTTATATTTTGTTAGACCTGTACTTTACTTTTATTTACAGTATGCTGTATTGCAGATAAAGTAATATACTGAGTATATACCAGTATGTGTACTCACCTTTAGTAACCCATGTTTATCTTTGGCTGCCGGATTATAACGAAGGTCTTGAGGAGGGCTGACGTAGTGGAAGTCGTCTGAAGCAAATAGATAGAAAATCTTATTCTGACTAGTTTTTCTGTGTAGATAGGAGAGTTCATGTCTCACAAGACAGCTCACTGTGGTGCAAATATTACAAATTTCATTTGTAAAGCTGAAATATTTCAATACTAAGGCAAGTGGAGTGTACAGTTCAATCTTGAAATTTATGTTTCAGTTCCTCGCACCGAAATAAGATGAAAATTATGTATATAGTGTGAACACTGAGTAAGTGGCGTATGGGCACCATGTGACTGATTTCATGAGATTCTCATTAGTACTTGTTCACTGAAAATTATCTTTGGCATAAAATTTTTGCTTCCAGACCAATTCAATACTCGTAACCTCATTCAAATTTGTATTTTTGTATTCCGATTTGCTTGTATTCAAAGTTATTCGTAACGAGATACTATTGTACTATTTTTGAGGGCTTTATTTTCCCTGTAAACATGTACCCTATCATAACCAATCTAATGGCTGTTTTGAAGTTCATTACTATATTTAGCCCCTATGTGTTCATTTTACTCGAGGGAAATTGGAATTGCTAATCCAGTTATTATTAGTTATTACAACAACTGAAAATATTCAGTGAACCAAAGAGGTTATACAATAAGCAGCTATTAGTTAATAGCTAATGTTATTAAGTTATTCACTGTTATTGTTTAAAATTAGAGCTTTGTGTAACATTACCTTATTATGAAATGAATGCCTTGGAAGTATGTCGTATAGACTTAATGGGATTTCTAAAAGATGGTAGTTTTGAAGTATCTATGTAGAGATTTGTTTATGCTACATGTATTCTATAAAGAAAAATTGCATAAATGAATATAAATATCAGAAGTCACTGTATTGGCTAATAATGATTTTAGGAATATCTAATTTCACAAGTTCCTATTGTCTTTTAAAAGTAAATTTGTAAATGGTGTGCAAATGGGGCCAATTTGTAATCAAGGTGTCCTTTACAGACCCCATTGGGAAAAGAAAAATTGTAGTCTTTAGAACTTAGTGCT
This sequence comes from Palaemon carinicauda, assembly GCF_036898095.1. Taxonomy (NCBI): domain Eukaryota; kingdom Metazoa; phylum Arthropoda; class Malacostraca; order Decapoda; family Palaemonidae; genus Palaemon; species Palaemon carinicauda. The sequence goes on from NC_090726.1 coordinate 192,023,236, forward strand.
CAAGTATGTTATGTATAAATTAGTAATACAGAAATTAAATTGAGTGAAATTCTCCAAAGTTAGATCAGAAAGAAATTATAAAAATGACATCCGTTCGGTGTGTGTGTGGGGGGGGGGGGTGACCAAGATACTGTATTATAGAAGCCTCTGAAAGGAAACATAAAATTTTGCTTTCTCAAACCACAGAGTAGGGCCAAGTAGCTCACATTCCACTGAGACCACTGAAGCATTGATTACCATTAAGAATAAGGATAACCCTAACCCGTAAGTAGTAAGCTAGAGAAGAACTACTCTAGGTGCAGGATGGAAGGTTCTGTAGTTAATTATTATCTGTAGGTATACGAATTATTGCTGCCTCAGCATTTTTTCAAGTATGTGCCTCAGTCAGAGCATAGTTTGTTTAATCTAAACTCCATAAATCATTCATATTTTGGTATCCACAATTCCCCAGGGCCATTAGTCTTTCATCTACATTATTGGACAGAGGAAAATACAGAGCTTACTCCCTTCAGTTCATCAGGTATGCATTGGCTAATGTACCTCACCTTGCTTTTAGTGAGCCTCTACTGGTATTTACTAAATACAAGATGTTTACTATGCTTATAAACTCATTACCATATATATATATATATATATATATATATATATATATATATATATATATATATATATATATATATATATATATATATATATACGTATACTGTATACTGTACACATATCTACTAAACTATCAACAAAGCTTTGCTTTATATGTTACAAATGATTTATAAGTTGGAAAATTGGAGTGATTTATTCCTTGGACTCACTTAGCACAAACTTATTCTAATCACTAGTAAAATTCATTTAGTTCTGTCACCAATTATCCCACTAAACCAGACAAAAGTGAATATAGGAGGGAAAAAAAATGCTCACTATGATGTAAAAAAAAAAAATGCATTATTTGGTTGAAGTTCACTTTGGGTAGGACACTTGAGTGATAGGATCTCTTAGTCATTGAACAAAAGGATTACTTTTTACTTTTAAGCCACCATTTCATATGAATATAGGATAGATAAGCACTTATCATCTTAGGTTACACGGTTATCAAAGGCAATATTTAATTTGATACAAATATTAGGGAATGTAGCTTATTCAAAAACAGTGAAACCCTGTCAATTTATTAATAACAGGTGCTATATATATATATATATATATATATATATATATATATATATATATATATATATATATATATATATATATATATAGCACCTGTTATTAATAAATTGACAGGGTTTCACTGTATTTGAATAAGCTACATTCCCTAATATATATATATATATATATATATATATATATATATATATATATATATATATATATATATATATATATATATACTGAAAACCTTTTTGTAGGTACCACTTTAGGAGACGAAACTACAGTATATTACTATTAATCAAGGTTTTTACACTTTTGTGGCTTTGCTGTGAGCGAATAGACAAAAGTCTCCCACCATCACCAATTCGCAGGTGGGGGGCGTGGTGATGAAAAGTCGCTAAACCCCAGACATGAATGACATGTCTGAGGCTTTTGTCATGTGTATCATGACAAGTCTTATGACTTGATTGATCATAGATGGCAGCAGTGTTGCCAGATGGTTCATAAAAAAATCCCTAAAACTACTAAAAAATCCCCATTTCCACTAATATATTTTCATTTGATCATGTATCCTTTACTAATATAGAAATTACTCACTATACTTCATATAAGTGCAAGTAAACTAATTGCAACAATATAAAAGTTTATTCATCTTTGTTTATTCTTCACAGAAATGTGTACATATCCCACCAGACAAAAAATCCCCAAATCTAGGGATAAATCTACACATCTGTCAGCACAGTTACCACAGTACAATATTTGAGTGTCGGTGTCAGTCAGTTTCGGTTTTAGTGTTCATTACCGAGTGTTCAGAATTGTGATGCCATTTCATGTGTTATTAATGTTAATTGCAGGATTAATGAAACTTTAACAATGTGTATAATTAAAAATTTTGCTGGTGAAGTAGATTATGTGAATTTAGTTTTATTGCAAGATAAATGCGAAGTATAATTTCATCATCGCCTCTGAAGCCTACCACCATCCATTGAAGGAAATGTGATTAATACTTACTTCCTTTGCGGTATACTGTGGAAATATTTACTGCGAGAACATGAAAAGGTAAGAAAGTAGAATTCGGAAGTTATAAATGTTTAACATTCCAAAGGAATATGCCACGGGCTGGAATGGTTTTACTAGCCTAGTATTTCTCAAATCCTGTGTGAGCTATACCAAACTATTTGTTCAGATGTTTGCATTATGCTAGCTTATATATGTTTGTGTATCTTTAGTTTTTTTTTATGTATTTTTAATTGGTATTGTGGTTACTGGGTGGGGTAAACCTTTTTTTAGTAAAGACCAAAAATTTTACCCAAAGATCAATTCAATTGTGAGAGTTCCAATGTTCTCACTAATATTGCATTGTTCTATAATGAAACCTATTAGGTTAGGTTAGGTTAGGCAAGATAAGAACACATTATTATTATTATTATTATTATTATTATTATTACTTTTACTTGCTAAGCTACACCCCTAGCTGGAAAAGCAGCATGCTATAAGCCCAGGGGCCTTAACAGGGAAAATAGCCCAGTGAAGAAAGGAAACAAGGAAAAATAAAATATTTTTGGAACAGTAACAACATGAAAATAAATATTTCCTATAAAAACTATAAAATCTTTAACAAAACAAGAGGAAGAGAAATTAGATAGAATAGTGTGCCTGAGTGTCCCATCAAGCAAGAGAACTCTGACCCAAGACAGTGGAAGATCATGGTATAGAGGCTATGGCACTACCCAAGACTAGAGAACAATGGTTTGATTTTGGAGTGTCCTTCTCTTAGAAGAGATGCATACCATAGCTTGAGTCCTTTCTATTATTATTATTGTCATCATCATCATCATTATTGTTCATTATTATTATTATCCAATAAATTATCCCTGCCACAACGTTTATATGAGTATTTGCCTGCTTTTTACTTATGAGGCATACATTATGTATTTCCCTCCCAGGTATGGCTGGATATATGAATAAATGTCATTTCTTTTTGGTGTCATACACTCTTCCCTTGGTTTTCTTCCAAAGGTATTTGAATAAAAAACTGGGGTTGCAAAAACAATAATGCCAATCTGGTAGCAAATACACTATTTTGAATCCCTTATAATAGTGGCCGAAAGCTTTATTAACGAAGTTAAAGATTTCAGTTTAAATAATCCCAATTTGCTCATTTTGAATTTTGCACAGGCCACGTAAGTCTTCATCCACCACTTTAGTTCAGAAAAACACTGATAGGTGGTGCTTCTGTCGTAAGTTACTTGTTCAGACTGAATAAAGTGCCTGTTTTTTTTTATCCTAAACCTCATAAGTATTTGTTTTCAATAGGGCAATGTACAATATATTTATAGCTCCTATTTTATAAATGTGTGTTTTATATATTTGTCTGATAAATGTGGTATGGAAGGCAAGCCCTTGCTTGAACAGAGGCTGCAAAGCAAAGCTATAACTCAACAGGATGCTACATTGCTGTCCTCACAGGTCAATGTACTCTTCCTGTCTCAGGAATAAAGCATCATTTGGCAATGGTCTGTCACTCTGTGGTCACCAGTTGTGAGGTACGAGAGACAGACCATAGCCGAGTGATGCTTTATTCCTGAGATGGGCAGAGTAAATTGACCTGTGTGGAGGGCAATGTAGCACCTTGCTGGGCAGGTGACTGACCAACTGCAAACAAGTGAGAAATGTGAGGCAATTGTGTATTCTGACATTGACATTAGGATTGATATAAAACCCCATGCTTGACATATAATAATGAATCATACATAAAATTGAAGGGCAGATGTTTCTGCGCCAAAATGCATAAACAATATTTCCATGATATTTACAGAAAAAATGTACAATGCTGTAAAGAGTGCGACCAGCATTGTAGGATGTTGTCCATTTTGTTATGTTTATACTGTAATTGATAATAGCGAAATACTAGCCGACAGGTTAACGTGCATAGTGAAATATGTTCCGCCTACCAGAACATAGGAACGATGAAATAATGTTTGAGAGCGTAGCTAGCTACGGCAGAGCAAAAACCAATAAATGGTTAGCTCAGTTAAGTAAGGAGGTATTTTTAATACGATGAACGCTGCTAATACTGTTACTCTGTTTCGATTGCAGTAACATTTTTACCACGATGATTGTTTTTTTTTTTTTTTTTTTTTTTTTTTTTTAATGATGACTAGCGGAAACAACAAGGCTTAAAGAATTAGACTGGTACACAGTACATTTTAAGGGGCTTTGAACGTAGGTGTTGACGATACCTAGCGCAAATTCATGGTTTTTCAGTTATGGTAGTAGACCCACCATAACTAAAAAACGATAGTTGTTCCGTAACCGAAATACAAACCACGCTATTTACAAAGGGTATTACTTTTAGCGCAGCTGAAATGACGAGCCAATAGTTTTTAACGAGGGTTAATTACCCCCGCGCTAGTTAGCGGGGGGGTGGGGAAGGGTAGCTTGCTACCCCTCCCCCCTCCACACACCGGTGACTTGCTTCACTTCACTTTTGGCTCGGCGGTGATCAGACGTGTCTGCTCATCGCCTTTGTGACAGCCTTTAATTTTCTGCTTTTTCTTTTCAGCGTGTGTGTTGGTTGGAAGTTGACCTTCAGTTTTTTTTTTTTTTCTATGCGTACATGCCCTGGAGTTGCCGGCCGTCCTTGTGGGACGTTCATGTCGGACGTTAATACGGATCCACACACCCTCTGCCCTCAATGTCGGGGCCGACGGTGTGACCAGGATAACATGTGCCGTGAGTGCAGGGAGTTGTCTGCCTCCCAGTGGGAGAGGTTTGGCCGTCGGCGTAAGAAGAAGTCCAAGAGAGACCGTTCTCCTCCGGGTTTAGCCTTGAAGGAGGAAGGTTCTCGGGACTCTTCTTCCGCCGCCCAAACCTCCTCCGAAGCTCCCCCTCGGCCGCCTCCTAAGGAGAGTCGTCCGAGTGGGAGCGCAGGCCCTTGTTCTATTTCCCTACCTTCGGTGGGGGGAGAGGGCGTCGCCTCCCATAGCGAGGCGGTTCCCCCTCCTCCTCCGGGGGAGGTTATTGATAATGATAATGCCTTATCCAGTGATGATCTTTTACAGATTTGGTCGTCCCTGGGGCTTAAGGGCTTGCCCTCCAGGGTCGCTCTTTTTGACCTTGTCTCGTTGGGGGCCGCTGTTAAGCAGTCGCCGGTGGTAGCAGAGGTAGACCCTCTGTCTATTGTCGACGTCGTGGTGACAGAGGCCTCCGACGTGGCTGGGCCTTCCGCCGCAGGTGCTGTTTCTGGTGATGGTGCTCAAGGCTCTCCTCCTTTCGTACATTCTTCGAAGGGGGAATTGAGTCCTTCGGTCTCGATTGCTGCTCAGCTTCCTTCTGAGGGAAGTGTTTTGACGGAGACTCCCCTTCGGAGGACCGATGATCCCGACGATCTCCCCCGAGGCCGCCTCCGCCGTAAAGCTCACCGCCCTCTACGCCACAAGGGCCTCCCTTCCCCTTACAGGGGGACTAAGAGACGCCTTTTTGGGTCTTCGTCCTCCGGGGGGGACTCTCCTCGTCAGCTTCAACCTACTGCTCCGCCCTCCTTGAACCTCTCTGCAGACCGCTCACCATCTCCTGCCAGATCTTCGCCTTCTGGAGAACTCGTCACCCGACGGGCAACGGTCCCTTCGGAGCTAAGGGATTCTTCCCTAACGCGAGCAGTGCTAGCGCACAAGCGCTCTCCTGCTCGCCAGCGTTCTCCTGCTCGCCAGCGCTCTCCTGCTCGCCAGCGATCTCCTGCTCGCCAGCGATCTCCTGCTCGCCAGCGTTCTCCTGCTCGCCAGCGCTCTCCTGCTCGTCAGCTCTCTTCCGAGCGTCAGCGCTCATTTGAGGACCATCGCCCTGCGGTCTCTGACCACCCTTTAGTTCCTGCTGAACTCCCTGCTCACCATCTGCCTGGTCCTGTGGCTACGCAACATCTTGCTGCGCGTGTGTCAGAAACACATGTTCGCCAACGCGCCAGCGATCTTCCCGTTCCTGCTTGGAACGCGCCGCACCACCTGTCCTCTCACAGGACACGCGTCGACCTTCTGCTCGCCAGCGATCACCTACGCGCCAGCGATTACCTCCTCGCCTGCGTTCACCTGCTTGCCAGCGCGCATAGGCGATCTTAGTATCGCCTATTCAACAGCGACAACTAGCGCGCCGACGTTCGCCAACGCTCCTGAAGGAACATGGTTCGCCAGCTTCTAGCTCGCCATCGCGCGATCGCCCGCCTGCACATGCCGCTCGCCATCGCTCGCCATTGCACGATCACCCTCCTGCGCCTGCGGATGCTGATCACCATCGCACCCTATCACACGATCATTCGCCTGCGCATGCTGCTCGCCATCGCACAACCCTGCACGATCGCCCGCTTACGCATGCTGCTCCTCATCGCACAACCCTGAACAATCGCCCTCCTGCGGATACTGATCACCATCGCACCCTATCACGCGATCATTCACCTGCGCATGCTGCTCGCCATCGCTTACCATTACGCGGTCATTCACCTGCGCATGCTGCTCACCATCGCACACCAGTGCGTCGACATACCACATCGCGCCATTGCCAACTTGAGCGACTGCACTCACCAGCTCGTCATCGATCACCTATGGATCTACATCGCCAGCGATCTTCCTCACCTACGCGGCAGCACGATCCCTCGCCGTCGCGCCAACGCTTGCGTTCGTCGCCTCGGACACGTGTTCATTCACCCTTGCGCCAACTCGCCTGCGCTCCCGCGCGATCGCTCGCCCGCGCGACCACTCGCCTGCGCGCCCGCGCGACCGCTCGCCTGTGCGCCCGCGCGATCATCCACCTGCGCGCCCGCGCGATCGCTCGCCCGCGCGACCATTCGCCTTCGCGCGACCATTTGCCCTCGCGCGACCATTTGCCCTCGCGCGACCATCGTTCGCGGCGAATTCCACAGCCGGTGGTAGCAGCAGGGACGCGTGCTCCTAGACGGCACTCGGGATCACCTCCATCCAAGCACAGGTTGGTAGTGCAAGACGAAGACAGGTCAGTACAGCATTCTTCCCCACCTTCTTTTCAGGCAGGTACCGTCGTGTCCACTCCAAAGGATCGCCCGATCCCTTTCTCTTTAGCGAGGATTTCGGACACTGTATCCTTGGAGCAGCAGACTTGGTTTGGTCCGCTGGCACGGGCGTTAGTGAGGGTTATGAAACCAGCACTCGCCGGCTAGGGTAACAAACCAGCGGCTGTCTCTCCTACGCTGAAGAGAAAGAGAGGAGTGGACTTCGTGGTGACTTCCCCTAGGGCGAAGTTGGTTCCCAAGAGGTCGGTCTCGAAGGTCCCTTCTCCTGCACGAGTACTCTCTCCTTCTCCCGTGGACGAGGCCTTTCCGTCCTCAGGTGAGTCCAGTGGGGCGGTAGTCTTCCCCTCGGCACCAGGGGGGGAGACTTCGCTTCAGGCAGGAGAATCGTCTCGTGAGGAAGGGGTCCCTCGAACCTCGTTGTTGGGATCCTGTATCCCTCCCAGGAGGGAACCCAAGGATTCCAAGACCGTCCCTAAATCCTCTGCAAGGATTCGTCAGGAACCCACGACTACCCAGGGGAATGTCCACGTATCACCCCAGGAAGAGATTCCTGGGGCAGGAGACTTAGCTGCCAGCCCGCAGGGAGGAGAACAGCAAGAGTCCGAACATGCCTTCTGGCAGGTCCTAAGCCTGATAAGGACACTTAACAGACTTACGGATCCAGTCATCGCCCCCGTGAAGGCAAAGACACGATTCTGGATGAAGTGTTTGACGTTCGGAAGGCCCCTAAGACCAGTGCAGCTCTGCCCTGGTCTCGGGGGCTGAAGAGTGCCAGAGCTAGGGCCAACGCTCAGCTCGCACTTCTTGCCTCCTCCAGTCGTTCCACTGCCGGGAACAAGCTTATCCTTCCTCCTCGCCTTCAGCAGAGGAGGTATTTCGAGATCCTGGGTGAGCACAACCTCGCCCTTCCTCTCCATCACTCTGTGGAGGAGCTGGCGAAAGGAGTTCCCCTGGAGAAACTCTCTGCCCGGCAGGTGTCGTTCTCGGCGGCAGAGATCCTTAACCACGAGAAGGTCGCTAAGTGTGCCATGCAGGCCACTTCGTGGCTGGACTTCTGGCTAGGATCTCTGGGCATCCTATTGCGATCGGAGGACTTGTCCAAGGAGACCAATAGGAAGGCCCTAGAGACCTTCTTGCTCTCGGGCACCCGCTCCATCGAGTTTTTGGCGCACCAGGTTACCACCCTGTGGGCCAACTCGGTGTTGAAGCGTCGCGATGCTGTGTCCGAGAGATTCCATCCGAAGGTCCCCGCCGTAGATGTGTGTAGGCTCCGACATGCTTCCCTTCTGGGGGAGAGCCTGTTTGAGCCTCAAGACTTGGAGCGAACGGCTGAGAGGTGGAGGAAATCCAGCACGGACTCCCTCCTCCACAGGGCCCTTACAACTCGGCCCTCTAAGCCTCCAGCCCCGCCACAACAGCAGCAACAGCCTCGTAAGGCTCCCAAACAGGCACCGGCAGCTAAGAAAGGGGTGTCTAAGCCCCAGCCCTTTCCAGCCAAGGTCAAGAGGGGCGGTAAGTCCTCCAGGGGAGGCAAGACTCCTAGGGGTGGCAGCCCGGCCGCAAGCCCTAGGGGTCGCAGTCCCCCTGCGTGTCCACCTGTGGGGGGATGCCTTCAGCGTTGCATCCGCAGGTGGCAGCAACATGGGGCCGATGCTTGGACGGTCTCAGTGATCGGCCAAGGTTATCGCGTCTCGTTCATGTCATCTCAACCTCCCCTGACAGCGAATCCAGTGTCGTTGAGCTCCTATGCCATGGGATCGGCAAAGGGGCTGGCCCTTCAGGCCGAAGTCGAGACCATGTTCGAGAAGGGTGCTCTCCACGAGGTCGTGGACGGCTCCCCAGGCTTCTTCAGTCGACTCTTTCTTGTAAAGAAGGCTACTGGAGGCTGGAGACCCGTCATCGATCTCTCAGCTCTGAACAGGTTTGTCAAACAAACCCGGTTCAGCATGGAGACAGCAGACACGGTCAGACTTGCGGTGAGACCACAAGACTTCATGTGTACACTGGATCTAAAGGACGCGTACTTCCAGATCCCAATCCATCCGTCTTCCAGGAAGTACCTGAGATTCTGCCTAGACAACAAGATCTACCAGTTCAAGGTGCTGTGTTTCGGTCTCTCCACAGCTCCTCAGGTGTTCACCAGAGTGTTCACCCTGATTTCATCTTGGGCGCACAGGAACGGCATTCGTCTCCTTCGTTACCTAGACGATTGGCTGATCCTAGCAGACTCGGAGTCAACCCTTCTTCGACACCGAGACAGGCTTCTGGATCTTTGCCAGGATCTGGGGATCGTGGTAAACCTCGAGAAGTCCTCTCTGCAGCCGTCCCAACGACTGGTTTATCTAGGCATGCTAATAGACACCAATCTCCACAAAGCCTTTCCATCAGACGACCGGATAGCAAGGCTGAGGAGGGTGGCGGAGCCTTTCCTCAGGCGAAAAGAACTCCCCGCCCAATCGTGGCTGCGTCTCTTAGGCCACCTATCCTCCCTGGCCCGTCTGGTTCCAAACAGCCGCCTCAGGATGAGATCCCTTCAATGGCGGCTCAAGTCCCGGTGGAATCAAGGATCCGATTCCCCGGACATTCTGATCCCAATGGGGTCTCTAGAACAGACAGACTTGCGGTGGTGGCTGGCCGACGAGAACCTGCGGAAGGGAGTGAGTCTTCTCGTCCTCCCCCCGGAATTGACTCTGTTTTCGGACGCGTCAAAAGAAGGGTGGGGGCCGCACGTTCTGAACAAGAGGGCCTCAGGCCTTTGGTCAGAATCAGAAAAGTGCCTACACATCAACCTGCTAGAATTGAAGGCCGTCTTTCTGGCTCTTCAGCAGTTCCAACGGTCCCTGGCGGGTCACTCCGTGGTGGTGATGAGTGACAACACCACGGTAGTGGCTTATATCAACAAGCAGGGAGGCACTTTATCGCAACAGCTATCCCATCTTGCAGTAGAGACTCTGAGGTGGACCGAAACCCACTCGATAACACTATCAGCTCGCTTCATTCCTGGCAAGAGGAATGTGCTCGCCGACAGTCTGAGCAGGGTTTCGCAGATAGTGAGTACTGAGTGGTCTTTGGATCATCAGATAGCCAACAAAGTCCTGACTTTGTGGGGTTCCCCGACGGTGGACTTGTTCGCGACAGCCTTGAACTTCAAGCTGCCCCTGTACTGCTCACCAGTCCCGGACCCCAAGGCACTCTGGCAAGATGCTTTCCAGCAACGGTGGGACAACATCGACGTGTACGCCTTCCCACCATTCTGTCTGATGAGAAGGGTGCTCAACAGGACCAGACTATCGGTCAACTGTCCCATAACTCTAGTAGCTCCGCTATGGCATCACGCGGAATGGTTTCCGGACCTTCTGCAACTCCTGACGGAACTCCCAAGGGAGCTTCCTCCACGACACGAGCTTCTCAGACAACCCCACTCCGGTGTCCCTCACAGGGCCGTAGCCTCGCTTCGGCTTCACGCCTGGAGACTATCCAGCGTCTCCTCGCAGAGAGAGGCTTTTCGCAACAGGTTGCGGAGAGAATGTCTCGGCACCTGCGAAGGTCCTCTGAGGGAGTCTACCAAGCGAAGTGGAGAGTCTTTTGTGGTTGGTGTCGTGGAAGGGGTATCTCTCCACTCGATGCCACTATTCCAGCAATAGCGGACTTCCTCGTGTATCTGCGAGAAGAAATGCGCCTTTCTGTCTCGGCGGTGAAAGGCTATCGCTCAGCCTTAAGCTTGGCCTTCAGATTGAAGGGCGTGGATATTTCTTCGTCGCTAGAACTCTCTTTACTCATACGTAGCTATGAGCTTACCTGCCCCCAGTCGGAAGTGAGACCTCCTCCTTGGAACGTGGTTCGAGTCCTCAGGTCACTCAAGAGACCTCCCTTCGAGCCATTACGCCAGGCCTCCGATTGCCACCTGTCTTGGAAGACGGCTTTCCTACTCGCCTTGGCCTCGGCCAAGCGAGTTAGTGAACTTCATGGTCTCTCGTACGACATCGCCCATTCAAGGGGATGGGGGGAGGTAACGTCCAGGTTCGTCCCTGAGTTTGTGGCCAAGACTCAGAATCCTGGAGTGCCGGATACTCGGTTCGACTCTTTCAGGATCGCGAGTCTCCGTTCTGTAACAAACGACCCAGACCAGCTGCTACTATGCCCAGTGAGGTGTCTGAGGTACTACTTGAAGAGAACGGCTGCAGTCCGTCCTCATGTGCGAGCTTTGTTTGTGAGCACAGGCAGGACAAAGAGGAGGGTCACCAGGAACACCATCTCAGCTTGGATTCGAAGGGTTATCCACCATACCCTGAATCCTGACCCTCCTCCGTCACGTCGCCCTCGGGCCCACATCCCTGGCCTTCAAGAGAAACTTCTCTGTGACTCAGGTACTTCAAGCTGGGGTCTGGAAGCGTCAAACGACCTTCACAGCCCACTACCTGCAAGACGTGACCCACAGGAGCCTCGATACGTTCTCTATCGGCCCTGTGGTGGCTGCACAACAGCTGGTCTAACCTCAGGCTCCTTTTTGGACAAGTAGCAGTAGGTTGAGGGCGTTGTTACCCGGTCTTAGTCTGTGTGAATGAAAGAGTATGTCTGACCCTTACTTCTTTCTTCATTCTCCCCTCTCTTGGGGAAGCAGCATCCTGGTCCTCGCATAGCTGACCTCGACCTCTGCAGGTAACCCATGCTTCTTTGTGCTCCTAGTATTAAGCTTAATACTGTTGCGTCTCCCATACCCTGACGAGGTGGTATGGGGAACGTCCTATCCTAGAATTCCTATCTGAAGGTCTCAAGGTCAACTTCATAGGACGAGTCACACTCTCCTCCTCACACTGCTTATGTAGGCCACTCGTTCCTAGCGATGCTAGGAACCTGTGAGGTACAGGGGCTCCCTCTCTCTAGTGCTGCTCACTGAGGGATCGAGCCCCCGGGCAAGCCGAAGTCAGTAAGGCTGGGGACTTTCCACCCTTCCTAAGGGGTAAGTCACCCTTTGTAAATAGCGTGGTTTGTATTTCTGTAACGGAACAAATGACAAATTCGAAGATAATTTGTATTTTTCCTAACCATACAAACCTTAGCTATTTACACATATGTGCCCACCATCCCTGACCCCCAAGTCAAGTCCTACCTCTAAGTGAAGTGAAGCAAGTCACCGGTGTGTGGAGGGGGGAGGGGTAGCAAGCTACCCTTCCCCACCCCCCCCGCTAACTAGCGCGGGGGTAATTAACCCTTGTTAAAAACTATTGGCTCGTCATTTCAGCTGCGCTAAAAGTAATACCCTTTGTAAATAGCTAAGGTTTGTATGGTTAGGAAAAATACAAATTATCTTCGAATTTGTCATATTTCCGTCAGAATTCATTATCAGAAACGTTCAAAACTTTATAAAGTACATTAATAAAGTCTTATTTTCTGCAAACCATCTATAGCATTGTTCTATAATTTTACCACATATCGCTACTGGACTTATCTGACTAGGGGAAGTAGGTCTACCCCTCCTATTATGACCTGCAAAGCCTAAAGTAGTAAGGGTAAATGTATCATACCAGTACTTCAATATCCTTTTACTGGCCAGACAGTACCACGTTGGATCCTTCTCTCTGGTTACGGTTCATTTTCCCTTTGCTTACATATACTGTACATTGAATAGTCTGGCATATTCTTACATATTCTCTTCTGTCCTCATACACCTGACAACTCTGAGATTACCAAATAATTCTTCTTCACCCAAGGGGTTAACTACTGCATTGTATTTGTTCAGTGGCGACTTTCCTCTTGGTAAGGGCGGAAGAGACACTTTAGCTATGGTAAGCAGCTCTTCTAGGAGGACACTCCAAAATCAAAACATTGTACTCTAGTCTGGGGTAGTACCATAGCCTCTGTACTTTGGTCTTCCACTGTCTTGGATTAGAGTTCTCTTGCTTGAGGGAACACTCGGGCACACTATTCTATCTTCTTTCTCTTCCCCTTGTTTTGTTAAAGTTTTCATAGCTTACATAGGAGATATTTATTTTGATGTCGTTACTCTTATAATATTTTACTTTTCCTTTTTTCCTTTCCTCACTGGGCTATTTTCCTTGTTGGAGCCCCTGGGCTTATAGCACTCTGCTTTTCCAACTAGGGTTGCAGCTTAGCAAATAATAATAATAATAAGTACATGAACCATATATTTTACCAAGTGGTTATCTTGTGTCTTACATTACACATTTCTGACCCTGAATATTGTGGCAGACCACTCGTTCATTATTTTTTTCTACCCCCCTTGTATAATAGCCATCTTTGGGGATCTCAGTAGGATATGCAGCAGCAATACTGGTCAGAAAT